>NC_056725.1:412196558-412514058 GCF_019279795.1 Protopterus annectens
GTAAACATCTGGAAAGTTGAGCGGTATGCTGAACTTACCCAGACAATAAAAATGTTAATAAAATGCATTCATAAGTTAATAAAGAAAGGGAAAAACATATCTACAAAGTGAAAAACATAGAAAAATAAGTTGGTGTTTGGGCACTATACTGTATAGTGAACTCAACTTACCCACTTTTTAAAGCATTTCAGAGTAAAATACTAAAATGTTACCTCTTTCTGATTATTTGCCAAGTTTATGTTGCAAAGTGCAGTCCTTTCAAGCTTTCAGAACTGTTTTGTGTTCCGTGTGCGTGTGTGTGTGTGTGTGTGTGTGTGTGTGTGTGTGTGTGTGTGTGTGTGTATTTCATTGAACTGGAGAAGTAAAGGTTAACATTCAATGGGAGAGATTTCTATTCATATTTATTAAAGGATATTAGCATGGAACACTGTAGATAGATAAAGGCAGGAGGATATTGTCAAAATAGCACCACATACATAAGGAAGGATGGAGAAAATTGTTACACAATGAGATATAAGGAGCAAGCAAATGACACATGACTTTCAGCACTAAGCATATGATATCATTATAATTTTCACCACCATAAAATGTCAGCAGTAGGAAACTTTGCATTTAGCTGGTCTGATAAAGAACTGTAGCTAACCAAAGGTTGTCCCTCTCCTTCCGCCTTCTTTAAATCTCTCTCTTTACCTGTTCTGCATGTTCTACTACTATTTTACTGACCCATCATCCACTCCATAAAGAAGTGTCTTCCAGCCTCAAGAGTTGTATTGATTTACATCTTATCTTCTCCTTTCCATCAAGTCTAATCCCATTACATATTCACATTAATACTGTATTAAACTACGGGTGCCAGAAAGCCCAAACAAGATGGCTGCTTACACTCAAAGCTCTGTACAAATGATCATGAAAAAAGTAATTTATCAACCAGTTCCAGGTTTGTTTGTTTGTCTCTTTTGGCTTTTCCCGGTTAGGGGTCGCCACAGCGGTACTCCGGCCCGCTAATGATTGGCAGTTGATTTTTACGTGCCGAGTTGCCGGCCCTGATGCACAACCCTCAACAAAGGTATGCCCATTCACGTATGTTTCCACACAGAAGATGCTCTAGCTGAGAATCGAACAGGACAACGTCTTACTGTGAGGCGACAATGCTACTTCAGCACCACCACCGCAGTACATAACAAAAGAAAAAGGAAGAAAAAAAAAATCAGAGGATGGAAGACAAGGATCAAAAGGGAGAAACAACTGGCTGAGTTTAAAGCAAGTCCACAGGAAGAACAACTTCATAAACTGTTTCAAATACTGATGGTAGTCACAGATTATGTAGGCCTAATCAGGGAAACAATAGGTGATCAACAAAGATGAGTGAGCAATCTGAAAGACATAATTTAGGACTTGAAAGATGACAGAGCAGCTCTGAGATCACAGGTACAGGAAAACAACAGAAATCTGACAGAAACAGAAAAAAAGGTAAAATGGTAAACAGGAAAACTGGATGATCTAAAAAATCAGATCTAGAAGAAACAACTTAAAGATAATAGGAACATCATGGCAAGTCCTGAATAAAGAATGAGAAAAATGCTGCTGCAATTGCTGGACACAAGATTTTGCTTATCCAGATTACAAAAAACAATAACCGAAAGAATCCTGGGAGCAAGAAAATGACATCTGAGACACATAGAAGAATGGGCCTGCTCAGCTATAAACTTAAGGAGGACAGTATGAGACTAGCCACAACACTTGAACTGACACTTTTAATGGTATGATTGTAAAACTGGTGAAGATTATTCTAAATTACTCCATAAAATAAGAAAGGGTATGGCTAACTGCTGGCCACTGAAAGTCCTGGGAATTCCTGCATGGATTAACTACCCTGATATCTTAACTGAACTGTGGAAGAGAAGTAGGCAGTTTCCACACAGAGGAATAAGTGTGAGGTTTTGTTACACAGTAGAAGCTGGAACAACTGGGAGAGAAATAAAGAAATTCAAATATCCCAGCAGAAATGGACTAACAGACAAACTTGTGAGGGGCCCAGAGAGGAAACAGAATTACCAGAGTCATATAGGTTCATAGGTTGGTACTAGACTATTGGCCCTAGGGCCTATACAAGCTTAACCATAACAATTCCCTGGATATTTCTTCCCACAATATTTACTTCCCTGGACCCCTGTCTAGCAGGGTGACTGATTGTGATCCCTGGGGTGAATTTCCTATCTCCCATCCAATCGTCAAGGTTCCTTTTGAAGAGGGCCAAGGAGGCACTCTGCTTGACATGTATGGGCAGTCTATTTCAGAGTATGGGGAGTCTCAGGGTCAGGAACCTATCCCTCCAGCATGTTTTGATCATTGTGATGACAAGGTTTAGATCCCTGGAGCATGTGGCTCTGAGGGATTTCTTTAAGTGGAGCATCTCCAACAGCTCAGGGTTTGACATGGCCTTGTATGTTCAGCAGAGAGTGCCTCTGAGTAGGTGATATGCCACAGAGTATAGCTGGAGGTTTTTTTAGATGGTCAGCATAAGGCATCTGCTCTAGGCCTGTGATTCTTTTAGTGATGTATTTCTGAGGCCTTTCCAGCTATTGCAGATATCTTGTGAGGTATATACCAAACAGGGCATTGTACTCTATAATAGGTCAAATGAGGGATGAGTACAGTGGGACAACAACCTCCTTTTTTCTGGATGAAAAGCCCTTAGTGATGAGGTGTACCACATAGAAGGATTTCCTGACTGTTGTGGCGATGTGGTTATCGACGGTGAGACCACTGTCCACCTGTGTCCCTAAGTCTCTCATCACACTTTCAGTGTTTAGTGTACTGTCACCTATGTAGTAATTCATGGGTACATGTTTTTTCTCAAAGGGGATAACTATACATTTCTTTGCATTAAGCTTGAACCCATGGCTCTGGCACCAAGCATCTGTTTCTGTAAGGCCCTTTTGTAGAATATCCACATCATTTGGGGATTCAATAATGGCTCCCAGTTTGCAGTCATCTGTGAACTTTGTTTGCCAGAGTCCCTTAGTGTTGGCCTGTACTTCAGAGAAGTAAATGCCAAACAAGAGCAGTCCCAGGACTGAACCCTGAGGTACTCCACTTGTCTGCAGCTGGATTTGGAGTCGGCTACTTTTACAGTCTGGGTTCTGTCAGTAAGCCAGTTGGCAACCCATCGAGGTCGTAGGGATTTATGCCCAGCTTAGTAAGTTTATCTATTAATCCAGAGTGGGAGATGGTGTCAAAGGCTGTGGTGAAGTCCAGATAGGCTGTGCGGACCACCTTACCCTTGTCCACAGCTCTGGAGACTGATTCGAAGAAGTCAATCAGGTCAGAAGACAAGATCAGCCCTTTACGAACACAAACTGGGTGGGGTCCAGTGTTTGAAGGTTACCAATGTCATTGTTTATAAGTTCCATGATAATGTGTTCCATGCCCTTGCAGATTAGGCTCGTCAGACTGATGGGATGGTAGTTCCCAGGATTCAAGGTGGATCCCCCTTGTGGAGTGGGATAACTGTAGCTGTGTGCCACTCAGTGGGCATGAAGCCTGAGGTGTGGCTATGATTAAACATGACACTTAAGTGAGGTGCTAGTTCATTTTGTAGTTCATGTAGTACACAACCAGGGAAGTCATCTGGTCCCATGGATGCCGTATTCTTAGCTTTGGAGAGTGCGGTTTCTACCTGTGTGGCCGTGATTACCAGAATTTGGCAATCTTTTGTTATTGAGATGGGCCCTTTAGGGGGTGAGAGGTGGGTGAAGTTGGCACTAAATCGATCTGCCAGGATATTGGCAATATCCTTGGGATCAGTATATTTAATGCCATTCTGTTGTAGCTCAGAGCAGATCTGAGCATTGCCATTTAGATTCTTGACATAACTATAGAATGCCTTGTGGTTGTTTTTGGAATCTTTGGCAATTTTATTTTCATAACTAGCTTTGGAGGATTTTATGAGGGATCTCAGCTTCTTACTGAGGCTGGTAAGGGAGTTTTTTGCATCCCAGGATTTTCCTCTTTTCTGCAACAGTTTCTTTCTTCTGTTGTATAGTTTGTTTATGGCAGGGGACCACCAGATTGGCTTACTTTTTTTGGAGGAGAGCCTCTCAGTTCTATTTGGGATGGCATGATTCATGCAAGAGTGGATGTGCTTGTACAGTGCCTTAGTGTAGGATTCAACAGTCAAACTTTCAGCTCCCATCTGTATGGGTGTCATGAAGTTTGCCACTTCTGACTTGAGTAGCATGAAGTTGGCTTTGGTGAAGTTTTTTACGGAGGTTTCCTTACTGTGGGGTGGGAGTGGAATGTGGATGTCAAGGGTGATTAGCTTATGGTCAGACCTGACCAATGAGGGGGTGACCACTGGTGTGAAGCATCTATCTCCCATGTTGGTAATGACCAGGTCTAGGATATTGGAGCCCCTGGTGGGACAATGGATTAGCTGATCCAGGGCATTGGAATTTATGAATTCCAAGAACCATTTGGAAAAGGTGTTGGTACCCGAGTAGTTTTCCCAGTTAATGACAGGGTAGTTGAACTCACCCAGTATTTGGGTGTTTGGTTGTATCTTAATATTTTCCAGTATGTTTAGAAAGGTGTAGTGAGAACCTTGGGGCATGGTGGGGGATCTATAGCAATCTACAATTTGGACTGCAGTCTTAACTAGTGCTAGTTGCACCTGGAGAATTTCAGATGCATTGTGTTGGGCAACTAGCCTGGAGGTGTGAATATCCTTGGTGAATATGGACACTCCTCCACTTTTAGTGTTTCAGTCTTGGTTTGGTGTCCAAAAAGTGTGGTAAGAGTTGTAGGCTGGTATTGCAGGGGTGCTCTCTGGAGCCTTGAACCAGGTCTCAGTTACTGCACAGATATCTATGTTCTCCATTTTTAGGAGTGCCTCGAGAGAGTGCATTTTGAGGTTTAGACTTCTAGCATTGAGTAGCATTGCCTTCAGATTTTGCATGCTTGTATCTGTTATGGTGGTGGTTTTGTCCTTTGAACCTTGCCTAAAAAAAGCACTATAGGGGTGGCAAGATCTTTAGCCAGTAACCTGAATCCCAGGGGCAACAGGTGCAGGCCATCTCTGGCAAAGCATCGTGGTTTGTCGATCATGTTGTCCCTTTGAATGACACCAGAAGCTTAGCCAATTGTTGAAGTCAATCATTTTGTCCTTATGAGAAATAAAGGAGATAAACAAAGGCACACAGAGTGATATCAGCAGGATATGTAGGGTGACAAGAACCTAGGGCTACTACAAAAATGGAGGAACAAACACAGAAAATGGGAAATGCAAGTAGACAATATAAGAAATACACTGTAAGAAGAAACAGAAGCTGGCTAAAGCAGAAATAGAGCAGAAGAGGGCAGTCCACTAGCAAATGCAGCAGAAACAGGGATACAGATGGAAGAAACAGCAGACAAAGAATGTACCATCAAACAGGAGACACTGCAGCTGAAGACTCAGGTGTTTCAGATGCCCAGAGCTCATCAATGGAAGGTCTGAGCAGGCTGGATTGATCAAAGGCAGAGGGGAAAAAAAGTGAAATGGAGCAGAGGCAGAAAAACGGACCAAAGGAGGAAGAGGCCAAGAGGAAGGAAGTGATTATGAAATGGTAGCCTGGTCATAGTTGGGGAGATGAAACAAGAAATGAAACAAAATGAGAGAGAAAAATGAGTGGATATACTCAGTAAATTCCATGGAATGCAGGCATTGGGTCATTCCTGCATGTCAAAATAACTGAGAGACTAAAGTGATAAAAGTGACATGATGGGGGGAGTGGATAAATGAGACTGAAAAGGATTAATGAGCTCTAAATCATACCTCTCAACTGTACAGATTTTCAGAGAATATCCAGATTTTTGGCTCATATTTTTGGTCCACTTTTCCTAAAATTGTGATTTTCTAGCAAACTATTGGCAAATCTTTGAAGACTTAAATCAGAAAATAAAGACAGACATTTCAGTTTCAGAAGTCGTACCCTTCAGAAAATTCATAGTAATGCAAAACCTGTTATTTCATCTACTTTCTAAGTTTGTAAGAGCAATATCTAAAAAGTGTCACTATTTCTCAGCCTTTGTCCCTCCATTATTTATGGCTTTATCTAGATTTCTTGCACTAAGAAGTTGAGAGGTAGAGATCTATGAACATGGGGCACTATTCAAAACTAAGAAATATTTTTTTTTGTTTCTTTGTTTTGTTTTTTTATTTTTTATACTGTGCTCCAGCAATAACTACAGATGTATGTATGTGTATATGTATGTATATATATATATATATATATATATATACACACACATATATAGTGAGAGAGAGAGAGAGAGACTTACAGTTTGAAACTTTCTGACCAAGGATGACAGTTTTAACAGAAAGGTACTGGGTAAACCGAGGGGGCACAAATAGGCAGTTTATTGTTACATGGTCTTTCTTATAATACAACATATTTTATGCTGTTTGTATTTTCATATAAAAGAAAGTCTTATCTTAGAAGCAGTAGCCAAAAGTGTCATGGCACCTGAATAAAAACTGTAAAGCAGATAAAAAAATAATTATAGAAACACCAGTCTTGGGTACAACTGTAAAGTGTTAGAGCAGACTGAAATGGAATGCGTGAAACTGTTACATAAGTAAGATCAAATGCAAAAGAAACAAGTGGCAACTACGGAAAATAGCAAATAATAAAAGAAGCAAACAACAGATAGGAAGTAGTCATCAAAAGAGAAAGCAATTAGGACAAAGCCAAATCAGAAATGGGAAAAAAAGGACATGGTGAATGACCCACATCCAGAGGTACTCAAATCGCAGGTTAGAGAGTGACAAATCCAAGTCAGCAGAGGTGAGAGGGGGCTCAGTACAGGCAAACCCAAAGAAAAGAAGGTTCAACATGGCAGGGAAAAACAAGTGGGATACAAAATCCCAAGAAAAAAGAATAAAATGAGCACAGAAAGTGGTATCTGGAGAGTGGGGGGCATTTCACCTGATCAAAAGAAAAAGGAAGTACACAACAGAATGATTAAGATGCAAGGGAATGTGGTACTTTTCCAGGAGACCAAATTAAAAGTAAAAGAGGGAGAACTCATATTAACCGAAAGTTGAGACAAACAATAAAGTGTGTGTATGTTGGGGGGGGTGACCATACTTTTCAGAAAGGGATTACATGCTGTGACTGAAAGAGTAAGGAAAAGTGGGTAGGAGAGATGGATCATTTGGCATGGCAGAATAAATGGGAGGACATGGACAGCATGGAATCTGTATGCCTCAAACAAGGCTATAGAGGACATTTACAGTAATATTTTTAAGGAATGGAATCAGTGATGGAGGCCAAAAAACTGAAGGGGACTTAATGTCATACTAGATCCCAAGAAAGACAGGGTATTTCACAAAGCAGAGTACAGTATAAAGATGGAAACAGATTTGGAAAGCAACATGAAAAAGGTGAGTGGAAGGATATATAAAGAGAAAGTCTCCCTGAAAACAGGGAGTACACATTTACTAGAACTTGCTTTATTTAAGCCAGTAGACTAGGATAGGATACTTAGGAAAGAGACAACAACTCTAAAATGATGGAGCTAGATCTACAAGAAAGACATATTTGACCATTCAGTCAAGGATAACAATAGAGAGGGAACACGTGGAGGGATGGGGATAAATATAGATGAGCTAGAAGTAGAAAGATCAGGAAAGGAATCAACAATTACAAAAACTAAAAGAGGAGACAGTGGTGTAGAACACTATAGATAAGACATAATTAGGGAAACATTGTTAGGATGGGATCAAAGCAGTAGCCAGGGGAAAATTATGAGAGAGGATGAGTAGAAAAAAAAGTAAGATGAGGTGTAGATAAATCTGGAGGGTGAACTGAGAGGGTACAATCGAGAATATGTAAAAATTGTATAGACAGAGAAGCACTAAGGACAGAAGGAGCAGTAATAAATATTGAGCTATAAGGGAAGGTAATAACCGCATTGGAAGTAGAGCAATGGTACTGGGAGGGCGCCAGGTGGGCAGTAACAGATGAAATACCTAGCAAAGATGTATAAAAAAGGAAAAGGTGAGAGAGCTAGTAAGCATTTGGGGAAGAGTGAGAGGTTAGGGAATACTACCAGCAAATATACCAGCAACAGGAGAGGATAAAGCAAATCCATTGGGAGGTTGCAGACAGTGGAGAAGGGTATGAAATAAAAGGAACACAGATGCAGAAAAATGGATGGAAAAAAATCATGATGGAATTGATCAGAGGCAGCAATGGGAATGAAAGAAAGAAAGGTAGGAGACCCAGATGGATAAACAGTTTAAACTTCCACAAGTGTGTGTGTGTGTGTGGGGGGGGGCAAAGTGGACAATTATGAATAAGGAGTATGAAAGGATAAGTGAAACATGGGAAATAACATACACAATTAAAACAACCAGAGTTATAGTGATCTCGTAAATGCGGGGGGGGGGGGGGCAAGATGGAAGTAAGGGATTACAGACCAATCTCCTTAATAATCATAGATATCAAGGTGACTGCAAATGTGTTCGCAAGGAGACTGGATGAGAGTTTTCTGAGAATAATACAGGAGGGGCAGAATTGCTTCATGAAAGGAATATGAAATGAACTGGTGGTCCTTAATGGAATTTATGGACAGAGAAGAGCAAAAAGGGGGAACACAAACAGTGTTGGTCTTTTTTAACCTACAAAAAGCCTTTGACACAGCCAGATGAAAATCCATTTGGTAGATAATAGATGAAAGACAAATGGGGATATTCAAAGAACTGATAAAGGCAATTTACAATAAAACAAAAACAAAGGCAATGATAAATGGAGGAGTTTCCAATGTTATAAAAGTAGGGAGGGAGACCAGACAGGAGTGCCCTTTCTCCACATGGCTCTTCACACTAGTCATAGAAGACCTGTCAGTTAAAGCAAAGAAAAAGTCAGCAAAGCTACGGGGAAGATGATTCTGCCATTTCATGTACTAAAAACCTGCCAGTGGAACCAATGGACTTGAAACTGTCTCAAGATATTTCACAACACTGGGATGTTCTTTCCTGGTTTTATCATGTACAAAATAATATTGTCTGTAAATAAGGCTAACTTTTCTTGATTACCATACCAATTATATCCTTTGATTTCCGAGTCTCATATTTTCTTTGTCAATGGTTCTAAATATAAAGCAAATAACAAAGGAGAAAGAGGACACCCCTGCCAGTTCTTCTGCTCAAGGTTCCTAACATACTTGGATGACCGTAAGCGTATATCAGAGAATATTAAGTTGGCCATAAACAAAATAATGCAAGTTTTTGCAAGTTTTGAGGGGGTCTTGGGGCTTAGATGCAACTGGCAAAAGACAGTGGTAGTCAGGATAGGAGAAGGAAAAGGAAAGGGTGGAGTGGAATACATTCAGGATAGGGGATGCTCCTAATAACTGGGTACATATATGGGAAACACATTAAGTGACACAATACAAAATGATTTGGAGAAAGGTAAAGAAAAATACATGGAATACCGGAAAGGAGAGGGCATAAAACAAGTACACAATTAGGTAGAATCAATGTGATTAAAATGATGATTCTTCCATTTATAGTACAATTACTAAGAAGCCTGCCAGTGGACCCAATGGACACCAAACAACTAAAGTTACAGACAAACATGAAAAATGGGAACAGATAAAGAGAAAGGGAGAAGGGTCTCAAAAAACAAGCTAAGACTGAGAAGGAAAAAAGGGGGGCTGAGGACTCACACACACACACACACACACACACACACACACACACACACACACACACACACACACACACACACACACACACACACACACACACTGATGCAGGTCTTAGCCTCTAACCTTCTTAGGTATATAAAGAGTTCGGGGGAGAGTAAAAGAAAAGATTAAAGAGGACAATTCAGTTGGTGAGAAAATATAAATGAATGAAGAAGGAGGCAATGAAAAGATGGGGGCAACATGAAATGGGGAAAAGAGAAAGAAGACATGTATAGAAGGAAGGTGGGTGGGGTATTTATATATAGAAGAAACAAGAAGAAAATGGAAGGAAAATGTGATAAAAGGAAAGCAGGAGTTAATAAAGGAAGTGTTGAGAGAACAGGCAATATTCAAGACTCTGTAGGAATTAATGCATGAATTTAGATTAACCCAAAATGAATGGTGGACATACACCAGACTAAGAAAAATGGTTAGAGAAGAAAGAGAAAGGTGGACACCCAGGAAAAGAAAAGAAACGAGAAACAAGAAAGGAGACTCCCACATGGGGAAATGAGGAAAAACAGAGAAAGAGACTGATTTAGGAAGACCTGAAGAAGAAAGTGGCAGAAACCACATAGAAAAAGATGATGAAGAGAGGTGGAGGATGGGGGGGGGAGCTGGGGAAGCTGAATTTCAAAAAGTGCTGAAAGTAGCATTGATAATGTAGAAAATATATGGCATGGGAGATAAGATATTAAAAGTGTTGGACAGATGGTAGCTCACACTGAAAAGATTGTATAAGGAATGAAGGAAAACAGACTCAAGATCCTGGAGATACATAACAGTAGAGGCAGGCATGAAACATGAGTTCTGGGAGTGAACCTGGGCAACATGAAGGAAGATTTAAGGAAAAGAAGGAAACAACTCCAAGGAACATTGCATGTGGGGTATAGGGAATGAAGAGTTGCAGGAAAAAGAAATGCAGGCAATACGACTAATGCCAGTACAGGTGACGAGCGAAATAATAAAAAAATGGAAAAAAGGGGCACATGCCAGAAAGGGGAGCAGGACAGAGCATATGTAGACATGTTAAGGAGAAATATAAAGCAGAAGAAAATGTGATAGTTACAGAAAAAGAAAGGCAAGAATGAAAGGAGGTGATGAGCTACTACCAGTTCAAAGGAGAAATTGGGGTGAAAGTAACTGGAATAGGAATGAGAAGCAGTGAACCACTGGTATAAAATAAAAAGTGTACCAAACTAAAGAATCACATAGTGTGGAATTGGGAATGGATATGAAAAATAAAGTATATTAACAAATCTGAATCTATTTCACGTTAAATAGATGTACAGCATGTCAGCCAATTACAGACCTTTTGGAGCTACAATGGAGCAGTGGAAGTTCTTTTCAAGCACATGCATTTGCTATATGTGCCTTTTTCCACTCAGATTATTTGGAGAGACTAAGGACATCCCCTACTTCCTTGAACCTAGGCCTTGAGAATCTGCAAATCTTCTGAATCTTTGGTAATCTCGTTACTTTTATGTTATGTTGGAACTAGTAGCTGAGAACCTCAGAATCTCTGCTAACATTTTTTGTCCCCTCATTCAGATTAGTTGGAGAACCTAATGATGTCCTTGCTGCCCTGGAACTGATCTATTAGAATATCTGAATCTTTGGCAATATCATTGCTTTCATTTCATTTCTTATACCACTAATGTTTTGCTTTTTATTCTGAGAAGCAAATATTGACATCTGGTATGTGTGAATGACGTCCCTGAGAAACGTTCTCATAAAGTCATTAGACTACATATTGGTAATGCCATTAGACTATATTTATTGGATGTAGTAGTCTCAAGTAATATTTCATTAATTATTATTCAGAGACATGAGTACTGGTATTTGGGGGGGAGGGGGTCGCATCCCTGAGAATCATTAATTTCATAGATCTATTTATTTGAAAAATGATTTTTTTTTACCCTGTCTTTTTTTAATTATATGCTAGGAACACTGTCTGGTTAAGTAACCTGCTCAGTCACAAAGTTGGCAAATGGAACTAGAAAGTACCTATACCCCTGACTGCAGGAAGCAGTTCCTTAAGCAGTTAGAGCCTGAACCCTCTACACTACATGACAAATCTTCATTTACTACATATTTTTGATAAGTTATAGAGGATTAAAAATCACATAGATTTACAGTCAGTAAATAATGCCACTCATTACAGGTATACTTTTTTGTTCAGAAAATCCATTTAAATCCTGTTGTTCTTTTAATTTTGTAAGTGTATTAAAGGAGGCTACCTCTTATCTGTCTCCAATTTTGCAGAACATCTCTCATTTTGCCTTATATTTATAACCTTTTCTTGTTTGCTTCTTTTTTCTTGTAAATTACTGAGGATTACAGTCAGTCAATAATGACAGTCATTGCATTTTCATGGTCATTATTTTTCAGAATATGTATGTCTATGCGTCACCTACTGTTATATGAATTAGATTTTTCTGGCAGTTAGGGGTCTAAGAAGTAAATGCTCTGCCTCCTGTAGTCATAAGTATTGGATCTGAATATTTATACCTTCATTTGCCTCCTGTGTGACTTTGAGCAAGTCACTTAATCAGACAGTGTTCCTGGGTCACCCTTGAAAAGGAACACTTTTTTCCACTCGGTTTACATATTTTAACAAATAGGCAAAATAAAGTAACATTTAAAAAGTTCCCCTTTTTGTCCTCCTAATATTTCTGGTTTTGTCCAGAATTCTGCAGCAACAAAACTCAGAGGTATTTTGTTCTCACCCTTGACAAATTTGTGGTTTTCTGGCATTTTTTTTTAGATTGCATTCACTAAATAATGACATACATGTGAGTTTCAGGCTCCTTATCCATCAGAAAATGCTTGCTAATGCAAAACTTATCATAACAGCTTTCAAAATATATTCGAGAAATAATTAAATTCTGTTCCTGGTTTTGTATCGTCTGTTTTTATTTATTTATTTTCATTTTTAACACCTTTATTGAATTCTCACTTAAGCCATAGGCAAACATACATTTATATAAAAGAAAACAAACCATATTAACATATTTTCAGTTGCAAACATTATACATCACATATATTCTTTTATATATTTATCATCAATTCAGCATTACATAAATTGATCAATTCCTACTTTCCCTTCAACCTCACTCCTTCTCCAAAACATTACTCTGCATGTATTGTTCCCACAATTTCCTATTTCTTTTTCTATGTAATTTGCTCCTACCCTTTTCTCAAGATCCCACTTCCAGATCTTTTATCTCTGTTACAATATTCAGCACTTCAAATACATTTGGTTTAGACTTTGATTTCTATTTCCTAGTAATTACTTTTTTGGCAGCCTCCAGAATTAACCTTATCTAGGATTTATTATGTATAGGCAATTCAGATTCTGTATACTATGCATAGGTAATTCAAATTCTGTATCTCAGCTCAAACAATAATTTCCTTAGCTACACCCATTTGCTCACCCAATATTTCTGACAGAGTACTCTGTAATGATGTTTTAAGAAGCATTTTTAAAGTATATAAAGTTTGGTTTATTTTTCATTAATTGTACAGTTTTGGTATAACTGGTGTAATGTAAAAAGAATTTTTAATGAGAGTTTAATAATGGATTAGGTGAGTGGGACTGATGAAAGTGGCATGTGTGTTGCTTGATTTTTTATTGCAGGTGAAGGTTTTAAATCTATGATGTATACTGGAGATTAAACATACTCTGATAAAGTCCCTTTTATGCTTACAGGATGAAAACACTAAGTATTTTTTTAATTATTATTATTATTGTAATAAATGTGGAGTGGCATTGTTTGTCAAATGTTTTGTTTATCATTTAGTATACCTCCACTATTTGCCATCTATAAGAGAAAAACTTCTTTGGAGTCTGCTTGGGATATAAAAATACTTATGCATACACTTCTAAGAAAAAATCATAAATTTTCTAGACTTTGTTGTATATTTGGGAGCAATACGTATGTCCTCCCATCGTTTCCTTGTGAACTGCTTAGCCAGTCTCTCTCATAAACATTTTCCAACCTTTTCTGATTGATCTTTATAGTTATTATGCAGTATTTTATATGTCCTACTAATTATCCCCTTTAAGAGCAGCTTCTATTCTAGATTCAATTAAAAACTCTACCAGAGCAGGTCTTTCACTTAGGACTTCAATATCACTTTCTCTTTGCTTACACTTAGATATCAATCAGCTGACAGGGAAGGCAATCTCTAGGTTGCAGTACAAATGTCTTCTTGACTTCTTCCCATTCTGTTACCTTTCCCTCTCTAGATATATGTTCCCAATACCTTGCTTCATTTGTTGTTTTTCTCCAGTAAGTTCCATCTCTGTCTTGACTATTCTCTGCCCCTAATTGCAGTCATACATATCAGCAAAATCTCCTTTCACCATTGTCATGTTGGCTTAGTTCTTAGAATATTTTCTGCTACTTTATGAATACTTTATGAATATAATATTCTGTGTGGCTGTTGTTCTCCTTAAGGATCTGCATCCAAAATCACAAATAAAAGCACAAAAACTCTCTAGCGCCTCAGCATTAAGCCTTCCGGGAGATAACAATGGTAAAAAAGAACACCTCTTATAAAGAAGCATCAATTAAGAAAAATGAAGTAATTGAACAAATAAGACAATTAAACAATGTAATATAATTCTCTACAATAAATATTTCAAATTGCATTTCTGGTTAAGTCCACCAGGTGTCAGAGTATTATACTTCAGAATAAAAACAGCTTCTTTAAACAATAACTTATTTTACAAACAAGTTACATTTGTTGCTTTAATTTGTTCAAGAATGCAACTTCTTAATTATGAATAAACTCCCCCATGTACAGAATTAAAAAAAAAATAGATATTTATCTAAGAGAATGCATCCTGAGAGATCTGTAATACTGCTGCTGCTGTACATGGCTCTTTAGAACACAAGATGCCATTTTTTCAAGGACGATATTTTTGGTGCTACAGAACATCTAGTGGAAAGCTTGTGCATACACTTTGTAAAGAAAAGCCCATCTACAATGGTACAAAATCTAAATATATGCAACCCTGAGGAAAGAAATGTGGACTATGGCTCTTTGAAAAAATTTTTAAGGTTATTCATGGAACTTCCGACTGTGAGAGTAGAATCTATCAACAATCAGAAATAGAGATTTTGTTATGACAGAGACAGAAAGAGATAAACTACTATGGTACACCCCTGTACTGGTATGGTGACAGATATAAGAAAATAAATGTTTCTGTATTCTGACTCACTGTTGATCAGGTTCCTGTAGTATGTTCAAGGACCGTAACTGCAGTCCTCAAAACTGCAAACATTTAAATGCCATTACCAGGAAATATTTACTAACTACAAAACTGCGGTATCTAAGACTATTATTCTCTCCTCCTTGAGGTACAACATTAGTTAGTATAAGTAACAGTGGAGTGCAGCACCCTTAATAAGTTGTGCAGGGGGGTGCTTTCCCCCCACAAAAAATGTTTTAAATGTGTAACAGTGGCTATAAAAGTTCACTTCTACTTGCATTAAAATCACACTTCATTATTTGTAGCTTTAGGATTCATATTATCAAGTCTTGAACGTCCGACAGGGGGGGGGGGGGAGTCATGGTAATGGGATCAGAAAATAGAATTAATTATTTTCATAGCCTGCAATTTATTTATTATTTATTTATTTATTTATTTATTTATTTATTTATTTATTTTCCATTTGTTGACCAAAATAGCGTGATTGAGCAAGAACTCATCATCATTGAAGGCCTGGGGAGAAAAGCTCTGAAGTTATTACAATACAATATATGACTCAACAAATTATAAGGCAAAAACAGCATATGTGTAATTAATAGGCAAATGCAATGATTATATCTATACACACTTTACATTCTTATGAAAAATGTTGGTAACAGGTAGTTAGTAAGGTGCAAAATAGGAAATCAGGACAAGAAAGTGATGAAGAGAGACGAAAGAATATAGATAGGAGCAAACAGCATAAGTAGAGATAAAATAGTCATGAAGTGTTGGTGAGAGTGGATGCGTTAAGGATAAAAGTAAGTTTGAGAAAACATATGATAGTGATAGCATAACAGGAAGAGAGAGAGGATAAGAGAGACATAAATCATCTGTATTGATTGTGATGTAGTAAAATACTTACATGGGAGTGTCAGGTACAAGAGCAAGACAGTTTGGCAGTTAGATAAATTTCTAACATGTAAAATAATTGGTTTTGATTGGTCCAGTTTCTAAGGTATTAATCTGTAATGGCTAGAAATATTGTTTACAGTTTTAGAAGCATGCATAGTATGAATTACTGTTCTCACACCCTGAAGTGCACATAGACAAAAAAAATTTTAAACTGTTGCACAGGATATAGGCATTCTTTCTATAAGGTTATGAATGACACCTATTCATGTGGGGGAAGGACCAGAATATATCTAAAATAAATGAGAAAAAAGAAGGGATATCCATTAAAAATTCATTCATCATTCACATCCTGAACTCAAAGATTTTTTAGCAAGCACAACCATGTTTAATTGTATAGGAAATCATTTAAAATTCGGAGACTTGTTAGTGTAGGTACTGGAATAGCAAGACTGAATGACTAAAAATGTAGACTTACATATACTAAGTCCAGGCTTGCTTCCTATTGGGGGTTTGGGGGTTGCCACCCTGGAAAAATCATTTCAAGGTGAAAAGTGATGTTTGATATTCAAAACTCCAGTTTCTTTTTAGTATTTTGTTTCATCATTTCAGAGCACACTATTACAAGAGCTGAATATGTGTGCACGTGTGTGTTTATGAGCAGTATGGGGATAGCAGAATAAAAGCAAATAATGGATATAGTGCATCTTATGCATGTATGTATTTATTTACTTACTTAGTAAGATTTGTTTACCAGATACAATGCTGACCCACTGAGGACCTATTTCAGCCTTAGCCCTGGTATAAACATAAGACATTAATATTATAAAAATACAAAACATTAGAATTAACAGTCACAGTAAGTAGTACATTCAAACTGTAGTAGTAGTACTTGTAGTAGTAGTTGTAATAGTTGTAGTACTAGTAGTGGTAGTAGTTATAACAGCAGCAGTATCAATAGTAGTAGTAGTGGTGGTAGTAGTAGTAGTAGTAGCAGCAGCAGCAACAGCAGTAGTACTGGTAGTAGTAGCATCACACTAGCAGTAGAAGTAGTAGCAGTAGAAGCAGTAGTAGCAGTGGTAGTAGTAGCAGAAATAGTAGCAGCAGCAGCAGTTGTATTAGTAGCAGCAGTAACAGCAGTAGCAGTAGTAGCTATTTTTACAGGGTACAAATCATAAGAGTTCCAAAAGCAATGAATTTAGACATGAAGTTTACAAATGCAAGGGTACTGATACATCAAGCTTGTTTATACATGCTATGCTGACTTTTAAGAGAGAGAGAGAGAATAAGGTGTGTGGTAAGTGGAAGAGAGGTTGTCAGTGTGGGGGCATGAGGTGCTGCTAGCAGGGTGATGTGTTGGGAAAAATAGTGAGGTTGGGAGAAGGTATAGAGAATGTAACAATAGGATTATGGCCAGACACGGGATTCCTGGCTCTTGCTTTCTTTTCACTACACATGAATGTATTCTGGTAACTGACCACATTTACATACAGCAGATTCTTCATAATCAGTGCATAATATGAATGATTTTGCTGGGCATCATTTAGCTTTTGTTCAGGTATTTTGAATATTCCAGTTCCTTCCCACATCAAAATTATATTTTTCTTAAGGTGTGAGGTTGTCCTTACATGAGTAAATATTTAATGAGTGCCTATTTTTTTAAGAATTATTTTAATTTTTAAAAGAGGTGGTACATTTAGCAATGGTTCCCCGTTTGTGGTATCTAAGTCTACTTAAAAAAAGAAATTAAGAAAAACTTAGATGTTAATTATATTCTCTACAGTTTATTTTTAAATTGGTTTAGGACTTCATATCTGTCTTTAATGATCTTGTACTGGTTTTATATTTCTGTGTGCAGCTTTGAACTTTTTTCTTCCACCCCATCTACACCCAGCAACAAATTAGCACATTTGTTCCATTCCACTGGAGACAAAAGCCAGACATTCCTGTACCAGGTAAGTACCCTACAGACTTTCATTCCTGCCTGAGAAACCTAACCAGGCCATTTGTAGCCTGTCTGGTAGATGTAGGTTGGTGGGATGATAGGTAGAAGTCCAGCCTCACATCCTGAGAAATGGCCTACCCGTCCATTCCACAGGCATTTTGTTGATTTAAAACTGATGTTTGGTCAGGAGGAGGAGGTGCATGAGGAGGCATACATGTTCCCATACATGCCTCCCCCTTTCCCCAGCTTTGTGCAGCAGAGCTTCCCATTGACAGTGCAAGGCAACCTGGTCATCACACCCCCTTACCACAAAATGATGAAAATGCCATGGGAACAGCAGTCTCTCTCTCTCTCTTCCCAAGTAAAAGCAAGCTGGCATTGGCAGCTCTAGCTTGTCTACCCCCACCTGCCCCCTCAGATGCCTGTTCCACTAATCAAACACAGATCATTTGGGACATAGAGCTTTGATCCTTTGTACCATAAGGCAAGGGTGGCAGCAGTGATTTTGTTTTTTATTGCTATACCTTTCTTTTTGCTTACATTGTTTGTATACACCGACCTAAGATCACAATATACACTGGTATGGTTCACATTTTTCTATGTCAGTGGACATTTATTATCAAAATTGCTAATGTGAAGTGTTAAGAATATTCCTTGCATATTTTTAAGTAAGATGAAGTTTCAAATGTTACCTTTAAAAGGTGCAGTGACATTACATTCCGTTCTGCATCCCAGAAGCTTACTATCTGTATGCTGTTCATTTCACTTACCACTATCTGCATTCAAATATAATGTACATTACCCTGGTTCCCCGTTTATGTTATAGGTGGACAAGTACTATATAAAATTATGCAAAAGGGCAATTTATAGACTATTCCCTGCAATTTTATTGAGTTAGTTAAGGTCTCTACTACAGAGTTTAAAGTACTGACATTGTTTTTCTGCTTTCATCCACTGACACACAAGTACATGCAAAATCTGCCACTTTCTGCAGCTTCTAGTGAGGTGAGTATCAATCAGAGTCTAGCTCCATTGATAAGGTATTGAGGCTTGTTAGAGTCGCACAGAGTACTAAATGGCAATACAAAAACTTACTCAGAATACAAATACAGATCTAGGGACTTCCAAAAACACTATAACAAAAAGAAAGTAGTTGGAACCCCATGTGGAAGAGATCGTTATGGTGTTCCTGACACTATGCAGTTGAAACTCCTTGAGCTTCAAAATGGCAGCATCATGAAGGCACCGTTCACAGAGTTTGGTCTTCTCAATTTTTGCAGTCATGTGTGGACTTCTATATTTTTACAGTCATTGGGATTCCTGTAGAAGTGTAGCAAAATCTGACAGAATGTTCTCTTAAATTTATTGCACTTTTTGGTGGCATTTTTCTCAAGAATAAAGAGTGAGAAGTAATTCAAGATTTGTCCTCAGTCATTTTTATCAATTGTATCCACCTCAAATATTGCTGGATATGTGCAGCATCTATGAAAAAAATAATGACAGATAATGCCCTAAGTGTGATGTACTGGATGTGAAGAACATGAGCAGCTGATGTTACCTGGAAAATTGCGTCTGCACTTTTCACGGCCTGCCTATACATAAATATGCATTACTGAGGTAGTACATGTAACTCTTGATGATTTTAATTACTAGTTACTTCCAAATTACTTTTAATTATATTTGTACCAGTATAGCAAGGTTTTTCTCAACTGTGACAAGAATATTGTTTTGTCTGAATTCGGTGTCAGTTGCAAAATACTTTCAACTGGATTTGTAGCATTAGGGTAATGATTTTCACTACCGCAACATAATATCGTTTTCTTACAAGTTTAATTTATTGTTGTAACTCCAACATATTTTCATCAGGATCTACACTTATATCAAAAATATATAAGGTTATAACAAAAATAATGTTTAAAAGACACTTATCAAATAAACCAATATGAAACCAGTATTGTATAACCAGTTTTTGCAGTCCCTACCATAAGGATTAAGGAAATGAGTCAGGCCTGCCTTCGTCCTTGCTCATTGACTGAAGTGGCATGCTATTCATCACTGAGGAAGGAAGTCTGGTATGTACCTCCAAGCCAAAAAGTGTGGATATCACAGCTTAATATACAGACATGATACCAATGCAGGTGATAGTAGGACTCAGCTAATGCAGAAAACTCATGCCAGTAATACAAAAGTTATAAAAATGTACAAGACAGCTCCCCAGTGCTAGTTATGGCAATATAATTACAGTGTAATCATGGAGAGTTCTCACCCATCATGCATTATGAGAGTCATCAAAGACCACAGACTAAGGAAATTTGCAGCATTAAGTGCTCCCTGCACATTTTACTGAAACTTTCTCGACTGGAAGTTAAGCAAGTCCTTATTTCTAAAACCTTCTTCCTTTGTAGACTTAGGATGTGAAACACTTACTTTTTTTCACAGTGTTCTCATGATGCTGGTTGGAAAATATTTTTCCCGAGAGACCCTGAAGAGTTTTCTTAAGTACAGTGGATATAAAAAGTTTACACACCCCTGTTAAAATGCCATATTTTTGTGATATAAAAAATGAGACCACAATAAAGCATTTCAAAACTTTTCCCACCTTTAATGTGACCTATAACCTGTACAATTCAATTGAAAAACAAACAAATCTGTTAGAGGAAAAATATAAAAAAATAAAAAAACGTACAATATGCTGGATGCATAAGTGTACA
Organism: Protopterus annectens; assembly: GCF_019279795.1. Classification (NCBI taxonomy): domain Eukaryota; kingdom Metazoa; phylum Chordata; order Ceratodontiformes; family Protopteridae; genus Protopterus; species Protopterus annectens. The sequence continues at coordinate 412,217,062 of NC_056725.1, forward strand.
CACCCTTAAACTAATACTTTGTTGTGTGTGAATACCCTTAAACTAATACTTTGTTGAAGCACCTTTTGATTTAATTACAATACCAGTCTTCTTGGGAAGGAGTCTATCAGCATGGTACATCTTGACTTGGAAATAGTTGCCCACTCTTCCTTGCAAAAGTGCTCCAAATCTGTCAGATTGTGAGGGCATCTCTTGTGCACAGCCCTCTTCAGGTCATCCCACAGATTTTCTATTGGATTTAGGTCTGGGCTCTGGCTGAGCCATTCCAAAACTTTAATTTTCTTCTGGTGAAGCCATTCCTCTGTTGATTTGGATGTATGCTTGGGGTCATTGTCATGTTGAAAGGTGAAATTCCTCTGCATCTTCAGCTTTCTAGCAGATGCCTGAAGGTTTTGAGCCAAAAGTGACTAGTATCTGGAACTGTTCATAATTCCCTCCATCTTGACTAAAGCCCCAATTCCAGCTGAAGAAAAGCAGTGGGGATGCTTTTCTTTTGGTGATGTGAAGTGTTGTTTTTCTGCCAAACGTACCTTTTGGAATTGTGACCAAAAAGTTCAACCTTGGTCTCATCAGACCATAACACATTTTCCCACATGCTTTTACATGATGTATTGATCTGCAAATTTTAGCCAGGCCTGGATGTTTTTATGTGTAAGAAAAGGTTTCCATCTTGCAACCCCACCCTACAGTCCAGACATATGGGGAATACGGAGAGTCTATATTAGAACATTGACTTTTTAAAACATCAAATGTTCTAATATCAACCCCTATTCAGTGAACGCTGACAATATCAAACATGCAGAACAGAGAATTCTTTTCCCAGGGGAAAAAATTTGCTGTTCTGATACACATACACACAACACAAACATACCAAACAAACAGCGATCCACACACATACACCTAAAATCCTACATCTAACCCTACACTAAATTGTACACACATCACTAGCTATCCAATTACCTTAACCCAAACCCTAACCTTAAGGTCCGTCACTATTGCACACTCACCTCACCCACACCCTAACTCACCTACCCTGCCCTAACCCTCACACTCACATCCACACAATCGCACACTTACCTCACCCACACCCTAACTCACCTACCTCGAACCCTAACCCTCACATCTACACAATAGCACACTTACCTGATCCTGACCTGTACCTTTTCACCACAGTGCTGAACATAGCGAAGCCACAAGAACGGCCAACCAAATCCCTTCCCTAGGAAGAAATTTGGTGTTCTGCAGCTTCGCTATTTTCAGCGTTCGCTGAATAGAGGTTGATATTAGAGCATTCGAAGTTGTGAAACTTCGATGTTCTAATATAGACCCGAATACAGAAGATTGTTGTCACATGTAGTACACAACCAGTACTTGCCAGAAATTCTTTGAAGGGACGTCCAGTTCTTTCCAACATCACTGTTGTTCCATATTTTCTCCACTTTTTGATGAATGTCTTCACTGTGTTCCATGGTATATCCAATGCTGTGGAAATTTTTTTGTGAAGTTCTCCAGACTGATACCTTTCAACAATGAGATCCCTTTGATGCTTTGTAAGCTCTCTGCGAACCATGGCTTTTGCTGTAGTAGGCAACTTAGTAAATATCAGGAAAATCCTACTAGGACACCTGAACTTTATTTGGGGTTAATCAGAGTCTCTTTAATTGATGGCAGGTGTGTACCCAAGAAGACTAAATGCTGTAACTAAATCAAAAGATCCTTCAACAAAGTATTAGTTTAAGGTTGTGCACACACAACAAAGTATTGGTTTAAGTGTGTGCACACTTATGCAACCAGCATATTATATGTTTTTTATTTTTATATTTTTCCCCTAACAGATTTGTTTGTTTTTCAATTGAATTGTACAGGTTATAGGTCACATTAAAGGTGGGAAAAGTTTTGAAATTATTTATTGTGGTCTCATTTTTTATATCACAAAAGCCTGGAATTTTAATAGGGGTGTGTAAACTTTTTATATTCACTGTATTTGATTGCAACCATCTTATAATATGCACTCTACATTTTGAAAGTGAGGAGAAGAGAATGAAATAATATAAAAAAGCAAGAATGTAAAACAGTCTGTCCTGTTTTCTTCTATGTTTAAAGAAAGAATTGTTAAAAATACTTTTATGTTAATAATTGTCTAAATAATTTTTGCAATGAATATTTTCTTAGTAAGAAGATGTTGGCACAAATTCCATACAATCATTTACCTTATTTCTGTGGATGTCTTACCAAACAAATAAATTATTTACTGGCAATACAATGAAAAAATATGTGTTCTGCTCTCTGTGACGTTTAGAGCCTGCTGTTTTGGAACATTACTGTACATAAACAAACATTCCCACTGTAAGTTTGAGGACTATAAATGTGAACTTCAAACTGTGGAAATTTAAGAACAATTAGGGAAAATACACACACACACACATATATATATATATATATATATATATATATATATATATATATATACATACAAAGTCAAAAATTGCTATATCTCAAAGAATTCTGTATTGTCCAAGGTAGAGTGATTTTAGAGTTAGTACATATAAGTGTAGGCAATGTGGGGGTGCTGGCAATATCCCTTTAGAAACATAGGAACAATACTAGAAAAACAATCAAGAGGACCATAAGCTGCCTCGCTACATACACTTAAATGTTTGCATCGTCCTTTTTAAGCACTTGATAGTACTAACATCCCTAACTAAGCAGGGCAGTACATGGCATCATTATCATCGCCATCATCAACTCCCTTTTTACCATTTCCAACATGAGATCGGGTGTTACATCAACTGTCTATACAGCTATACTCTGTAACAGTCTGTACTCACCTTATTAGGCTTCAAGCTTTCAGTAGGGCACACATTAGGAAATACTAGAAATGACCAATTAAAGACATTATGATTCAGAAAGGTTACCACCGTAACATTTCCGTATTCAGAGAAAACCCCACTATATTCATAGAGCATGAAGATGTACAGTACTGCAGTAGACTGTCTTTCCTGCTGTGCTAAACATTAAGAAGCATTCCAGGGAGAGACATATGCTAATTAGCCATGTGCTGTCTCACAGAATTGTTTGGTTACCATATTTATCTATCATATTAAAGCAATGAGTAAAAAGGTCACATAGAAAAAAATCTATCGGTTGAAAAACAAAGAAAAATCTAGCAAAGCGACTTTCCACTGTATGGTTCCTTAAATCTCTTATATTAGAGTTGACATGGGATATATGCAAATAACCCTTTAAGGACATCAGGTGTTTCAGCTACATGGCCATTCTGAATGTCCATGACTTTTGCTTTTAAGTCTATTTATGGACAAATTCAGGCCAATGGCTTTATTGCAGTGAATGTACTTCTGAATCACAATTCTGTTCATCGTATAAATAGGGCTTTTTTACTATGGTCCTTACTGCAAGCACTGGGGTTCCTTCTGAATCCTTCTGTGTGTGTGTGTATATATATATATATATATATATATATATATATATATATATATAGGGTCTATATTAAAATAACAAACGTTTACTTACCTAAATACTTAAATGCCAACACATCTTCATCGAACCAAGAAAACATTGATCGTCCTGAAGCACGAAATTGGAAACATCGAATTGTCATGGTTGGCCCTTCTGCGGTATAGCTCCGTAAGGTAAGTGTGCGATAGTTATGGACCTTAGGGTTAGGGTGCAGGTTAAGGTAAGTGCATAGATTGTAATGTATGTTAGATTTAGTGTAGGCTTAGAAGTTGGGTTTTATTAAGTGTATGTGTGTGGATTATTTAGTTTGTTTGGGTATAGCTTTTTAAGGTAAGTGTGCGATAGTTACGGACCTTAAGTTTAGGGTGTGGGTTAAGTTAAGTGCATACATGGTGGTATATGCAAGATTTAGTGTAGGGTTAGAAGTAGGGTTTAGTTTAGGGTTAGAAGTAGGGTTTTGGTTAGTGTATATATGTGGTTTATTTAGTTTGTTTGTGTAGGTAGTATGTATCAGGCAGTAAAATGGGACAACTATGACATTTCGAGTTTTTGAATTTCGCAGTTTAGGGTGTTCAGTGTATTTCCGGTTCGCAGAATATGTGTCGGTGTTTAGGTATTCGGGTAAATAAACATTTGTGCTTTTAATATAGACCCTATAGATATATATATATATATATATATATATATATATATATATATAAAAGCTTCAAAGCACAACATATATTGACTCATGGAATATTTGTTTATTTTTTACTTGTTTAATTATTTATTTATTTTTGTTAGAGCATAATTTAGAGAATACTAAAGGATGCCACATTTATAGTGTATACAAGAAATTACAGCATATAAGAAAGTATGAATTAGTCATGAATTAGGGAGGAAATGAAAAAAGGACATCTTTGGTAGACAATCGTGCCTTTGTGCACTGAAAGTGGTTAACTATTTTAGCAGTGGCACTTTGAACTTTCCATCACAAAACAATTAATGGTAGTGAAGAGTTTCAGCTATTGCAGCATTGTTAATTGAAAAGTATTAACTTTCTTTGACTGCAAATGTTTTCACATTGCAAAACAGAGGTTCAGATCAAGAATAGCTAAGCACTTTAAGAAACTTTCTTGCTAGTTTAATTGCTCATGTAGAGCAGCAGTTCTGAACATATTATTAAATTCATTTCATAACTCTGACAGACATATTATTCTAAGGAAAAAGATTTATAGAATAAATTTGCTGTAAACAGAAGTCAGATTGCACTGCAACCTAGAAACCCACAGGACTAAAGCTTTCAATGACACATTCTGTGTCTACTGACTTTTTGGAGAATGAAGTGATAACAATGTTGTAAATTTTTATTACTAACTGCATTAGATAGAGCCTGAAGCAATTACTTAAGCTTGTGCATTCATTCATAAATTATGACTCACCTTCAAAAAGATCTAGCTGTAATGCTAAGGAGATTCTTGATGCAGTTTTCAGCTGTGATCTGATGTTTTAACAATGTTTGTTTCTTTCGGCTTTTCCCGGTTAGGGGTCGCCACAGTGGAACTCCGGTCAGCTAATGATTGGCAGTAGATTTTGACATGTTGGCTTGCCGGGCCTAATGTACAACCTTCAACGAAGGAATGCCCATTCACGCATGTCACCACACAGAAGATGCTCTAACTGAGAATCGAACGGGCAATGTCTAACTGTGAGGCGACAATGCTACCGCAGCACCACCACCGCAGTATTTTAACAATAAATGGCCCAATAGATAACTGGGCTGCCTAACTCCCATTTTAACTTTCTTTATGGAAGAGTTTGCTTCTCCTTCACTTAAAAAAAGTCCATGTATATCAGGAAATAGATAATCTATGCGGTGCCAGCGACCACATAAAATTTGACCCAAGAACACCCCAGGACAGAGTATCATTTATCTATATAGCAAGTCCTGTTTAGTATTATCCATTCTACAGATTCCATCGAGTATAACAGGGGTGGTGAATTATATTATTTAATGTAAGTTTCTAAAGGCTGAGGCACTTACATGTTCTTAAATTCAAGCATAAGTAAGTTACTTGAGAATTCCTTGTGTGCTTTATCCTGGATTTGCTCCTGTGCTCCTTAGTACATCAGGTAATGAGCGCCTTTCAGCACTCGTTTCTGTAGCAGGTATGGGTTTTACAGGATTGAGTAGCTAGCCAGAGGCCCAACCCTCCTCAGAGGGTGCACCACACACTAGCATGCACACACTTGCACCTAGGGCCAATTAAGAGTGTCCAATCCACCTATTGCATGTCTTTGGAATGTGGGAGGAAACCAGAGCACCCAGAGGAAACACACACGAATGCAGGGAGGACATGCAGACTTCTCACAGAAGGCACCCCAGCCGAGAATCAAACTAGCGAACCTCTTGCTGTAAGGTTACAGTGCTAACTGCTACACCACTGAGCCATCCTGTGTGATTTATAGTGCAAAAAAAAGTCAATGAACCATGTGGCAGGGCAAAGTTAGCAGTTCAAGAATGCTTCAAAATGATCTAAATGATCTAAAAAAATTAAAAATGCAGCTATTTTATGTCAGGTTCACACCTCCATATTACTTGTCAAGTCAAAGTTATTTCATTCTGCTCTGGGGAGGTAGGGTCATCACTGCACCGACTTTGAGTTCCTTATTCAACCATGTTTTGAAAAAGATAGCTTCCTGCATGTTTCAGCAGGACCAGGGACTGTGCGTTATACCTCCACAAAAGCTGCAGCCAGGGTTTAGGATAATATTTTTAGGATATGTACTATACTCCCCACTTAGAAAGCAGCATTAACTTATCATATGAATGAATGGGGTGTGATTTCTACAGCACTTCTAAAACGGGTGTTTAGACTATGAGCTGCTAAAGGGGATATCCATGTAGTTCTAGGTTAAAGTTCTTCTGTAACCCCATGCATATTTTGAAATTGCAAACAATCATGAGTTCGTAGATGCTTACTTACTAAGCTATTGATTTATGAGGATCTTTAAGAAGCCTAGCTCTGCAGTCCCATCGTAACAATTTGCACTCATATTTTGCAGTATGAATTTCCAAAGATGGGCCGTACACATATAAGTTGTTACGTATATGTTTTCCCTATCCAGAAGGGTTGTTGGTGTTAAACTACGGGTGAAATTGTGGTTAGTCATCCATTCATCTAAGCTCTGTTTCACAGAGTAAGAGAAGTGCTATCACCTGAGTAGAGGGGAAACCTGGTCCATAAAAGTGGTAGTCTATATGATATACACCTATCCCTCAGGAATGTTCAGTAAATCTTACAGTTGATTTTCCTTGAGCAGGTGCTTCTGATACTATTAGACTTCTAAATGTGTAATAGATTTAATGGAAAAGGGTCTGCTGAGGATCTATACATGAGGCAGAGGTCACCTTTCAGTAGTCTGCATGATACTGAGAAGACAGACAAAACTTTGTGCTGGTCTGCATAGTTTTTACTGAGGAAGCACTGTGGCTAGTCCAGCTGTGATAAATGCTTGGGCAGGTACATATCGAAAGCAGCATTATACCCAATGACTGGCCTAATGAGTGCTGAGTACAGAGGAGCAGTAACATCCCTGGATCTGGATACCATACCCCTTAATATAAGCTATGCAATGAAAAATAGTTCTTTCCAATAGTAGTTGCATGGTGAATCACATATGCTCTCCTGTCACCCACCTGCTGAACAAAAATTAATTCCATGGCTGTATAAGAAGATATCCACCAACAAGTATATCAGCTTAGAAGTTAATATGATCGTCTTGAATAACCTGTTTTATTCTGAGACTCCTTAGCGCTGAATATTTACAAATTCATGAGAACTAAAGTACTCTTGAAAAGTTTAAAGCAGATCTGCTAAATTTATGTTATATACCAGACCGTATGTTACACACCTTATCTGTAGGTCTACATGCAAGCTGGTATATTTAAATTAGAGCTCCATATTAACATAAACAATCATAAACATAATCATTGAACAGTTTATACAATTTAATAAACAATGCTGAGCATGGCTGCAGTATCACTATGTACAGTTGGCCATTTTGCTCTTCATTTACCACACCTATAATGAGCTCTCTCTGGTATGGATCTACTAAGAGTCTTACTATTAACTTTAAAATCAAGTACTTTGTTCTTCCCCTTATTATCCCGCTTAGCCCACTAGCCACAGGGACCTGTTTTCAGGGAGGTGATCAGGAAGCATTTTGTGGTTAAATAACTTACACAGAGTGACACAGTTTTCATCCTGAAATTGAGGGAATCAAACTCAGGATAAAGATCACTTAGAGCATATAAGCCTTAACCTTCTAAACTAAATTTCTTGAAGAAATCACTAGCATTTTTTAAATGAACAAGTGTTTTAACATACAGTAGATAGTTCGGTCAGAATCATGTTGCAAGCGAAATTCTGGCCTAGACATTTTGAAAATAGGATTATAATCAGATGTAGTCCTACAACTGCAATGCACATGTGCCAACTTTAACTGCTGTGATTAATGGAGTGTACTATGGAAAGGCATAAATAACATATTTTGCATAATGCTTCACAAAATGCAAATAGCACAATTAGTGTCATAACAAATAAGACTGGATATTGAAACTAGACTTAGTTTCGTGGTGTATAGAATTCCCACTCAGCCATGCATTTAGGAGTTTTTTTTTTTCATTATAAATCATTCAGATATCCTTTGTAATGCTTTATGAGTAATAAAGGTTAATTCAAAGAAACTACCTTAAACTGAAAGTTTGACTCTACAGGTAATTGGGGATGTGAGGACTACAATGCTGCTTAATATTTATGCATTAATTTCTGTTGATTTACTTCTGTTTTCCATTCATTTGGTTTTGCCATTGAGAATGAGAGTTCTCTCTAAAATGTTATCTGTGTTATCCATTCATGTTTTTTATTTATTTGGTCAGCTGGTTATTTACTGGGATAGTGAAATGATCCATAGGGACCCATTTTATCCACAACCTGGGAGCACTATCTGGATAAATAACCTGCTCAGAGTCACCTGGTAAGTAAATGACCACTAACAGAATCAAATTTTGGACTACAGGATAAAGCTTATTAACAGTTCATAGACTTAATCTTCTGTCATAACTGGCAGACTTTTATCTGTCTTTTAATGTGGTATGCATGTCCACACCTAGTGGAGCTTGGCATTATTGACACGGATGTTTCCACAAAGACTTATAAAGAAAAAGTAAAAAGTCATGGGCATTCAAAACCCATATAGCTGAAACACTTGATGTCTGTAAGGGGTCATTTGCATATAGCCCATGGGCAGATACTACAGGAGGTTTAAGGTATCACACAATAAAAACTCTAGCTTGGCTAGGTTTTTCTTGTAGTTGTAACTGCATGACCTAAATAACAATTATGTAATTTTACCAAGTTATAAAGTACTGTAATGAAATTATTAGGTTATTTAAATGGATCTGCATCATCTGTAATATAGTGTATCCATAGATAATCTTCTGGATTTTCTTTTTGACTAATGGATATAGCTAAACTGATCCCTCAGTTCTATCCATATTACCCTATATATATATATATATATATATATATATATATATATATATATATACTCAGATTTGTTACAAGGGGGATACTAATATGTTACCGTTTGACAAGGTAAGCCACTGTTTGAAGCTGGGTTCAATCCCTAGACAAGGGTCAATGCTTTCCTTTCTTGTTGAATTGTTGATACAATACTAGGTTAATCATTTGTTCTTCAGAAACTCAAAAAGACATGTTACAAACATCAAAAATGTTTATTAAATGCAATACTGTACACATCAGACATGATAAATACTCACTGTACATTTAGGTTATTCTTCCCTAACCTCTGCTTCCCATGAACCGAGATCTCCTGGGTGAAGATGATGATGGGCATCATACCTGCATTAATTGGTATGTGGGCTGCTGGACATCCTAGGCAACAGTGTTGCCAGTACATACCAGACATCCACTTTCTTAAAAGGACCTAAAAAAGGTTTCAATAGCCATTTCCTCAGCTGTTTGTATAGAAAATAGAGAGTAATTTTGCTCTCCTTTGCACGCTAGGCAGTAGTTCACAATGGGACACAATCTAAGGCAGACATTTCCATAAATATATAGCAAAACAAAATGGCAGCATGAGAGTCACAACCTATATAGGATTTTTAATTGTGTACAGTGCACTACATTGACTCTTAGATGTGCAACTTACATATATGGACTGCTTATATGAAAGAAAAACATGTACAGTATGCCTGTTTGTATGTGTGTGTCTATATATATATATATATATATATATATATATATATATATATATATATATATATATATATATACACACACACACACACACACACACACATATATATATATATATATATATATATATATATGTGTGTGTGTGTGTGTGTGTGTGTGTGTGTGTGTGTATATATATATATATATATATATATATATATATATATATATATGGTTTACTATTAAAGGTGAGGCACTCCTTGAATGTATATGACAGGAAGTCGTAAATGTCGAATGTCTAAGTCAAAAAATCAATCTAGGAATGGTGTTAACATGGGTTGAGGTAGGTGTTCGTATTATTCTGAACTACAAACATCTCCCCTACCTCAACCCATGTTAACACCATTCCTAGATTGATTTTTTGACTTAGACATTCGACATTTACGACCTTCCGTTGTCGACTATACGACATTCGAAGGAGTGCCGTTCGACCTTTTAATAGTAAACCATATATATATATATATATATATATATATATATATATATATATAAATAAATATAGCGTAAAACCAGTTTAATGTCAACAAAACTGACAAATAATGCAAATGTGTAAGCGCTTTCACCAAAAAGGCTTCTTCCGACCATCCACTTGCTAAACACAACTTCCTTATATATGCACATGTTCAATGCAAATCAATTAAGCACATTTAAAACCATCATATAAAGATGTTAACAAATTTTGTTAAAAAGCCATAATACACAGATAAATATCATTATAAATAAAATAGCAATGCATATAAAACCGTATACAAACAGTTACATGGTATCATTTAATGCTCAGTGCTCTAGACTTCAAAACAGGTTTTAAAGGGACTTTATCATTAAGTCTCAGTCCCTGATCTGCCCTTAACCTAATAATCCATCTAGCCTTCCTTCCTTCAGTTAAATTCCTAATGTCACCTCCAGGAGGGTTAGGTGTAATAACCTCCATAACTAAGAACTTAAAAACATGTTCAGGTCCCATTTGTATAATGTGTTTAGAAAGGGCATTAACCTCAGAGGAGATCCTAATATGGTATAGATGTTCTCTTATTCTGTCCCTAAACATCCTGTTGGTTTTACCAACATAAAATAAACTACAGGCTAGGCAATGGGCTAAATATACAACATGTTTAGTTAGACAACCCACTATTGCACGGAATCTATACTTATATTTAGTAGTGGGGTGTGTAAAACAACCACTTATATCTATGTTCCCACAAAAATTACAATGATTACACGGGGTGGTTGAATACATAGCCTCAGTGGTCATCCTATCCATATAGCCTCTGAGGTAACATAGCATGCTCTTTAGATTAAGTTTATTCTTGTAGAAAAAGGTGGGTGTCCCCCCTATAATCTGCTTAATATTGGGCGCTACAGTTAAAATACAAGAATTCCGCTTAATGACATCTCTGATCACATCTATGTCACAAGTATAAAGAAAGGGGGACCTTAACCCCATTACTTACTTCACCCCTCTCCTGGCTTGAAATATCGGTTTCATTTGCTAAAAAATAGGGTTGGGCTACATTTCTCCTAAGCATAGCTATTTCATCTAATGCCCTGTTAATTTCACCATTCTTGTAGCCCCTCGCCAATAACCTCTACTTCAAATCTACAAGTTCTGAGGGAAAACCTTCTTCAGAGACATTCAGCCTTGATGCATGCATAGCCTGCCCTTTCATGACATTTCTAAGGACATATTCAGGATGCATACTGTGCCTATGTACTAGTGTGTTTCTGAAACATTGCTTTCTATATACCCCAGTATTCACCATGCCATTATCCAGCCTCTCTATAAGCACATCCAAGTAAGCAATCCTAATCTCATAAAATGTGATAGTAAACTTTCAATAGTTAGTCACCCCATTTAACTCATTATAAAATGACTGCAGTTGTTCTGGGCTACCAGTTCAAATAAAAAATAGGTCATCAGCAAAATGCCTGTAGAATGGAACATAGTTGGCAAAATCCTGTAATTTAAACATATGGTCTTCTTCCCATGTAGCCATAAACATGTTATCGTAGCTATTGGCACATGAGATGCCCATAGCTATGCCATCTTTCTGTAAATATACATGGTCATCAAAAACAAAGGTGTTATTTTCCAATACTACCTCTAAAAGTAAGGATAGGATGTCAACAAACTCTTCACTATAGTCACCATTTTTCAACAAGCATCTATGGATACATTAAACTCCTTCAGTATTCGGTATGACCGTAAAAAGAGATTGTACATCTAGTGTAACAAAAAGATATACTGCAACATTATGTAAATTCTTAGTGAAATCATATAAATCTAATAAGAATTGCTTAGAATCCTTTAAAATAAACACATTCTTCTCAATAAATACTTCTCTATACATAATGAGAGAGGTTCTGTGCACCAGCCACGACCGGTTACTAGTGGCCTCACTGGTGGACTAGTGGCATTTTTGTGTACTTTTGGGAGGCCTTGGATAGAAGGTATAAGGGGGTTATCAACTTTAAAGAAAGTAAATAGATCCTTATTAATAATCTTGCTTTTATAAATAACTTCAAGCATAGGACTAATTCCATAAATCATCTCATGAACTCGTGTCATATCAGTAACAGAATTTAACAGAAGGAAGGGAGGCTAGATGGATTATTAGGTTAAGGGCAGATCAGGGTCTGGGACTTAATGATAGAGTCCCTTTAAAACCTGTTTTGAAGTCTAGAGGAATTAGCATTCAATGATATCATGTAACTGTTTATATATGTTTTATATGCATTACTATTTTATTTATAATGCTATTTACCTGTGTATTATGGCTTTTTAACAAAATGTTTTAACATCTTTATATGATGGTTTTAAATGTGGTTAATTGATTAACTGATTTGCATTAAGCATGTACATATATAAGGAAGTTGTGTTTAGTAAGTGCATGGTCTGAAGAAGCCTTTTTGGTGAAAGCGCTTACCTGTTTGCATTATTTTGCCAATTTTGTTGACATTAAACTGGTTTTACACTATATGTATTTGTTTTTATGGTCCTGATTTAACTTGGTCTACTCCACTGCTGCTCTGCACTGTTTGGTGTACTATTTGGATTTATCATTCTCAGTGGAGCGTTTACTCCTTGGGGGTATCTTCTACTGTTTTTATATATATATATATATATATATATATATATATATATATATATAGTTTATTATCAAAATGTCAAAATTCATATGGTCTAACGTTCATGTGGTCAACACATTAATATTAAGTAGTTCATTTGGTCGACAGACAGTGCAGTCGACTTTCTGTCGACATTATGTTGACAACAGGCAAGGATGTATCCTTGTCAGCACTGTTGTGCAATCCCGGACTTGTAGTATATAAGAAGCAGGGGGGGAGGCACTGCCCCCCCTGCAAAAACACTAGTGTTAATTTGCAGTTGTGTATCGATCATTTAAATGTAGACATTTTAATGTTGCTATTTTGAACTGTCGATGTAATGATTTCGACCAAATGAACGTCGACCATATGACTTTTGATATTTTCATAGTAAACCATATTTTTATATATATATATATATATATATATATATATATATATATATATATGTGTGTGTGTGTGTGTATACCTCACATCACTGATGCGTTTCTGTCTGTGAAACAAAGCAGTTCATAGACAAAGGTGGAATGTAGCATCATTAGCACAAATAAGGTGCAAAATAGCAAGTATTAGTGATGTTTATGGGAGATCTACAGTTCTGAATGCCAAAACTTGCAAGAAGAAAACTGGAGAAATAGACTTATTTCACAACTTGAATAACTTTCAGTCAACACAGTATCAGCAAATACACAGGAGACAGCCCACAAGAGTATACAAAGGTCAATATTAGTGTGATAAGAGTTGCATTAGTAGTGTCACACACACATGAATGTTTCCCCTTTCAACCCTCCCTGTAACTGAATGGTTGTTGTTAGACTATATTAATATAAAAAAACTATTTATGCTACATCAAGCACATACAGTTGTACCTTATTGGACTCATGCACCTGGTCATATACAAACCTAGCAGGGAAAGGAACGTCACTGACACAAAACAGTCACCCCTTTCCCAACCAGGTGGGCCTGACCTGTTTAGCAACTGCATCTGTATCTTACTGCATCCATATACCTCTTCCCATACTATTAGGTTATGGCCGGCATTAGGCATAGGCCAACTAGGCGGTCGCCTAGGGCGCCGGTCTAGCAGGGGCACTTTTCCAGTATTTATTTGGTGTAGGTAGACCAGGATGGGGGCACCAGGTAATAAGTTGGGGGGCGCCGTGGAGCCCTTTTGCCTAGGGTACCAGTTGACTTAGGGCCGCTCCTGATGGCAGTCTGCTGACACAGGACAGCCATTCCCTCCCCATCCCAACAATGCTAGGTTTTGCAAGATCAGCATTCATACCTTATTGTACTCATTCACCTGTTAGTACTACAAAAGCTAGCTGTAGATTCAGCTCGCTGGTCCAGGACAGTCACACCCCATCTAAGAATCCATGTCCCTTCCAGAAGAAGAGGTGACCACCAGTCTCTGTGTGGCAGTGTGTGGGAAAGAGTGGTGTAACATGCAAATGCTGTGGATGAGAGTGACCACAGCATCCAACAATATCCCAAGCATGGAAATGACATGATACATTGGCCTTAAAGAAGTCAGACAACAAAGTGCAGAAAGGAAGGTAAAAAGAGGAGGTTCTCTGTCAAGCTTTGCACTTACTGATGAAAACTCTTTTGTAGCAGTCCTGCACTGTGATGATGATAATGGGACAGGCATCTTACATCAAGGTTTCATCCCAGGTTTTAAGTGCAGCCAGATGCTACACATCTCTCACAGAGACTAGCTGGCCAGGTTCTTGACTGCAGGAGACATACAGCAACTGGCCTGGGTGTTTACCCAAGCTACGTTAGTTGCATTGACCACTGCCTCTGTCCTTCATAGATATATCAGAAATACAGACTAGGTGAATTGTTGCTACAGGAAGGTGTTCCATGTTTAACCTAGGGAACACATATGTTGGAAGCATGCACACAGTGGGACATGGAGATTGAAATATAACCATTATCACACATTATTGTTATATACCAGTACCATGACACTTGTGGATGGAGAGGCAGAAGATCAGGCTGAAGTCAGTTCTCTGCCAAGGTCTGATGATGAAGGCAAAATGTACATCTAGTCACACTCACAGGACTGAGTGTCTCTGTCCATCTCACTCCTGGCTTGGCATACATCCACTGTGCAGTGTGACACTGTAGCTTCCCCTTTTCCCGGTCTATGAACTTTCACTGATGTCATAGCCATGGCCAGTGATGGCTCAGGAGGGGCAGACAAACATGCTAAATTTGATACCCACCATACAGTGAGCTCATGTTGCCCACAGTATAGTCCCGTGAACCAGCAGTCCTCTAACAGGCATTTAATTTTCAGAGTCAACCAACAGACGTGTAACCCTGTAATCTAGGCAAAATCTGCACCTAAACAAGACAAAATGGTAATGTCTGGTGTTGTGCTTGACCTTTGAGAGACACTGGAGGACAGGAACAATGCTGTAATCAGTCATTTGCACTCCATGGGTAGGAACATTGCTGTCATGACCACCTCCATAAGGATACCAGCCAGTACTGGCATAGAAGTCTCGCAGCCCAGTGCTGCTCATTGCTGAAGACATGCACATACCCATGGTGGACACACTGGATAACCATCTCAAGGTATGTCATACTTGTGGTTCCAACATACCCACATGAAAGTCAGGACTGGTCATCCTGCACAGTCTATCAAGGAGGCTCACTTCATGTGTGATGACCACAAAGGTCCTGTTACACCAGTTCTGCACCACTTATGCCCCAGGGTCATCTATGCCTACATTCTTTTCATAGTGCCAAGGCCATTT
The DNA here is from genome assembly GCF_019279795.1 of Protopterus annectens. Taxonomy (NCBI): domain Eukaryota; kingdom Metazoa; phylum Chordata; order Ceratodontiformes; family Protopteridae; genus Protopterus; species Protopterus annectens. Next base: position 412,232,714 of record NC_056725.1, read on the forward strand.
TGCACAGTTCCCTAATGTCTCTCCCACAAATTCCTGTTGCATTCACCTAACTATGTGGTTCCACAGTGACACCCTCAATTACACCACTGTGGAGATCATATTAGACACCTATACCATCCCTCCCCATGACCGCTATCTTTGCCTCCATTGACTTGTTATCCCAAATTTCCTGGTAGCATAGACTGTCACATATCTATGTGACTCACAGCACCCCTTCTGTGTCATGCATGTGACGTCTAATACATACTGTGACTCAATCATGCACTGCTCAGTATAGCCTTTATATAACACTGCATGCATCACCATCTTGTTTTGTGTGTGACACCATACCACCACTGATTATATGTTAGAGCCCATACAAATAGACTAGACATTGACACTTTGCATGCACTGCTGTATATTTGCATGATGCCACCCAGAGGAGTATGGTGTGGCTGCTTCTGTTTGTCTACTACTAACTGTATCACTGCTAGTGGATGCTGTGGTAGTTGTAGTGGGTCCTGCACTACTAGAGGGTGTTAGGGATGCTGACTGGTCTGCTAGTTACAGGAGTAGGCAATCTCCCAGGACAGGACATAATCAGCAAATCCCCTAACAAAACTCATTGTGAAAGTAAGTGGCTGCCAGCTGTACAGGCACTTATTTCTATTCTTTTAAAACAGATGGAATGAAAATGTAATTTAAGCAGACTGACAGGCAACAGCCTCGGAAAATTAAGATGATTAGCCCATGAGAGGACAGTAACTTTAAAATCAATGCAACCTCTTGTAGACATGATGACAAACAAACGTTATTTGCAAAGAAAAAAACTACCAAACCATAACTTTTTCCCAGTTTCTTTTTTATTTTTGGCATTATACAGGCTTTATCCAGATTGTCTTGATTACAGAGATGGATTAAAAAGGCACAAAATCCATTGCACAGTTTGTGTTTTCATTTGCTTTGAGTATTTCTGAATTCCAGATTTGGAACATAATCAGATTTGTAACAATCAGTTATGAATATATATTCATATTTATGTACACAGAATATGTATAATGAAGGCATGCAAATGTAAAGTGCAGAAAATCTATTTAATACAGTACATTACAGTGTGAGTTTTTATTACTGTCAGTTTTAAAAACTTTTAAAAGCTTGCCTTGCATGCTGTTTCTTATTTTTTTTCACAGAAGATATGCAAGCCTACAATACAAATTATTGCATTACAAAAGTCAAATTCTACAGAAAGCTAATCAAGTTATCAAAAGGGAGGACGGTAAAAGTAAGCATATTCTGTAAAGGTGATCAGATTTATTTTATGTGAAAGCCTCTTTCTAGGACAGTGATCAAATTTTAACCAAGAGTTGTGTGCACATCTAACCATCTCAGAAAACCCTGAAATTACTTGCTTGAAAAATATTACTTCTTGTTGGATGTATAACTTTGATGTTTTGATCAGCTGCGGACCTATGTAAATAGTTATTTGTTTTATGATTGATTTTTTATTTATTGTTTTAAAACCAAATAAAAAATTAAAAAAAAAAAGAAAACTCTGAAATTATAGCATTTTTTTAACATTTTAAACAAGATACAGGAGACTTACGTACCTTATATTTGAATTTTACATATATATATATATATATATATATATATATATATATATATATATTGTGTGTGTGTGTGTGTGTATACAATGTTTACTTTTAACCATAGCCATTCATTTTATTTCTGCATTTATGCTTCTTTATACCCACCTGCAAATATAAGAAAAGTAAACATGCCCGATGTAAAACAGGTAACACTCTCTCTCTCTCTCTCGCTCTCTGTAGCAATGACACTTATAACCAAATAATGTCTGCTGAAGGCAGGCTACACACACACATAATTAGAGGAAAACTATCAATTAAGAAAAGGACAATTATTCGAGGATGAAGTTTTCAGCAAATATCAGTTTTTAGTTTTCAAGTATTTGAGTTACCACTTTCAGGTCTTAAACAGTGAGTTTTGTAGTTTTTAGCAATTATATTTAACAACAGTCAGTCAAAGCAAAATTCAATCAGTGTGGAAACAGCATGGCTGCTAATACTCAAATAAGAACAAGGCAATATCAGTTTTACAGTCCAAGAACGATGTGTGCAACTAAAGATACTAAAATGTACCTCGTACAAAGAGTGTTCACCAGAGTTAAACAGTTCTACACAAAATGTGGCAAAGCACAACTAAGCAACAACCCATGCTTCATCAAAATTTGCCAAAAGGGTGTAACAGTGTGCTAAATCAGTTATGACCATAGACCTGTTCTCTCCAACTTCCTTATAAATCAGCACATCAACATGATGCACAGCAACATGAAGAGTTTGCTGTAAAAACAGCTTAGTAAGCATACTTTCTGACCCTTGCTATACTACGACATGATACAGACCTTAAAGTACCACGTGCTTGTTTTCCCAGAAGACTGATATATGTAAACCATCACATAGCATCTTAAGAATCAGGGTGTAAGTTTTCAGGGAAAAACAATCAGAAAGACTGCAATCAGTAGATGAATTAAGACAAGCTTCCCTTTTAGTTTGATTAATTACTGTAATGCTGACAGCCTAACATTCACAATGAATTGTGCAGCATATGCTACTCCTAATTTATATAAAATGATTATAAACATTTATTTTATAAATTATACTACATGCCACTCATTACATTCCAAGTGACTCCTTATATTACTGTCTTCTGAATAACATATCTCCTTTCGACTTACTTCTGTGTGAATATTCTCACTTCTGTCTATCTTATTGCAGTTGTACTGATCCAGTTAGTTTTGTCTCTACAACCTCAGCTGCCCCATTCCCAGAGAAAAAAATACCTGTCCAGAGAAAATGACCTTAAAATACATCAAATCTGACACAACATATGATGTGACCTAGTGGGAATTTGAGATTAATGGGAGAACAGGCCAGACTGATGCACTGGCTTCAGAAAACAGGACCCACTCATTTTCTCTTTTCTGTTGGGAAGATGCAGTGATAGCAGCACCTGCTCAGCCCCTGAAAAACAAACACACATGCAGACAGGAACACACACACACACACACACACACACACACACACACACACACACGCACACATACAAACACACACACACACACACATCTCATGTACTGGTACCACAGATGAAGCATAAAGTCCTTGCAGCCATTAAGATTTTATAGCAAACTGACACAAATCACCACTCTCTCCACTCCAGTTAAAAGTATTGTTGCAGGGCTCCTCATTTCATGTCATCACACCTGAAGTTCTGCAGTAACAGTCCATCATCAAAGCAGGAATTACATGCATCAGAGACAAAGATCCAAGCTATGTACCACCCAGACAGCCAGAGAGAAGTTTAATAATAAATGTCCTCTATAAAAAAGAACAGTGGAAAAAGATGATCTACTTTCAATAATTGTAGTTCTTGTGAAGATCAAACATGCTACACTACAGTTTTAATCTCAGCCAGACTGCAAAACTACTGCAGAAGCATTCTTGTCTGAGGTTGTCTCTTACCTCTTTATCTGTTGGCTACTACAGCAATGAGGCTGTTTGTTTGGCTCCTAATGTTATCAGCACTAACAGTATCCAAGTAACTCGTATGAAGATGTACACTTAACCAGACATAACATCAACAAATATTTTTTCAGTCCAGGAAATTATCTTCCCTGAAAATACTTTAACAAGTTGGGGAAACAAATCAGAAAACAAATCAGACACCTTCTCAAGGGAAAGACCTCAGGAGAACATAGCAGTGGGAAACTACCTTGTAGGTTTCTGAGGGGAAACCCATGAAACACATATGGAAAATTTAATGGGCTGAGCTGTCATGAACATGGTGGTCAGTCAGTTCAAAGATCTGAAAAACAGCACCAATGGTCTGCTGTTACATCAGGGAGATCAAAAATGGCATACCCTTCTGGTGTGAATCAAAAGGTTTGGGACACAAAGGCTAGTAAATAATGTTAGTAAGTAAGACACGATATGCATCTGGGTCTTCTTATTACAAGACAGAATATCTGAGAGAATGTATTGAGCATCTCTGAAAAATTATACACTAGGTGTTACAATATTTTTGTTGGTCATTTGTTTACTAGATCAATGAATTAAACACAATGCCCATCTTCAGCAGCAACACAGAAGCCTTGTTTGGTTAACTTGCTTAAATACCTTTCAAATTTCCCTAATTTTCAGGGACATCTCTACTTTTGGCTCATAAATTTCCTCTGATCTCCTAAAATCAGTGATTCTTTGTGATAAAAGGTGGTAGATTATAATCAGCAAATAAAGATATTCAGTACAGACCTCTACTTAGAAAATGCAGGTTTATTCATTCACTCTTATTCTATTAACTTTCTAAATCAATGGAAGAGCTATAACTAGGGCAGGGTGAATAGGTGGCTGCCCTAGGCATAAGCTGTCAAATGGTGCAATTGGTAGATGTCAATGATCATAGGAGGTTACTAGGCTATTGACTCTAAGGCCGCTACAAGCCTAGCCATGTTATATCCTTGCTCCCTTGTGGACTAAGATATACAGTCTATGTTTGCTCGTGAATCTAAAATTACCACCAACTGCCCCTGTCGACGATGAACACAGGTGAAACCCCTGGTGTAAATTTAAAGTTTGTCTTCCAATTGTCCAAGTTACACTTAAATAGGGTCATTCTCGAGCTCTATTTTACATGAATTAGGAGTTTGTTCCAGTGGAGTGGCAACCTCTGGGAGACATATCTGTCTCTCCAGCATGTCCTGATAATATCACAGGCTAGGTTAAGGTCACGAGAGCAAGTGAATCTTGTCCCGTTGGATTTGTGGATGTGCGGCAGCTTCCTTAAGACAGGGTCTGAGACTGCTCTATAGGCCAGGCACAAGTTGCCTCTAAGCAGACTAATTGATAGAGCCTTCAGTCTGTAAATGTAGGTCATGTGTTGTAGGCCCTGAATCTTCTTAGTGAGAAACCTCTGGGGTCTCTCCAGTTGCTGCAGATGTCTGGTGAGGTACATACTGAAGGGAGCATTGCACTCTATTACTGGTCTAATGACACCCAAGAACAGGGGAATCATAATCTCCTTAGTTTTGTATGCTATACCTTTGCTTATGAGGTGTGCAATGTAGAAGGTCTTCCTTACTACTGTGGACACCTGATGATCATAATTAAGGCTGCTATCAACTTGCTTTCCAAAATCTCTCACCACTGGGTTTGAACTTAGGTGGCATTATTAATGTTGTAATTAGCAGGGGGTTCTCCTTTGCTGAAGGGTTGGTAATGCATTTCTTTGCTTTTAGTTTAAGTCCATGTCTTTGACATCAGTCATTTGTCTGTGTAAGCACATTTTGTAGTATGTTGACATCTTTGGGGGATTCGATGATTGCACCCAGTTTGCAGTCATCATCAAACTTGGTAAGTCATAGGGCATCTATTTTTGCCTGGACTTCTGAAAAATAGATACCAAACAGTAGGGGGCTTAGCACAGATCCCTGCAAAATACCACTGGTAACTGGTCTGCTAGTAGAGTTGGCATCCCCAATTTTGACTCTGTGTTCTGTTTGTCAGCCAGTTGGCAACCCATCTAGTGATGCAAAGGTTAATCCCCAGCAGCGTGAGTTTCTCAGTAATGCCTGAGTAAGAGATTGTGTCAAAGGCCTTGGTTAGGTTGAGATACTCAGACTGAATTGTTTTTCCTTCATCCAGGGCCTTGGTGACATTCTTGAAGAAGTTTATCAGGTTCAGCAGGCAGGATCTGCCCTTAACAAAGCCAAATTGGGTCAGGTTAAGAGTCTGAAGGTCACCTATATCCTTGTTGATAAGAACCATGAAGAGTCTCTCCATGGCCTTGCAGATAAGGCTGGTTAGGCTTATGGGTCTATAGTTCCCAGGGTCAGTTGAGGGAGCCTCTTTGTGCAAAGGGATTACAGTTGCTGTTTTCTACTCAGCTGGGACAAAGCCAGTGCTTAGACTGAGACTGGGGAGCGTGCTCAGCGGTTGCGCTAACTCCATTTATTAAGCAGCCTGGGATGTTGTCCGGTCTCATAGAGGCTGTGATTTTGCCCTTGGTGAGTGCGGTTATTACCTGCTCTCTGGAGATACTAGGCAGAGGACTGATGACAGGTATGTTATGGGGTATGATTGATGGTGTCCTCAAGTTCAGTATAAGGGTTACCATCCACAGCTAGTTTGGCACAAAGCTGAGCTTTCCTTTTTAGATTTCAGACTTAGCTAAAGAATGCTTTGTGATTTACCTTAGCTAGGAATGCTAATTTAGTTTATAATTAGCTATAGAGGACTTTACAAGATGTCTAATCTGCTTGTTTATGCTTTGGAGGGAGTTCTTCCTTTGCTGGGACTGTTCCCTCTTGTTTTCTGACAGCAGTTTATTTATTTATTTATTTATTTAGTTATATTTATTTATTTGCATTTTGTTTACCAGGGAAGTCCACTGGGCTATAATGACCCCATTTTCAGTGGAGGTATGGGGAAAAAAGCTCCACATCAGACATACATACACTAGAAAAATTCACAGTCACAGTGACATAGGCAAAGTATTGGTTCAATACATTACTTAGAGTACAAAAAGGTATGCAGATACAGCTGAGCAAAAGTAGCAGCTAGTTATTAGCAACTACATTAACTGCAGTACAATGTAAAATATAGAATTAAATGTACATACAATATGTCATGGTTAGGTAGTCTAAGAAAAAATGCTGATAACTAAGATTCTTACTACATTACCAGAAATTAACACTAATTTGGGATTTATTCTGCAGGATGTATAATAAATAATAAGGCATGAGAGTGTGAGTTAATCATATAAGTCAGTAGAATAACTTAGAAGTAAATGTCCAGTACATTGAGTCAACATTGTTATCAGGTAAATATATCAATAAAGTAGGCCTAGATGATCATTCTTGTGATATTCATATTAGTAAGCAGAAAACATTAGACTGAAAGGAGGAAGTCAATAAAGGTGAAAGTAGTTATGAGTTTGGGGAATCAGGTTTTAGGAGGTTGAGAATTGGAGCATGTGCAGTGCCACAGAGTGAAGAGGTGTTGCCATAGAGATATTTTGAAGGAAAAAGCATTACTGATGGTTCTAATTGTTAACAGGAGTGTATTCCACTGTTTGGCAATAAAGAATGGAGCATTTTGCCAGCTGAAAGTTTTGTTTTTTTTCTACTTGCAGAAGTTAGTTTTCAGTTCTGAGAGGTCTGTTTGGATGATAGTGAGTTAGTCCAGAAGTTAGAGCTGGGCAGTCTGATGGTTTTTGTGTGCTGTAGTTAATTGCAAGTATGTGAGGTAATGTGGGAGTTTGAGCCCACTCAATAAATGTAAGGAGGAGCAGTGATGGGAGGAATATTTTGCACTGGTTGTGAACTTGACAATTTTGTTGTACCAGTTTCTTTCTCTTATCGTATAACCTATTTATGCTGGATGTCCACTAGGGTGGCCTATTTTTTCATGATGATCTTGACTTGATCTGTTCTGGTATGACTGGGTCTATACATTTATATAGGTGTTTATATAGGAGTCTGTGTACACCTCAGCATAGGGGTCATTGCTGTCAGTGTTGGCAGGAGGTAAGTATTGATACCATTGCTCTGCAGGTTATAGATTGCTTTGAAGAAATTTTTTTTAACTGTTTTGCTCCTGAGGGTGGGTCAGGTATGACTGTTACTTCGAACGAGACTGGCTTATGACCAGACTTTACCAAAGAGGGCCACACACATGGGCTGGTGCAGCGATTGCCCATGTTGGTGAGCACATGTTGTGGGGGTGCTTACTATCTGCTCCAGAGCATTTGTGTTAACAAAGTCCAGGAACCTTTGGGTGAGTGCGTTTGTGTTCATATATGTTACTCAATTGATGGAAGGATAGTTAAAGTCACCCATGAACAGAGTATATGGCTATACTAAGAGTGACTCAAGTAGGTCCAGGTAGGCTGTGTGCATTCTGTAATTCATGGTGGGAGACCTATAGCTAACAATGATGTGGAGGGTGGTCATTTCTACAATTAGTTGGACGTGGAGCAACTCTAGGAAGTCATACTGTTTAAGCAGTCTAGAGGTGTATTTGTCGATACTCCCCCTCCCTCGGTTTTTTCACAATTGTTGTGTGGTCTGAATGTGTGTAAGGCATTATAGCCCTGTAAGGCCAGGATACTCTCTGAGACCTTGAACCACGTCTCTGTGACTGTGAAAACATCAGCATTTTCCAGGATGAGAAATGTTTCAGGTTAGTGCAGTTTCTGATTTTGACTCCTAGTTTTAGGCAGCATAACCAAATTTGTTTCTGGGGGATATTTTTACGTCGGGAATTTTGCTCTTATAACATTGCCTAAAAAAGGCACTATCATGGAGGCAAGTACCTTTGCCAGCAACCTAAAGCCTATAGGCGACAGGTGAAGACTATTTCTGGCAAAGCAGCATGGTCTGTTGATCATATCATCCCAGGCTGTCAGATACTGGATCCTACCAGAAGCTAAGCCAATTGCTGAAGTCAATTATTTTTTGTTTGCATTGTGGCATCATCCTGGGGTGGGACTGCAGTATCAACACTGATTTATGAATGTCAATACTACTACATTTATGGCTTAGTTGAAGCTCTGACATGCTGCACATAGCATGAGATGAGTGTTTGTAATCGCAGCAAGCTTTTAGCAAACAGCTTGCTACAACTGCAGGAATGGAGAGGAGATTTTTTTTTCTTTATAACTTTAAGTTGAATCATAAGAATTATAGGAAACACAAGACTACAGTATTTAACCAGAGGCCATATGTTCCTTGCTAATAATCATCTTCAGGCTCTAAAAACATTTTCAAGGAGGACAAGGAATGTAATTCTCAGAGCGTATTTTAGAGCACCTATCCAATTGTCTAAGTTTTGTTTAAAGGCCAGCATGGAGTCACATTGCTTGACATGAAAGGAAAGTCTATTCCAGAGCAAGTGGGTGGGGGGTACTGGGTAATGAACCTCTCTCTATCTTCATTTATATTGTTTATCACCTGATGCAAATCAAGATCTCTTTTCCAAGAATTAGCTACACTATTTGATATATTGAAAAAGAGGAGATCATGTATAATAGGGTCCATGAAGGCAAGGAAGGCAAAGCACGGATCTCGTTTCAAGAGTTCATATAGCATGGATTACAGGGATAGTGATTCTAGCTTGCAGTGTTTTGATTTTTTTAATGTGTCTAGTGAGATACATGCCAAAAGGTGGATTATATTCCCTGATGGGTCTAATGAGGGCAGAGTACTGGGAAACAATAACTTCCTTAGTCTTAGATGAGATGACCTTTCTGATTAATTGTGAGATATAGAAGGATTTTCTCACTATATTTGCTACACCGTGACTGAAGGAGAAGCAGGCATTTACCCAGGTGCCTAAGTCCCTGATCATAGACTCACTGAAGAGTGGGGTGTCAGTCATACAGTAACTGGTAGGAATTTGTTGTTCTCCAAAGGAGATGAAACTACATTTCTTAGTCTAAGCTATTTTTGATGCACCAGAAGTTAGTGCACATTAGTTTTGTTCGAAGTGTATTACTGGTTGATTTAACGATTACATCCAGCTTATAATCAACAGTAAACTTGGTAAGCCAGAGATCCTTATTGTCAGTGTTTAGGTCAGAGAAATAAATGTCAAAAAGGAGGGGACCTAGTACAGAACTCTGTAAAATGCCACTATCTTCTTAACTGAGGAGGCATCATTAATCTTAAAAACAAGTACTCTGACCATGACCCATTTTGTAATCAATCTTACCACACGAGGTTCAGTGTTAAAATGCATTAGCTTATCAACATTCCTATCTTGCAGTATGGTGTCAAAAGCCATTGTCAGATCCAAGTAGGATGCATAAACATTGTGACCACTGTCCACCACCTGTGTAAATTTTCAAAGAAGCAGAAAAAGTTTAGCAGGCACAACCTACCCTTAACAAATCCAAATTGTTGAGAGCTGAACCTGATCAAATTTCAAACCTCCTGGTTTATAGGGTCTGTGATGATGTTTCATAAATTTACAGACAAGAATAGTAATGCTAATAGGTCTGTAGTTTCCCAGATAGTGCAACATGACTCAGGATCATATCCTGTGGCAAAGCTTAGGTTGAACAACTAAAGGAGGGCATCAGCAAAAGCCTGCTCAACACTAGCTGAATATGGGGGGAGGGAAGTGAGAAATGTTTGGAGTAGGGATTATAGCTTCAGGGGAAAAATCTGCAGCAAACCTATTTGCTAATATGTTGACAATTTCTGTAGGATATGAATGGGTGGTGCCATTATAGATAAGCTCAGAGCAGTGATGTGAATTACTCATACCTCTCAACTATCCCAAATTTCACAGAAAATACCACTTTGGGGCTGAAAATTCGTGGGTGCCAGGAATTACTGCTTGACTATTTTAAACTCTGATTTATTTTCACTCAAGGTAAAAATAACCAGTTTGCATCTGTTTTAACTAATGAGGGGCCAACCAAAGACAGGGAACATACTGGGGCCAAGTTTCTGAGAACTAGGTCAATGATATTACTATACCTGCTGGGATTTTGAACAGTTTGATCCAGGTATTCCTTGTTAACCTAATCTAAGAAGTGTTGAGAACAACCAACGTTATAAGTGTGAGTACGCTAGTCGATGGAGGTGTAGTTGAAGTCAAAGAGTATTAACGAATCATCTCTTACAGGGATATTCTTAAGGAAGGCAGGAAAGCTTTCATGATCTAGTAAAACCATAAAAGGGAACTGGTAACAAACTATAAGTTGAAATACTGAATTACCTAGTGCAAATTTAAGTTTGATGAACTCACTGGAGGGTCGTGTGGTATAAGTTTAGAACGGATAAACATTTCTGACAAACACTGAGACATTTTTACCATTACCAATGGGCTTCATTGGCACAGAACCTTGCATGCATGGAGTGCTCTCATTACACTTGAAGCATGTCTCAGTAACTACATAAGCATGGATTTGATCCAGACACAGAAGTGCCTACACACTGAGTATAATATTCTTAAGATTCCTGGCATTGATAAGTGTCACACTGACGTTTTCTAGTTTATGATTTGATTTATTTATATTGGTATGCCTACAAAATGCACAATGCAGTCAGCAAAGGCTTTGGCCAGTAAAAAGAAGCCCTTGAACAAGAGGTGTGTACCATCCTTTGCAAAGCAAGTAGGGTTATCAATTATCTCAATCCAGGAAAATACATACAGGGCCACCCCACCCTGCCCCGGGAATGACACCAGCTACTTAGCCGGTCATTTTATGCGATTATCTTTTCCTTGACTCTAGGCATCACTCTAGGTGATGGAAAGATACCAGTCAAAACCAGTCATATCCTTGACTTGAAGCATGTAGAACAAGTTCCAGCCAGACTTTCTTAATGCCTTTCATGGGCTTTTGTGAGAGATCATTAACTCCAACATGGATTATGATCATGTCATAGTAATACTTACTGGAGGAGTGGGTCATGAGAGCCCTTGATATGCCAGCAATCCTGGTTCCCCAGAGACAGCTAAATGTAACCCTTTCCTTGTTCAGCTTAGTGAGCATGGAACCATGAAGGGGTGCCAGTTTAAAGATCTGCACAGGGGGCATGAGGAACTAGCTATTGTTCTGATCAGGGATACTTATGTTTAAAAAGTCTCCCTGATGGGGTGGGGGTATTTTTATCTCTGGAAACATTTTGATTTGTCCCGGATTCTAGTGCTTAGAGATTGACAGCTATACATGAGATTCAGAAAGGCTTACCATAATGCAAAAGTGATATCTCAGAAGGTTTCTGCATCATGGTAAAACTTTCTGATTCAGGGACAGTTCTCCCACTCTAGTTTTCTCCTGGTGGTAGCTACTGAGTAGACAGTCATCTTCCTGCTGAAGCCACGTGAATGCAGCATTCCAGGAAAGTGGCTCATGCCAAATAAACATGCTCTCTACTCTGGAAATGGCCACAGCTCCTGATTAACTCAGCAGAGTAATCTGCTCTTCCAAGTTATATTTTCCCTAAGGATGAAAAAGTGAATACCATAATTTCATAGTGTTCACATATTTACTTTTATTGTAGTAGTTGTTGCACAGGTAAGTATAGCACAGCTGTGTGTGTGTGTGTGTGTGTGTGTGTGTGTGTGTGTGTGTGTGTGTGTGTGTGTGTGTGTGTGTATTTGTGCACATATGTGTTTTTTTTTGGGGGGGGTCTTATTCATACATGCCTGGATATGTGTTTGTGTCAGGGAAATATCTGGAAATGTGTGTATGGAGGGGGCTTGTTCATGGATCCTTGGATATGTGCTTGTGATGGGAAAATATCTGGAAATGTGTGTGTATTCCTGGGCATCTGAATGTGTGTGTGTGTGTGTGTGTGTGTGTGTGTGTGTGTGTGTGTGTGTGTGTACGCGCACATGTGAGTGCATGCACACTGGGGGTTGCTTATGCTACATTGACGCATTGGCTGATGTGGAGAACACTACTACAGGGCTGACAGTGCAGTGTTTGATTCAGAGACATAGCAATGAGCCATAAAGGAGGTGTTCCTCTTTGTGTCTTTACCATGTCTCTGAATCACAGATTCTGTGACTCTCTCTGTCACATTAACTTATCAACCCAAACTGGGCTTATTTTAGGCTGACAGAATCTTTCTGAATCCAGACCTTTCTTCTGAGTGTCTCATTGACTGGAACAGGAAACTAATTAAAGCAAATGCAAAAATACAGCTTAAAATTTGTTTAGTAGAGTATACCCTTAATCCCTTGAAAATATCAGCAACACAATGCATAAAAGGAAATACATGTTTAGCTAACCTCACAAACAAATATCAAGGAATCAACTAGCTAATACAGCTATGTCCTTCTCAGACTTTATCAGATGCATTCAATGCATTTAGAAATCATGGGAGAAGCTCCCTCATATCCTAACCAACCTTATTCAATTCTATGTAAATACTGTGCTGGGACCTTTATAAAAAGGCCCATATTGGATCACTGCACATACCCGGTTGCCAAATAAAGTAACACAGGCTAAATAGATTAAAGTTTTGTCAGATCCTTACAATAGAACTTTTTTTAACAAAATGAAAGATTCTACTGGATAAGACACATTCTGATGCAAACTTGCTTCTGATGTACTATCACATTTCAGACTCTTTGTATTAGAATATCGTTTGTATTATCGCATTATGGCATTTTATCACATAATCACAGTTTTCTGTGATATCTGTAAGAGAGCTGGAGGCATTTTCCTTCTGAAACATGAGGCTATTATCCATTTTGCATATGTTTTCAGGACAGAGCTGCCAAAGTTAGATCTGCTCTGTAAAATGAAGGGCCCATGGCAGTCATATATATGAAGAAATAGAAGTACACTTGGCAGATATGACAATTTGTCTGATTCTAAAATCAGATGTAAGGTCCCAATACATAGCGACCTCTTCATCCCACTGGGCTTTAAATTCTGCACCCCCTCTCATCTCTCTCTCTCTCTCTATATATATATATATATATATATATATATATATATATATATATATAAACATCTCTCTCTATTCATTTATTAATGGGCTGGATCAAAGTCATTTGTTAGCCATGACCATATCTCATAGCAACAGAAATATGCAATGTACAAGAATTTATTATACGTTTTGAAACACACTATTACAAAAGTTTTATGTAGTAGTAGTCCAGCATAGACTAGTAAGGTAGTTAAATATGATGCTGTACACACACACTTTTAAAAATCATGAAAGAGCTGAGTTGTACTAGATTAGTACACCCATTTGAGCTTAATGTATGGTCTAAGTGTCAAGAACTGAGTTCACAATTCCAACTGGTAGGATTTTTATGATTAGGTGAATGAGGGGTATTCTGCTTAACACTATTAAAGCAGCACTACTTCAGAAGAAGATGTGAGAAGTTCTTGTGGGGGGGGGGGGCAATTAAAGATCAGAAAAATGGGATGTCAGTCAAACATTCATCTTCCAATTCAAATAATTACCAAGTAACTGAATGAACATGGTACTGTCCATCTTCGACTTCCCTGTTAAAAGATGCATGTCAGTGCTGAAAGATTGTCTAGTGAAGATACGAGATGGTCACGCATCCTTTCAAGTTTATCTTAGAAGGCCTGAAAAAGGGCAACACTAACTGGTTTATGTCTACATGAGTATTACAAACCTGTTCACATGGATCTAACCTGAAACATTACATACATAAGTATAAAAACAAAAGCACCAGTGCTTGGACCATGCATTTTACCTTAACTATTTACACCATGCTAATTTGTTTCTGTTTAATAATCATAGAAGTCCAATTAGAATACTGATTTTCAGTGCAGGTTTGAGAAGAAAGGCTCAATAGAAACATAAAATACATACCACATACTTCATTCAATGGGATAATCATGATACACATTAATATAATGTGTATATGTGACAGGTAAGGACAACCTAGATCAACAGGAGCAAGATGGTGGTGAGTATATGAATGTAAATAAATTAAATACCAAAAGAAGTAATATTATTTACAATGTATTAAAATCTAGTTAAAGTTATATTCTAGTTTCAGCAATGGGTGGGACATGATTAAGCAGGGCATACCAAATGTGTACTGAATTAGGCAGGAAGAGACACAAAACTGCCTATGTCATTATGAAATGTTAAGAGGACCAGCACCATTTAAGGTCACCATCACCACTGTTACATGGATGGATGTCAAAAGGAAGTCTGAATGCTTGAGTTGGAACCTTAGAGATGCAAATGATAATCTGTATATATAGTGACCTGGAATGATCTAGGTTGAAAGTACTTGATAAGTCTAAAATGAAGATCCACTAACATGACCTAAGTGAGGCTGAGATTTTTTTTTCAGATGTTCCCTGTTAATTGATTGGTCAGAATTTGTACAGCGATGAAGCTGGATGCCATGACACACATTTGCAAGCAAGTGGTGAGGGTTTAAGAAGTATAAAAATTGAGGATGAAAAATTTCTGTAGCATTTTTATAGAAGCATATCAGAGCAATAGGTTAAAAATTAGTCAGTTTCACTAATGCTCCAGGGATACCTCTTTTCTAAGTTCTGGAATACAACATTTAATAATGGACCATCTATGAAAAACTGTGAGAAGGTGATGAACAGAGTAACAGCAAGCTACAAAAACTGGGGAAGAATATGGGTTTTAAATGCAAGAGATTGTAGCAAACCTCTAAACAGCTAGCAAGAAGAATTTTGACAGGAATATGTTTTTCAGTTGGAGGAGACAAAGAAGATAAAGGGCAGAGCTGAAGAGATTTTCTGAAGAATATTTTCAAATAATGTAGAGAACTGATTTGTTATTGGGTGGTGTAGCAAGTAACATTGTATCCTCACAAGAAGAGATTCCTCAGTTTGATTCTTGGCTGGGCTATTTCTCTGTAAAGTCTGCATATCTGACCTGTATCTGCACGAGTTTTCATTGAGTGCTCTTTTTACCTGCTAAAGAGATACACAACTGGTAATATTCCAGATGTCCCAAAGGTGTATGTAGTTTATATATGACTGTCTGTGCACATTCTGCAATAGACTGGCACCTGCCCAGAACAAGCTTCAATGCCTTGTACCCAATGATCTCCATGACAATGTAAACGATAAAGCAGGATATCTGAAAAATGGATGGACGGATGGATGGTTTGTCATATCAAGGACAGGACAGTCTGAACCAAAGCAGGATGCTGTGCTTTTTCTGGAGTGCAAAAGCTGCTTTGCTCCATTCCAGAAAAGTTTAAGCCTTTTTGTAATGGTGTTATTTTTGTTTGATTTATACTGCCGGAAAATACTATAAGCTTTCACGAGCTTTATACTTCAGAAATGTCTCCTACAGATATTTTGGTTCATATAAATTACTTAATTAAATGCGTAATCCATGCAGGACACAGAAATATGATTCCTCACTGAGTGAGAGAGAAATGACCTAAAGCATTTATGAAAATATCATTGAAGAATGTATTAGCATTATCAAGATTATCCTATAGAAGGTGTGACTAGTCAGAAATATGCAAGACTTCCCATAATGGAAGAGGATTATCAATTTTTATCATAATCTCCATGTCATCATCCACAAAAGAATTACCAGAACTACAGCATTATTAACATGGGTATGAGAATGTCCGTTCATCTTCCTTGAAATGTTGTGTCTTTCGGCGTTTCCTGGTTAGGGGTCGCCACAGCAGAACTCCAGTCCGCTAATGATTGGCAGATTTTTATGTGCCAAGTTGCTGGCCCTGATGCACAACCTTCAACGAAGGTACACCCATTCATGCATGTCTCCACACAGAAGGCACTCTAGCTGAGAAACGAACAGGACAATGTCTTATTGTGAGGCGACAACGCTACCGCAAAAAGGTCATTGAATTATGACAGAAAGGATGCAGGAATGTTCTTTTCCCCTTTATCTTTGCTCAAAAAACATACATACTTCACCTGATCTGGTGACATAAAAAGCTATGTGTGTGTTTTCAGTACCCCTGTATAAACAGTTAATCAAGTGAGTTGCTGCTGTGGACTTCACCATATCCTAAATCTTGTACTGACCACCAAAGTACATGACTATGTAGATGCAAAGGACTTCAGCTCTTCTCACACCTCTTATATCTTACTTAAAAATGTTTACAAATATAAACACTGTACAAATAAATTTAAAAAGTAAATAAAAGAAAGAAAGAAAGAATGAAAACAAACACTTGAGCATCAAACTACAGCAGCCGTAGTAGCCTGCATTAAACCACCAAAGAGACTGTCAAGGAAAACTGATCCTTAAGCAACTGTACAAACATTTACTCCAAGATTCACATAAATCCTCCCGAAAAGATTATAGTAAAGGAACCTCCTAAAAAAGCCTTCATCTCACTTGAATTATATGTGAAGGTAGTTGAGTCGAGAGGACTGGAATCAGCATGCATAAAGAACATGTACTTACTGTCCCAGGTCTTGTTCTCTCTGCAGCTCCTCAGCTGATGACCTCATGATGAGGACTCTCAGGTCATACAGGGCTGGAAACAAACAGGGATGTAGAGCACTGACTGCTATTTTATGGTGACGAGCCACAGGTCATACAGGGCTGGAAACAAACAGGGATGTAGAGCACTGACCGCTATTTTATGGTGACGAGCCACAGGTCATACAGGACTGGAAAACTGAATAATTATAATTTAAATGTGAATCAGGCATAACAGAGATACAGTCAGATCCAGCAGTACAGGTATGATATGACAAAATCAGGAAGAGCCAGTTAAGATTGTGGAGATCTGGATCTGCTGCAAGTAAATACATTCCACACTAAAGATCTCCATGTTTACAGTACATCTTTATGCCAGAATGGTAAAACAAATGGATGAATAGCAAATGCTAAATATGCAGAAGGACTTGAGTGTTTGATCTGAATACTATTCATCAGACAGAAGAGACAACTTGTTCTTCAGTGTCTCTTCAATGTCAGGTACTACTGCCAGATCTTTCATCTTGGATGTAAACTCAAATTGATTAAATCTAAAGAAGATATGAGAGTTTAGGTATAAGATCTACAGAAGGACAAATGACATTGTGGCCCCATAAGAAACTTGTATATGGAATGCACACCATGAGCCTCAGGTTACATAGGTTCATAGGTTCAAAGGTTGGTACTAGGCTATCAGCCCTAGGGCCTATACAAGCCAAGCCATAACAATTCCCTGAATATTTCTTCCCACACTATTTACTTCCCTGGACCCCTGTCTAGCAGGGCGACTGACGTGATCCCCGGGGTGAATTTCCTTTGTCCCATCCAATCGTCAAGGTTCCTTTTGAGGAGGGCCAAGGAGGCGCTCTGCTTGACATGTATGGGCAGTCTATTCCAGAGTATGGGAAATCTCTGGGTGAGGAACCTATCCCTCCAGCATGTTTTGTTCATTGTGATGATAAGGTTTACATCCCTGGAGGGTGTGGCTCTGAGGGATTGGGATTTCTTTAAGTGGAGCATGTCCAACAGCTCAGGGTTTGACATGGTCTTGCATGTTAAGCAGAGATCACCTCTGAGTAGACGATATGCCACAGAGTATAGCTGGAGTATTTTAGACGGACAGCATAGGGTATCTGCTTTAGGCCTGTGTTTCTTTTAGTGAGGTATTTCTGCAGCCTTTTGAGCTGTTGCAGATGTCTTGTGAGGTACATATCAAACAGGGCGTTGTACTCTATAATGGGTCTAATGAGGGAGGAGTACAGTGGGACAATGACCTCCTTTTTTCTGGATGAAAAGCCCTTAGTGATGAGGTGTGCCACATAGAAGGATTTACTGACTGTTGTGGCAATGTGGTTATCGAAGGAGAGACCACTGTCCACCTGTGTCCCTAAGTCTCTCATCACACTTTCGGTGTTTAGTGTACTGCCACCTATGTGGTAATTCATGGGTACATGCTTTTTCCCAAAGGGGATAACTACACATTTCTTGGCATTAAGCTTGAGCCCATGGCTCTGGCACCAAGCACCTGTTTCCTTGAAATCTAAATCTGAAAACTAGTACAGTTAATAGGGACCTAGGTACTTTCTTTGACAATGAACTAAACTTTGATCCTTACGTATCCATTATCATTAAGAAATCCTTTTAACAGACAAAAGGATTTTCAGGGGTACATCTTCTAGGTCAAAAGAAGTTATCATCTCTCTTTTCTCTTCCCTCATTAGTCCATAATAAGATATAATGCATGCTCTTTTTGGTGTATATACTTATCTAAACATACAATTTGACTGGAAACACCACTGTATTTCATCAATAAGAGAATCACTGGCATGTCTTTCTTGTGTTATGCAGATCACCTTAAAACACATATCTCTTATCTGTTTCCTACTGACTCTTAAAAGGGGGACCTGTGCCTTGCCTAAAAAGTATCACAAGATTCAGCTTTACATGACTTTCTACACATCTGCAAAGCAAGCAATGTCTTAAACATTCACTCAAAGGAACTAAACATCCACTACAGCATAAATAGAACCTGCTTGTGAACTGCAATTGTATAAGCTCATTTCATCAAACAGAATCAACCATACAAGTGTATTTTATGTGGAGTAACCCCCCCCCCCCCACACACACACACACACACACACACACACACATCACCCACTCAGGGAGAGTTTTGTCTCTTCCACCTTCTTAACTAATAGACCTAATTTAAGGTCACATGCCCTCACATTAAGTTATAAAACTTGTAAAGTCAAGCACATTCGATGAAATGGGGTTGCAGGATCATGATGCATTTTAAAGTGGCATATCACATACATAATAACCTGCAGATGTGCTTAGGAGTAAGAAAATATGCAGGAGTCTAGTATTTTCTTTGAGATACAATACGTGTTTGGTTTTGATCCGTGTCAGGCAAGAGATGAAAGGGAAAAGGTACCTGGACAAGTAAACAAAACTAAATTAAACATAAACCATCACCCTTTGGCCTTTTATTTTTACCCGAGTAGAAGGACTCTCTAGGTACTTGTGCTTTTTTCAAGAATCTATCATAGAACAAAGTATGCCATTAAAGAAAACTTTAGTTGCATCAAATTAAGGGACTCAGGTATACAAAGACACTTAAGCTTTCAATCAAACCATTAGTATTAGGATTACAAAATGAGTTAGTTACCATTAACACCACATGTGGAACAAGCTGAATGATAGTTGCCAGATAGAGTCAATAAAGGTAGAGTTTTGACATACCTCACTGATGGCCTGCTCTCTTTCTGTATGTAGCAGGGTGATTTCCCATTTTCCATATGATGGAACAAAGGAATAGAAATTAAGTCAGTTACTTAGGTGAGAAAGGGATTATTCCTTTAAGTTCTCTTACTACTCAGCATGAAGTGAAGACAAGTTCTTTTTTAATGCATAGTCTCCTAGGAAAATTAAAAAGAAATAGAGAAAGGTCTTTAGCCCCTCCCAAATCTAGTACACCATTTTTCTTTGTTTTATTTACTTGTTAATTGAATAAGTCCAATGGACATCTCAGTGACCAATGGGTAAACTTTGGGTATACTGATGTGGCAGCCAATTCCTGGCATCCGGGTACTGAGATGTGAGTTGCACAGGAGCTGTGTTGGGGATGGGGAAGGGAAATGCCAATCACATCACCCATAGCCCTGGACTGCACCAGGATGTAGCAGCCATCACCATCGAGCTCAGACAGACAGGTCCCCAACATCAGACATAACAATATACAAAATGGAGGATCCTGACACAGAAAAACATGTACAAAATCATCTGAGTGTAGTAGTTTATTCTTCAAATATTGACATTGTAGTGATGGTACAGGTATAAACCAGAATGGCATGTAAAATATTAGACACCATACCTTGTACAGACATATTGTTACTGTAGTCACAACATGACTGTAACAACAAAAGAGCCATACTCATGAGGTGGATGGATCTGAGTCACAAAGACATGTTATACATGTTAGGTAATATCCACTTGGGCATTATCAACTGGGACAAAAGGGGTTCAGTGAAGTTTGGCACCAAGCTTGGCTCCTCCATCAGGAACTGGAGACTTCTCATGCCCTCCCCCAGGACAGAGATGCCAGGAATTGCACTGTGTTGGTTAAAGGTGACTATATCAGCAGATCAGCACCTTTGACCCTTTGCTCTTCTGCAAAATAGATTGCATTGTTAAGTGTGTGACCAGTCATGTTGGTGATCCTACATCGTACTTGGTCATGTGTTTAAAAGTAGCTACCAGCTGCATTTACTTGCTCAGCAAGGTCCTGCTAGACATGCTCCCAAAAGGCACAGTTTTTCTTAACTGTTAGAAGCATCTGCCAACCATGTTCATGGATGACCTGCAAGATAATGTTATTCTCTACCTTAAAGAACTTCTCCTTCCTCCTCCTCCCTTTATTAGGCATGTGTTCCTCTAAATGTAAGTTCACACACGTGGAACTTTTGACATGTTATGCCCCTCTCACTCACATTTCAGCACCACACAACATCATCCAGTACTACCACTAAGTGTTACTTCCCACCCACAAAGGGCACATGCTACCTGTTTAGGTGCCTTCCATTTATCAGCAGTCAGTATGATATAGTAGCATGTGTTATCTTGACACACATGGCAGAAATGCATTAACCTGGAAAGAAAACTCTGACCACACTCAGGGATATCTGGAGCACGTCTTGTGTTCTGACTGCCTAGGTCCCACAACAGCACACATACTTCCTCCACCCAAAGTACAGATAGCAATTCAGTGAAAACTAGCCCTGAAAACAAAAACTAGTAAAACATAAAACAAGGCTAAGAGTGGCAGCAAGCAAGACAGTCCAAAAGCTGTAAAAAAGGTAAAAAAATATAAGCCACCAAATACCAACAAGTTTATTAAGCACTTTCGTCCCTACAGTTCTGGGACTCCTTCAGAATAATTATCACACACAGGAAATGAGTATAAATAAATCAGTCAATTAAACAATTAAACATGTAAAACAATTAATTAAACCTTGTTAAAACCAAGTTTAAATTGAACAGACTATCTCAGAGACTACCCTGTCTATGAAACAGGCTCCCCAGCCATGTGAAGCAGAGTTCCTCCCTAACCCACTTCGGGTCTATATTACAAGATCGAATGCTTACGTGATTGAACACTTAAACATCGAACTTGTAATACTGAAAGCAAAAAAAAACAGCGAATGGCCGGCCGATTTAACGCAGGGAAAGAGTTCCCTTAGCCGTTTGCCGGATTTTGCCATTTTGTCTACGGTAGTAGGATCTAGAAGTTGGTATATTTAGTTAGGGGGTATGGGGGGCACAGCCCCCCACATTGGGGGGTGGGAGGCAAAGCCCCCCACTTAGTTTGGGTGTAAAGTTTTTTTTTTTCCCGTGGCCAAACGACATGTTTTCCTGCGCAGTTCTACATTTTTGGATTCGATATTACAAGTTCGATGTTTAGGTGTTCGATCACTTAAGCATTCGATCTTGTAATATAGACCCCCCCAATTCAATTGCAACTTGGACAACTGGATGGTAAACCAGAAATTCATCCCTAGTTTGGCACCCATGCCTCTAATGCAAACAGGTAACCTGTAAATGGTTCATCTCCCAGGCCCATGCTTACACTTATCAAGGGTACCAGAACTTGTCAGAGATTTGGGATGCATGGCTTAAAAAGGCCCTTGTGGTTGTTAGCCTAGTAAATACCTATGAACAAAGTTAAATGACTACTACTATAATGTTTGAGCTCTTATCTTTAGAACAGGTAGAATTGAAATGTTCTCATTTAACCCAGACTGTATTGTGGCATTCAATTTTAATTGCCACCATGATTCATTGTGCTTAATAAACTTGTTGGTATTTAGTGGCTTATATTTTTGGACCTTTTCTATAGCTTTTGGACTATATTGCTAGCTGACATTCTTAGCCTTATTTTATGTTTCAAAGTTTGGATAGGTAAAATTGCATTGCTCTGTCCCCATATGTGTCCACATAAGTGGTACAGTACCACAGGGCCCAAAAGCGCTCTGGAATGCCATTATATGTTATTCATGCTGCCAGTGACATCTGCTGTGAATAACTGACAAAGTATGCCTGCTCTATGACCACACATCCCTAATTAAGTAAGACCCCCGTGATCAGTATGCGTGTAGCACAACAGTAGGCTGCAGCCTAAAGAAGACCATCTGTGAACATACCATGCCCCCCAGTATAGCCCAGAAAGGGCTTCCTACATGTGCATGTCTGAATGCCCCAACTCCCAATTCAGGCAAACAGTAATATGTTATGGATCTATTAAACAGCAGTCCATAAATCTGACACAGTTATAATAAATATTTCACACAAAACAATCCCTGAAATAGAGAGTAAATGTGTTTGCCTAAAACCACATTGGAACAACAACAGGTATGTCATAGTCAGACAATGATATTCACCCCTCCCCCCCAACAAGAACACACCATCTCCTGCAAGTACTGCCTATCATTGGAGGTGATTAGAAAAGCAGACTGAACTAAACTATGACAGAGGTCACATCACAGAGACCTGTACACTACCTGGTCTACTGCAATCATATTCCTGGTGACACAAATTACAATGCTTCATCCTGTCACAAACACTGTGGGATACAGCATGAAGGCCACTTCTCACACAACATGGACCACACCATAGTGTCACACTGACTACTGTCTTTTTCAGACCTCCCCTTACATGTACACAATATGACATAGGATTCTTATGGTAGTTTTGTGCAACTATACAGTATACATAACAATGAAGGGAAGTCAACAGTGTGACACCCACACAAGGCCTTTGTTCCTTACTTCCTAAAACACATCTTACACCTCCTACTGTGAAATGCAAATTACAGCAGCAGCAAACATCATACTATATTAAAAACAGCAGGCTTTGTACATCTTCCCCCAGTCAGCATTACCAATTGTTGTCAACTCAACTCCCCATCTCCCAAGTAAGCAACATATAAATCAACAAACATCAATAAACTACAGCTGATGTACAAAAGCAGTTCCTAAACCTTTGCAGGTAGAACCCCTAGTTCATCTAAATCATGTGTAATGTTAACAAAAGACCAAAACTGGAATATGGATCCAATAAGGTTCACTCCATGATTCTGCTGAAAGTAGCAAATTCCATTGCACAATAAGCACAGTAAAGGCTGCGGTTGTTTTTATCATGCAGTTTCAATGCTCTTAGCAAGGTCATTATGCTAATGAGCCTGTTTAGAGTGAATATCTCTGAGTTAAACTTTTTTTGCACTCGCATGAGGATTTGTAAAGCATACTGCTCGTGCATGGACAGGTCACTAACCTCAATGGACATGTGGATTAGTGCCTTTCATTATGGCCAATAGAAGCATTAAAGTATAGAACTGGAAATCATTGTGGGTACTTTATTGTTGTGACACTAATAGCATGGTACTGTTCATACCTAGTAATACCCTGCCATGCTACTGATATATGCTATGACATGGTGGTACCACAACAGTTTTTCTAAGTGCGCTGCACAATGTTATGCATCATTGGCAACAGATGTTGAGACAAATGTACAACTGTTTCCTTCTGCACTGTAACCTCTTAAGTGATTATGGCTTCAGAAGGCACTGAGGGTGGCAGGGCTCCCAAGTGGTGGTCTAAGAGGTCAAAAATATTTCTATACCTAATGTACACAGACCACCAGGAGTGCCTGCGCAGTAACTCATATAAAAGTCCCCAGTATACAATGGATGCCTGACACAGCATTGGTAAGAAGGTGATTGTTGTAAATGGCATCAACTGCTCCAGTGAGCAACACAGGCACCATTACAATGACCTTAAGAGGTGCCATAGTGACTTCCTTCACAAATAGGAAGACAAAGTCAGAGAGAGAGTATTATATATGATATATCCAGTAGTCAGAGGAGGGATATTGTTGCACACCACCAGTAGGTCTCATTATGTTACAAGGTAGGAATTGGAGGAGGTGATGATGGAGATGGTGGACCAGCAGCTTGGCACCCATATTGGCTGTCCAGAGAACATACTCATGTGAGTACCAGAGTTGCCCTGTTACCTAACACTGCCCAATGTGCTATATGTGGCAGGACACAGCAGAGACAGGAGTCATGCAAGGGAATGGCCTTTGCCTGTGTCCTGCCCTGAGTAGTATAAAAGGGAGCTGTCACAACACCCTATCCCAGTTATGGTGTTCCTCTTCGTTATCTGTTACCCCCCCCTTCACCAATTGTCCCCCATCGGACAGCAGGTTTCTGTCCACTATGCCCCCTTACTTTCTGCACGTCCCCTGTTGGTCTTTGCCTGCAAACACTTCCATCCCTGTACCCTGGCTCCCTGTCTGACATTCCCCTCATCCTTCTACACATCTTGGAAAAACAAACAAGGCTGCAGCTCTCCTTTTCCACACTGCCAGTATTTCCTTCCCTGTATCCTTCTGTATTTTCTTCTGCTTGCTATTCTCTCCTTTGTACTTTCCTTTGCTTCCACTTTTTCTTCAGTTTATATGAATAATGCAGGTAGGGGCTTTTCAGGAGGCACACATCATGGTTCTCAGTAATTCCCAAAGCATTGTAATGTTGCAGATGGACATATACATGCAAACACATATGACACATGTGTGCTGCATGCCAGCTACACAAATTCTGGAATCACAGCCATGATGCAATCCTGTATTCACAGCTAATGTCATTTGCATGGCTGTACTTCTTCATTAGTTAAATACATCCTATTTAATTAATAATCACCTTAGTGGCATGTTGTGTTACACCACATTATTGCCGTGGCCATTACATCGCCATCTTAGACATGTGTTTGAATCCCTGGGATTAAAGTTAGAAACTTCTTGACCCACAGTGTAACACAGAATTTATCTCTTTTCACACTAATCATTACAGCCAAATTTGCTCAAAAATGTTACACTCAAAATTCTTACATCTAAAGAAGGTGATGTTTTTGCACAGCATGGTTTGTACATAAATTCTTTAACCATTTTCTCTGAATATTTGTACATTTTTATACTGACGGTCAGGCATGCTTAAAAAGCAAAAAAAAAAAAAGCTGTTGCATTCGTTAGTATGTTTCTGAATATACTCGATGTCCTACAAATTACATCTCATACCCTTATTGTGCTGATAGGCTACTGGCCTCAACCTTCATTTCTGTCATTCAAAAAATGAATCATTAGAGTCCTACCACTGACTCCAGGCATACTTAATTTTTCATCCACCATAATCTGAAAAGTTGTGTTTATTAACACTTCATTTACACATAACACGCCAAGTACTAACCCGTCTGAGCAAATCAGCTATTTATTTTGTTTTCTGTTGAGAATTTCTTATGTCAAAAAACTGTCGGTTCGGTAAGCTGCTTAAATAGCTGTATTAATATTAGCAATCAAATGTTGAATAAATTACATTTTTACAAATTGCTTTAATAACTTACTACATATGTTAGGCTAATTAGCCTGTAATTGCTAAAAGAATTCCCAGTACCATTGCTACAAATAGGTATGGCATCAGAAGTTATATTAATAACCTCACTAGTCCTTAATGGCTAACTCATTATATTCATAATCACTCTGGATGAATCTGCAAAATTCTTTAGTAACCATGGATTAATACAGAATGGCTCTGAAGATATAGCGGTTTTTAACTCCCTATAAGTTTTTTTTTTTTTGTATCCATTCCTATAAAAATTTGAGATTTGTTCTTTCATTTGCATACACTACATTACACTAATAGCCTGCATCTCTTCTTTATAAACCTGTTTTGAATGAACATGGTGTTTCTGAGGGTTTCTGCAGCAAATAGCCTTGTTCTACTGCAGTTTTTTCATGTGACTGAGTTTAACATATTAATTTAATAGCCTTGTTATACTGCAGTTCTTTCAACTGAATGGGTTTATTTGACATAGCAATTTAATTATAATTTTTTATAAGACTACATTATTTGCTATTTGGCTAATTTTGGCTGCTTGTAAGGGAATATTTTAAGATACAATGGTTGGTATTTAGCCTGCATCTTCCACCCTGCAGTTTGTTCCACTGCAGTTCTTCTGGGCAAACAAATTTTCAGGAAAAATGTGAATGAGCTAAGCTTGTCTATTCCAGCTGCTGTCCTACATTTTGAACATATCAACTACTAGTATATATACACTGCTAAACAAAACCTGATTTGTGCCTCATTTATGCATGTCTATCATGTTTGTCATGCTCACACCTGTGCAGTCCCTCCTTGGGGGGTACTACAATCAATTACTGTCACACTCACTCTGTAAGAAGTCTCTCACAGTCCGGTTTCAGTCACAGCAGTCTTGTATTATTATGCAGTATTTCTGTACACTTATTCCAAATTATTGTCTGAAAAGAGTGGTTTGCCATTCTTATTCGAGTCACCATCACTACGTGCACCCCTTGTAGGCTGCAGCACTTCTTTGAATTTGTCACCAGTTATCATTTTCAATATTTATATAGATGTAAGCCATATTAACATCAGAAGCAGTGCTCATCCACATTTCTACCAGTAATAACGCACTTAATCACTTGGGAAGATCTTCAGGCAAGAATCAGAAACATGGCATTACAGCTCAACAAAGGCTGTCACCAAGCTGTACTGCAATGTCTGAAAATGTAAGAAGTGATTCACAAAGAAGGCTCTAAACAAAGCCTTCAATGAGCATTTAATCAGCAAGTCTGGAGTCCTGCAATATTAGCAAGGGAAGGGGCACCTTACTCACTGAGCAACAACTTAACACTGCCTTTACACTGCATGGGGAAGTGTCAAACTCACTGTGTGGTGGGAGAAAAATACACAGAAAAACTATATACCTTTCATAGAACAGGACTTACGCAATATGTACCAGAACCAGCCCAAGCCAGAAAATCCTGAATACAGTACTCTTAAATGGGAATAAGGTCACAATCTCAGATATAGAACCTGGGTAACACAGGAAGACGTGCTCAAGAAACAACATGGTTTATAGTTTATATAGTTTCAGTCAAGACATTCCAAAGTAACAAGGACTGACTTCTGTAATAGATTGACTAGCAAAAGGTAAAATGCCTTAGAAAAGCACTACAGAACAGCTTAGAAGGGATGGTAAAATAACTGGATTAAAATTTGCCGTAAAGAAGCAGCAAGCAGTATACAAAATAAGGGTAGTCAGGAGAGGAACAGCAGACTGCATTTGTATCAGATAAAGCAGGATGGAAAAGGTAAAGCAATACAGTCACTAAATACCCAAATAATGGAAAGTAATATAAATGCTGTCAGGAAGGGTGATAGCACATTTTAAACAAATTATTGAGCAAAAGAAAAGAAAATAAGGTATACTAAAAATTATGAAGGAGAGGTAACGTGGGCAAAGTGTGACAGAGAAAAGGAAAAAAAGTAAACATTCCTGTTGTGTATTCATAAAAGAGAAATACTCTAGGCACAAGTTTATTCTTGATGTGGTTGAGTGTGTGTGTGTGTGTGTGTGTGTGTGTGTGTGTGTGTGTGTGTGTGTGTGTGTGTGTGTGTGTGTGTGTGTGTGTGTGTGTGTGTGTGTGTGTGTGTGTGTCAGAGAGAGAGAGAATTTAGAATCATGTCTTATAACTGAAAGAGAATAAAGTTGTGAGGTCTGAAGAAAGTCACCACAGAATTTTGAAGGATTTTTACAACAATCATTCCTGTAACTATTATTTTTAATTAATCATGAGAAAATAGTTATCATCCATGAACCAGAACAGACAGACATTATTTTGCTTCAGAAAAGAAAAGAAAGAGAACAGGAGAATAAGAAACATCAGGCAAATGTAAATTGAGCAGTTTAGCGCAGAGGGGTAAGACTAAGAGTTTACCTTTTATTTATTTCATGTAAGTAGGTGGCTTGGAACACAAGGGTGCGTTTTCATTCACCGTGGCCTGTTGTGCTTATACTGAATGTTAAACTGAGCAGTGAAACATAGTAAATTAAAGAACAAAGAGTATATTAAAAAAAGATATTCCTATACAGAAGGTAAGGACATCATACATTTTGTGCAGATTTACAGTGAGTATGTAGACAGAATGATGTTAAGAAGTGGTTATGATGAAGATAGAAAAATGGTCTTGCAACAGATGGAATGTCTGGATGAGTAAAGTTTAAAGTTTATATCTCCTATTATGAATGAGATAGTGGGACCTGTTGTCTTGGATGTAGTGGACACATCAGCTATTGAAGAGGATAGAAGGAGATGGACTTGTAGGATGCTAGACAGGAAGTAATGGGACTGGAAAAGGCTGGTACTGAGTAGAAAACTTTTCATCAATGTGGGAAGTGTGAGCATCTTCCTGTAGTCATGGGCTTGATGGATCCATAGACATGGGTTATTAGAGCAATGCCAGTTTAACAGAGACTACAACATTAACCATGCATCCCTCTGCCTGTTATAACCAGCCCTGGGGTCTCAGCAGCAAGGAGTGAGAAGTTATTTTACTTTTAATAACTCAGAGGAACTTACATTTTTAACAAATAGTCTGAAAAATATTATTCACACAGCTGTCTGCTGAAGAACTGATTAGGTTTCAGGTTTGATGTCCACAATGACCACGGCCAAACTGTCACATAACCAGACAGTGCTCTGGGAAACAAGGGGCTTGTGCACAGTAGGATTACCTTTTTAACAAATGCAAAAAATAAAATAAAACAAATAAATTACTTACCTCATGCGGTTTAAAATTGTTGAAATCATAAATAAAGGAAAGAATTATTGACTATATCATGACCACTGGGTACAAAAGAGACAATAAATGCTGAGCAGGAAGGTCATGTCAAGCAAATCTAATATGCTTCACAAAAAATCCTAAGTTTAATTATAAGTGACATTTTAGGAAATATAAACAGATAATTCAGGCTTAATTTCAACTATATTCACTCTGGTACCATGGTTACTGTACCTTTTTATGGAGTTACAGGTTTCAAAACATCTTATTATTTATAGCACAATGGACATCTAAAATATATTCTTTTCTTTTCATTACAGCATTAATATAAAACCATATTCATGTAGGTTTCAATGAAGACATTACACAGAATTTTTTTATTGTTCAATTAAAAACAGTGGAATTTTGCCGTTTGCTCCCATTGTAATTTTGGGTATGGTGCAAAGAAGTTGTACATGTTGTTTGTTAATATGGAAATGTAGTCTTAATTATGCAGTGATGTAATTCAGTGAATATCAGGTATTTAAACTATAAAAAACGTGATTTTTTTTGAAGCCAGGTATGTTTCTTTGACTATATTATCACAGTAATAGACACAAGAGGGTCAGTGGATGTAACCTACATAAACTTTAGACTTTTAACTCATTTTTGCACAAAATACTATCACATAAGTTAACTAATTTTGGAATGCATCCCAGGATATTCTTTTTGGTTAAAAATTAACTGGAAAATAGTACACGGAGCATGACAGAAAATCAAATTCACAATAACTGTGGAGCCATTGCATGTTGTTTACTGCAGGGTCCAGTTCCAAGATTTAATGTGGGACACTACATCTAAGTAATACTACAGTGGATTTTCAAGAAAAATACTGTTTCTTTTACTGACGATAAAAACATTTGCAATGAAGGAGATACAAAAGCTGCACAGGACATGTTGCAAGGAGATTCTGCAAGCTTAAAGGCACAGCCAAATGTTAGGCAGCTTAATTTTATTTCACCTTGATAACAAACTTCCATGGTTAGCTCGCATATTGCGGTGCTACTGAGATCAATTAAAATGAAAACAGACTTAGATGTAATATTATCTGATGATTTTAAAGTGGTCAATCAGTGGCAATAAAGAAAGTTTGGGGGAGTCAATGGGAGAAGTATGTACAATAAAAAATGAATGGAAAATCATTCTTCCTCTGTAAAGATAGCTGATGAGCTCATACCTGGAACATACCTCTCAAATGTTCAGATTTTTGCAGAATGTTCAAAATTTTTCTTCATATTTTGGTGAGTTTCTCATTAAATTTGTGGTTTTCTGGCAAATTACTGAGGACTGATTTTACTTAATAATGACCAACATTTGAGTTTCAAACTACATATCCTTCAGAAAATGCATACAGATGCAAAACCTCTTATTCTAGCAACCTTCTTAATTTATAAGAGCAATGTTTAATATTTGTTCCTATTTTGGGGCCTTTGTCCCTGCATTATTTTTGGCTTTGCCCAGATTTCTTTGTCTAAGAAGTTGACAGGTAATGTTCTGAAATGTTCAGTGTTTGGTGACTATGAGAGAGACTGTGAGACTTACAGAGCAAGACAAAAATGACTTGTGAAGAGATCCTAAGTGAAAATACAGTTTGTGACGTACTTGCTTAATTGGGTGATAATTAACTTCCTGTTTTTTTTCAGTCTTCTTAATATATCAGCTGTCCCTGACAACCAGTGACCTATTTCACCAGTTGCAATATACTATACTTTTTCTACTGGCACTGATGCCTGCAGTATTAAAAAAAGTCTCATAAACATCAGAGTTCTGATTAATACAGTCAACAAGGCAAACATTTCTAAGTCTGCTTGACCTAGACCCTCTGTAAAAACAAATTTTGTCTCGCACGGCAGAATAATCACACTCTAAGCCCTGCAAATATGACCTTGTTTAAATAGACATTAATTCTTGTTTTCACTGGTTACAATGCAAAAGTATGACACAAAGGCATGCCTCCTCTCGCAAGATAATGCACACAATCAGGCAACATTAGGGAAGACTTTTTTTTAATATCGACCTTAACTATGGTTTTATTACAGTGCTTAAACATATGCACTTTGCATAGATATATATCACTGAATTAAGAGCATTAATGGAATATAAATATATATAGCAAATACGAAATGATATTCAAAGAAGCACCACTCTCTGAGTACAACTGAATTACAGTAAGAATAAGTACAACCCAAATCAATTTAAAATAGGCGATAAAAAGGTCAAGCAGATCCACATTCCAACAAAAAATATTACAGAATTATCATTATTATTCAAGATCTTCCCAACTGCAACTGCAAAAAATCAACCCCAAAATACAAAGCAGCCACTGCTTAATTTCACTTATTCCAGTTCACCTGAAAGGATCATACATAATACAAAATGTCAAACACATTATTGTTGCACTCTGGCAACAATGATAAAGATGAACATGGCAAATGTTTTATACTTCTGGATCACCTTATTGGTTCTCTGCCTTACCCTTTGAGCTGCACACTGCTCTGTGTGTGTTCATTAAGGGTCTAGCTCCAGATGTAGCCCATTGCAGGATAAAGAGTAGCCACATTTTATACAATTAGATGGCCTGCTCATCTTTGCAGGGTCTTTTTTAACGTGTCAGGAATCTCTTACTTGGGTGAGAAATCTATGCGGGCTCTAATTCAAAGCAGACACTCACAAGTCTTTTTTGACTCCATCACATAGTATTGTGTTCCTCGGATTTTTGATAAACACCTCAGTACAAACAGATTTTTTTTCCCACAGGAAAAACAACATATCTATATTTAAATCTGTTCCAGGGGATTTCCACGCAGATTAAGGTCACAGTGATGGAATACCTCAGGATTATGAGTCTCATGGCATCTATGAAGCTATGATTTTCATGATGGCAAGACTCCACATGAGAAAGATACACTGGTATCTGAAGCCTCTTTGGTCTGAGCACTAGCACTCATTATCTTATCAGATTCCAGCTCTGGGATTTATGAGAAAAGAACACACTTACTTAGTGGAAACATCAAGTATTCTTGAATCCAAGTCAGCCATTCTCCCCTCCTGCTCCAAAGCAGTCACCACAGACACCTCAGACTTTGTTTGCTGAGCAATATCAAGGAGAATAAAAGTGGAAGGCATC
Organism: Protopterus annectens; assembly: GCF_019279795.1. Lineage (NCBI taxonomy): Eukaryota > Metazoa > Chordata > Ceratodontiformes > Protopteridae > Protopterus > Protopterus annectens. Next base: position 412,265,042 of record NC_056725.1, read on the forward strand.
TGGGACAACAAAGAGACACAAGCACATAAACGTAAAAGAGATGTTTGTTCTTTTCAAGGCACTCAACTTTCTGAATCACCTTTGGTCGCCAGGACCTTTTCACGTTGCTACAGACAATACCACATGTTAGCATGGGATATATCTTTACAGCACAGTCTCAGTCTACAGGCATCCTACATTCTGTCAAAGCAAAAACTGTGTGGCAGACAAACTGAGCAGGACAAAGGCAGACCCTCAAGAATGGAAACTAGATCAGGGAGTTTTCCAAGATCTGATCCATCTGTGGGGAGTTCCTCAAGTAAACCTTTTTGCCTCCTATCTGAAGGATCAGCTGGCAAAATTCTGTTCCTGGACTCCATGGAAGAAGGCCTAGAAAACAGGTACCTTTTCTTTTCTTTTTCTTGGTCATGATATCCTGACATCTAGGGTACTTCTGCAGATTTATTTATTTATTTACTTATTTCCATTCGTACCATGAAAACCTGACTGGGCAAATATGCCTCTTTTTGTGGAGAACTCCACAAGAAATAATAACAGTACATACACAACATGAAGAATACTTGGGAAACATTTAACGGTATTCCATAGGAAACCCTCAATATCATTGTGAAGACTCCCTTCTGTCCCAGGCAACAGTGGATCTCCTCTTTTTAGAATTAACCAGAAGTGATTACTTCAAGCTTCCATGCAGACTGGATCTACTCACAAAAACTGTGGTGTTTGCTGCCTCCTTACCCCATACAACTTCAAATGACTGACTGAATGATAGAGTCTTAACACCTTTTACGTACCTGTTTACTGAGAATGTGCAGCAGGTACTAATGGAGGCAAGAATGCCTGCTACTAGAAAATCATATATTAGCAAATGGAAAAAGTTTTCTAGTTGGCACCAACAGAATAACTAGCACCATATTCAAGGCTAGTGTTTCTATGGTTTTACAATATTTATGTGGGCTAATTTCCTACAGCCTGTCTTCCTGCTCTATCAAGGTTCATTTGTCAGCCATTTCAGCATATCTGACTATGGATACCCCTCTTTCATGGCATCCTCATGTCAGAATGTTTATGAAAGGGGTACTGCATAAGAGAACACTAGGAAAACCAGCTGCTCCTCCTTGGAATTGGAATTTTGTGTTAGAGAAGCTAACACTTGCTCGATTTGAACCAGTGCACCTGTCTAACTTGAGGTTCTTAACATGAACAACAGTTTTACTGATTTGCAAGCCCTGAAGGTGGCCAACCTTATCTCATTTTCCACACAGGCAGGGTTTCTTTGAGAAATAATCTTTCTTTTATGCTTAAAATGGTATCCAAGTTTACTTTAAGCCAAACTATCCATCTTCCTGTCTTCTTCCCTGAAACCAAAGATGAGGGAGAAACGATACTTCATACCTTAGAAATCCAGAGACAACTCAGGTACTATCTTGATAGAACAAAATCTTTCAGAACTTCCAATCAGTTGTTCATTTCTTTAGAAGGTAAGAAAAAGGGTCAGCCTGTGTCAAAATATCTCAGGCTATTTCCTTTCATTATTCCAACCACAGCAAAACTATTCCAGGCAGGGTCACAGCACATTCTACTATAGCCTTGGCTTCATCTATGGCTTTTTGGTTAGGGTTGGATGCTAGCAACATTCTAGAAGCGGCCACTTGGTCCACTATGCATACGTTTACAAACCACTACAAGTGATACCCTTTTCCTGGTCTAGGTCAGGTTTGCAGGTTTGCTAGGACCATTCTCCAGGAGCTCCTGGACCCTTCTCCTTCCACTCCCAGTTTTTCTAATCTATGGTAATCTACTTATGTAGCTTAAGATACTGCAGCAGTATCAATATTAAGAATATAGTACAGATGAATATGTGAACTTACCATAATAGTAGATGTTTAAATGATCACTGCTGCAGTATCAGCTCCTTCCCTCCATCCCCCTTGTTTTTTTTAGCATGTATGTTTATGCCAGGGTGTGCATATTTGTTTTTTGTCATTCCTAGCAATGTCCTCTCAGGCTCAGCCTCCATCTCTCAGGTGGCATGAAAGTTCTGAAGAGCACAATGCCCAAACCTGCCTTTTAGTCAGTGAAGATTGGGGTGACTAACAGTTTTGGCATGAGGAAGGTGCCCTGAAGCTTTGGGAACTGGCTGGTTGTTATATGCTATGCAAGCTATAACCCATATAACCCATATAGCATAGGCTACTGCAGCAGTGATTGATATGAAGAACATAAAGGCAAGAGCACTGTATAATCATACTAATAAATGGATGTAAAAGCAAACAGAAAAAGCTGAGTGCACAGAAATACTAAATGCACGTATATTAATACAGTCATCCCACAAAAGCACCACTAATGAAGTAAACAAGGAAACCTATCCAGACACACATAAATTCACAACATAATACTGAACTAAATTCTAAAAAGGAAACCATTAACAAATTATACTCATTCTAAGGGGATCCAGTGTTTGTCTGCCTGGGATGACATGATCGACAGACCACGATGCTTTGCCAGAGATGGCCTGCACCTATCACCCCTGGGATTCTGGATACTGGCTAAGGCTCTTGCCAACCCATAGTGCAGGCATAAGCAAGCAAAATCTGAGGGTAAAGCTACTCAATGCTAGAAGTCTAAACCTCAAAATGTGCTCACCCGAGGCACTCCTTAAATGGAGAATATCGACATCTGTGCAGTGACGGAGACCTGGTTCAAGGCTTCAGAGAGCACCCCTGCATTACCAGGCTATAACTCATACCACAACTTTTGGCCACCTAACCTGTACAGAAACACTAAAGAAGGAGGCGTGTCCATATTCATTAAGGGTATCCACACCTCCAGGCTAGTTGTTCAACATAATGCAACCAGAATTATCCAAGTGCAACTAACACTGGACAAGACTGCAATCCAGGTTGTAGCTTGTTACAGATCCCCCACCATGCCCCAGGATGCCCACTCCACGTTTTTTGATATACTGGTTAATATTAAGGTACAGCCCAATACTCTAATAATGGGTGAGTTCAACTACCCCACCATCAACTGGGAAAACTGCTCATGTACTAACTTATTTGCTCAATGCTTTCTGGAATTCATAAATTCCAATGCCCTGGATCAGCTTGTCCATACCCCCACCAGAGGCAGCATTATCCTGGACCTGGTCATTACCAATATGGGCAACTGATGTTCCATGCCAGAGGTCAAATCCTCGCTGGTCAGATCCAAACACAAGCTAATCACCCTAGACATCAATATCCCGCCCCTACCCCCCATTAAGGAAACCACCATAAAAAAATTCTCCAAAGCTAACTTCATGCTTCTTAAGACAGAATTGGCAAGCTTCACGACACCCATACTGATGGAAAATAGAGGTACGACTGCTGACTCCTATACAAATGCACTGTGTAAGCACATACACGAGTGCATGGATCATGCCATCCCCAAGAGAACCAAGACGCTATCCTCCAAAAAAAGGAAGCCAATCTGGAGGTCCCCTGCCATAAACAAAGTCTACAACAGAAGGAAGAAGATGTTGCAAAAAAGAGTAAAATCCCATTTGCAGGAACTCCCTGGTCAGCCTCAGCAAGAAGCTGAGATCCCTCATAAAATACTCCAAAGCTGATATGAAAATAAAATCACCACTGATTCTAAAGACAACCTCAAAGCATTCTACAGCTATGTCAAGAATCTCAATGGTGACACTCATATCTGCTCTGAGCTACAGCACAATGGCACTACATATACAGAACCAACTGATATTGCCAACATCCTGGCAGATAGGTTCAGTGCAAATTTCACCCCCCACCCCTCAAAGGGCCCATCACTATACCAGAAGAATGCAAAGCCCCTGTAATCACAGCTGCACAAGTAAAGACCACAGTCTCCAAAGCCAAAAACACAGCATCCATGGGACCTGACAGCATCCCAGGCTGCGTTCTGCATGAACTACAGAACAAACTGGCAAACAACCTAAGTACCATGTTCAGTCATAGCCTCACTTCAGGCTTTATGCCTACTGAATGGCACACAGTGACGGTTATCCCACTCCACAAAGGGGGAACCACCATGGACCCTGGGAACTACTGCCCCATTAGCCTGACAAGCCTGGTCTGCAAGGTCATGGAATGTATCATCTTGGAACTTATAAACAAGAACATAGGTAACCTCCAAACTCTGGACCCCATTCAGTTTGGGTTTGTAAAAGGTAGGTCATGTCTCCTATACCTGACTGACTTCTTTGAAGCAGTCACCAGAGCCATGAACAAGGGTAAGGTGGTGCACACAGCCTATCTTAACCTTGCCAAGGCTTTTGACACCATCCCCCACTCTGGAATTATAGATAAACTCACTAGACTGGGCATAAATCCCTGTGTCACAATTTGGGTGGCGAACTGGCTCACTGACAGAACCCACACAGTGAAAGTAGCAGACTCAAAATCCAACTTCAGACCAGTGACAAGTGGTGTACAACAGGGCTGAGTCCTGGGTCCTCTCTTGTTTGGCATCTACTTCTCAGAAGTCCAGGCTAATACAGCAGATCTTTGGCTAATGAAGTACACACACGACTGCAAACTAGGTGCCATAATGCAATCGCCTAATGATGTGGACATTCTACAAAGGAGCCTCACTGAGACTGATGCTTGGTGGCAAAGTCATGGCCTCAAGCTAAATGCCAAGAAGTGCATTGTCATCCCCTTTGGGAAAAACTCCATACCCATGAATTACCACATAGGCATTAGCCTACTAAACTCAGAAAGTGGGACACAGGTGGACAGTAGTCTCTCCTTTGATAATCACATTGCCACAGTAGTCAGGAAATCCTTCTATGTGGCACACCTCATCACAAAGGGGTTCACTTCCAGAAAAAAAGAGGTCATTGTTCCTCTCTAATCATCCCTCATCAGACCCATTATAGAGTACAATGCCCCATCTGGCATGTACCTCATATGACATCTACAACAACTAGAAAGGCCACAGAAATACCTCACTCAGAGGATTACCAGCCTCAAACAGATGCCATACGCAGACTGTCTCAAAAAACTTCAGCTCTACACCGTCGCTTATTGCCTATTCAGAGGCAACCTCTGCCTAACATACAAAGCCATGTCAAACCCAGATCTGTTGGACATGCTACACTTAAAGAAACCCCAATCCCTCCGAGCCACATGCTCCAGGGACCTAAACCTTGCCACCACAATAAACAGAACATGCTGGAGGGATAGATTCCTGTCCCAGAAACTTCCCATGCTCTGGTACAGACTACCCATTCATGTCAAGCAAAGCTCCTCATTAGCCCTCTTTAAGAAAAATCATAACAATTGAATGGTAAATAGGAACTTCACCCCCAGGAATCTCTTCTGTAGCTCTGGTAGATAGGGGAGCAGATAAATAACTTTCTTGGGTGGCAAAATCCAGGGAACTTTCTTGGCTAGGCTTATATAGGCCCCAGGGCCGATAGCCTAGTACCTGCCTATGAATCTATGAACAAAATGCATTCAACTGCCATTTAAAGTTACAGATTTATTTCACTTCAGAAAATGTATATTAAGCCACATTTTCACATGGCTCAAATTAACAGTACTAATATTTTAAAATTGTCACTGGTTATTTCTGGATTTCTCCCTGATTCTGTTGAGATTTGTCCCTGATTATTTGCCAGCCACCATACACACACACACACACACACACACACGCGCGCACACACACAAACAAACACACACACACACACACACACACATATCCCTGTACCCTCCAAAGTAAGTGCTGCTACTCACACAGACTGAATAATTGCAGGCAAACACATTATACCATATAAGCAGTGATCCCTATGGGGAATATCAGAAAATTGAATGTGGTCAGACAATGGCAGGGAAGCCTGACTTCAGCCCACTATTCAGTTTATGTAGCTTGAGGGCTGTAGTGGTTTACTAAAAGTAGGACTATAAACTCAAGAAACGTCATTCCTATCCATCACTGTCTTTCATACACACACACAAACAAGGAAGGACTTAAGCAGCAGAGTTAACAATAAACTAAAAGCAAATCTACATTTGACTTGAAAATAAGTGATGAGTATACTAAATTAGGACGTGAACACTTCTAGTGTTTTTGAAGACAGAACTGTAAAATTGGCAGTAATGATGCTGGGGGTCATGTATAAGGTGAAAAAGCTGATACTTTAGGGTGGCATGTTATATTAGCAGTAGGCATGCTTGTATATACATAGTAAATCAAGGTAAAGTACTTGTGTACAATATGCATTGATATGGAATCATTCTTAACACTGTACATCTATCTGATGCTGTTTATAGCCATTGATATTTTAACTAGAGGGAAAATGACCTGAAAAATGTTTTTTACATATATTTTTACTTTAAAATTGGTATGAATATGATTTTACAATTAAAAGGAAAACATCACTCACTCTCAGAAAACTTTGGGCATAGTTATTTCTTTAGTACATTCATTGTATACAATAACTGATTGATCTATAACATTCCATTAAAGATAATTAAAAATCCCACCCTGAAGTGTTTAAAGAAGTAAACAGGATGCATTACTGTGCAGCTAAATTAATAACCGATAAGGTTCTACCAGAAGAACACAGAGTAGTGAGGGAGAGGGAGGAGAGAAATCGAATACCATCATGGTAGTATCGAATAGAGAAAACTATAAACCAATTAAGACAAGACGTATCACTGTTAGAAGAATACAGAAGAGGGAACAGATCAACAAAAATACTTAGAAAGATAGACATGATAAAAGCAATGCACAGTATTAGAACAGATCAGGATCTATCATGCACTATCACAAATAACAAACTAAAAATCTCAGCACAGGCAGACAAACTTAGAAGATACACAGATAAATATAAAAGAAAAGTACAAAATAAGCAATTTATTGATGACCCAAAGTATTTTATAGAGAATTGGGAAACAAGATAAAAGGAACTGAAAGACCACCAAAAAAGAAGAAATAGATACATTTTGGAGAAATATCTATGAAGATCCTGTGGAACATAACAAATATGCTAAATGGATAGAAGAAGTAAAAGAAAGAATAAGAAGTTTAAAGGTACAAGATATGAAGTAACAGCCACAGAGATTGAAACAAAGTTAAGAAAAGCCTCTAACTGGAAAACCTCAGGCCCAGATGCAGTACCTAACTTCTGGTTAAAAGTATTAGCATCTTTGCATGAAGATTTAGCCATGAGTAAGAACTATTTATAATGCGCACCACAAATAGTTGCCAGCCTGGCTAACAACTGGAAAAACAATGCTCCTACCTAAGAGTGAACCTGCAGCTACCCTAAAAATTATAGACTAACAACTTGCCTTCCGATGACTTATAAACTATACACTGGAACTGATGCATACAGAGTTTATAATCATTAGAAGAAATTTTGATTATGGCAATAGAACAAAAGGGCAATAAAAGAAAGTCATATGGAACAAAGGATCATTTGTTGTTAAAGTCAAAATGGAGAACTGTAAAAAGGGGAACAATCTAAATATGGCATGGATTGAAAAAAAAGCATTTCATAGTATCCCACATTCATAAGGAAAAGGATGCTTAAAAATGTATAAGATATATCCTGCACTGATCAACTACATTCCAATGACCATGAAATGGTGGCAGATCATTTTGCAATTAAGCCACGATAAAGGACAAATTATTATTTCAGGGATAAAAATTCAAAGGGGGATAATTCTAGGGTGACTCTCTGTTACCGCTGCTATTCTGCTTTGCCCTTAACCCATTAAGTTGTCTACTTAACAGCTTAGGCCATGGCTATAATTTGGCTCCTAGAAAACAACAAAGTGTAAAGACTTCCCATCTTCTCCTTGTCGATGATTTAAAACTGTATAGCTCATCAGATGAGGAACTGAAAGCACAACTGCAAGTAGTCAAAACTTTTTCAGATGAATAAGAATGTCATTTGGTCTTGATAAATGTGCAAAAGCAACTTTTAAAGCAGGAAAACTGCAGCACCAATAAAACAGTTTAGGACAAGAATGTTATATAAAAGGACTTGAGCAAGAAGGAGTGAATAAATATTTGGGAATTGATGAAAGATCAACAATAAAACATGAACAAATGCGAATAAAACATAGTAAGGAATACTTTAGAAGACTTAAATTAATCGATAAAGCAGCGTTGCCATCTAGGAACAAAATCCAAGCTATAAACCAATTTGCTCTTCTGTCCTAACTTACAGTTTTGGAGTGATTGACTGGCCCCAAAATGTGTTGGATAGATTAGATAAGAAAACAAGAAGGATGCTTCATGCTCACCAAATGATTTATAAAAATCAGTGCATACCAAGATTATATATTCCACAATCTGAAGGAGGGATGGGCCTCCTTGAAACTGATTACATGTATAGATCTGCAATCGTGGGACTCCACACATATCTGCTGATCTCATGAGACCCAGTGAAAGTTTAGAAACATGAGGAGAATAAATCTAAGATGACTTCCCTGCTTAGGCTAGCAGAAGCTTATCAACATCATTAACAAACTACCTATGCTTTTCATGTAACTTCCTATGCATTTATATCTTTAATTGTAACACAGCACTGCTGTTGCTTCCTTTTGACATTTGACTTCAAAGCATTGTGTATTACTGCATGTGTTCTGAAATTACCTTGTAATTGTAAAATTGCTTCTATTATTTGTAACTTTTCTCCCCGGGCCTCTGCTGAAAAAGGGCTTTAGCTCAGTCAGACACACCCGGTCAACAAATGTAAAATAATTAAATCAATAGGAATGGAAATCAAACCACAAGTGGATAAAAATCAGGCAGCAACCGAATGTGCCAGAAAAAAACTAAAGAAAGAATATAAGGTGAAGGACCAGATGAGAAGGCAAGAAATGTGGAAAATGTATATATATATATATATATATATATATATATATATATATATATATATATATATACACATATACAGTTGCAAGTATAGAAAACTTCTGGAAGAACCTTATGTTGATCTGGAATGAATACAGGAATGGTGGCATAAGACAGTGGCTATGTACATGCTGGTTTACAAAGTCCATTGAACATGCGGGAGAAACAGACAAATGTAGGTTTTGTAAAACCAAATTGGAAACATTCACTCACCTTGTTGCTGGTTGCAACACACTAATGGCAGAAGGACTGTATACTGAAAGGCATAATAATGTGGCAAGACTGTTGCAATGGGGATTGTGCAAACATTATGGTATTGGAATGGCTGAAAAACACTGGAAAAATTAGCCCCAAAGCATCAAAGAAAATGATGAGGTTTATATCACATGGGATCATCCATTATCAACAGTTCAAAAGGCAGATGCTAGAAAACCGGATATAGTGGTCCATGAAAAGAAGACAAAAGTAGCATTGATCATTGAAATTACCTCACCCAGTGACTACAGTGTCTTGCGTATAGAGAGACACTAAGTGATAAAATATCAGGATTTGCAGAGAAATGAGAGGAATGTGGAAGAAAGATACCCAGATAGTTCCAATAATAGTAGGCGCAATGGGTCTTATAAAAAAGAATCTACAATCATATTTTGATATGTTGCCAATACATGTAACTCTATACGAATTGCAAAAGGAGTCATTACTGGGCACATTGTGGTGCTGCGAAGAGCACTTCTGGCTGACATCAAAGATTGAAACAATACTAATTTCATGAACTTTAATCGTACCTTGACTTAGGAAAGGGGTCCATTCTCATCATGGTATTAGAAACCCAAAAGATTTGGAGAAAATAAAAAAGTGAGACATGGTGCTATTCATTCGAGCAGCTTCTCTCTTCCCTATCTAGACAGTAACATGTTATTGTTATCCAATCTACCCTGTTACTATGTGAAGTAAGTAGTTCAAATGGGTGCTGCTCAGTGCAGTTTATCTCTGTGTTTATTCAGAGATATGTAGTTATGTGACTAGTAATGCAAATTGCAGCAGGTTATCTTGTCTTTGGGGACAGTTATCAGTTTCAGGCATATTTCTAATAATAAATATTTGCAGGACATCAGCTTTATCTGTCAGCAGTGGTAACAGTACAGACTCTACACAGCAGAGATTCATTAATTCTTCTTTATTTTATTACAGTGAAGTGGATGAAAGAAACTGCATATGAGAACAACAAGAACTACATTTATGTGACCATTACTTTGTACCGTCTGATGAGGGTATGTATGCATGTCGTCAGTAGTTTAAAAGTGTTTGGTGGGTGGTTGGGAGGCAGACTGTGTAAAAGTAAGGGGACATTACCTGATCACTGTTAGACGATTACTGATATGGTTAACCAAAGAAGGGAAAGTATGTTTATGACAGCAGCAGGGTGGAATACATTATTGTGCCCGATAGTGCTTTCACTTTCATTACTGTCAAATCTGAGACTGACACAGGTGGAAAGTGATTTTATTTTTGTTTAGTTTAGTTTGTTTTCTTGGGTGCTACCCTGGTCATTGTAGACCATTTGCAGGCACAGCCTGGGTGAAGAGATTCACAAAAAATTAAAAAGAGCAAATTAACAAACAGAGATTAATCACAGAAAATAGATAATCCCATACAAAATTGATACAATATGCAAATAATATTAGCAGAGTAGAATGAGAGGGAAGTAGCAGCTGAGAACAGAGGATCAAAGTACAAGTGATGCAGGTGAGAAGGGAGTTAAGTTATGTGTCCACTGGAAAAATGCTTGCATTCGGATTTTAGATGAAAGTGTCTTTTTGAGTTGAACTCTGAAGGTGGAGAAATAGAAGACCTCTTTAAGGTGAAGGGGAGGATGTGATGAAGCAGACTGCATGTGAACAAAACAAAATGACAGTTATATGATTACTGCAGCATAATCATTAACACTACTTGACTCAATGAGTATTTAATGTGTGAAGAAAGCATGTTGAAATATATTACTATGCCCATTGTTTTTTTTTCACTTTGATCAGTCAAACATCTAAGGGGCATAACATTCAGAACATACTAATTCTGAACATGGGAGGTGGGAGACAGACTGTGAAAACAAAGGGTAACATTACCTGATCAGTGGTAAACAATCATTGATATGGCTGGTGATGGGTAGGGGCATTGCATGTGTATGAGATCAGTAAACTGAAATACATTACTGAGGACATTATTTATTTTACTTTCTCCGCAAAAGTTAGAGGTGTACACAGAACATTGCTGTTTTTGAAGGGATAAGAAGACAGGCTATGGGTGAAAGCTGTGGTAAATTACACAAATGCAGTTAAATGATTATTGGTATTTCTGACTAAGAGTGCATGTGTGTGTGTGTGTGTGTGTGTGTGTGTGTGTGTGTGTGTGTGTGTGTGTGTGTGTGTGTGTGTGTGTGTTACAAACTGAAAACCATTAATCTTGCAACTATTTATTTCACTTTCCTCACAATCAAACATCAGTAGTGTACACTAGAAGTGGCTATCTTTAGGGGAGGAAAGATTGGAGAGGTGAAAGTGAGAGCAATTACATGATCACTGATAAATTATCATTGGTATAGCAAATTGGGGTGACATATGTTCCTTGTTAAGAAAGTGTATAACAATAATGTAAAGTACATAAATATAGCCATTATATTTTCATGTTCTTCTTAAAAACACATCAGGGATTTAAAAAGAAAGTGGCTATTGTTTTGTAGAGCAGGTTTGTGTAAAAGTAAAGAACAGTTATGTCAACATTGTTAAATGAGAAATTATATGGCTTGCCATGGGTCTTTTTTAATATTTATTTCACTCCATCACAATCAGACATCAGAAATGTACACAGAATGTGTCTATATCTGGAGTGAAGGCAGGCTGCAAGTAAATGCAGAAGGTGATTATATTATTACTGTTAAACATCACTGCATGTTTTTGGAAGAAGTGTATGTGTCTGAAAGCAACAACCTGAAAAACATTACTCTTAAAACTTATTTTTCTTTTATCACAGACATCAAAAATGTAGGTAGAATATGGCTTTATATGGGGAAGAGGCAGCCTGCATGTAAATGTAAAAAAGGACCATTGCTTTATTACCATTAACCATCAACAGAAATTTTGTGAATATATGCATATGTCTGAGAGAAGCAAACTGAATCTATTACTGTGGCCATGACTTTTCACTTTCATCAAAATCAAACAGAGGTATACATGAAAAGTGGATATATTTTGGGGAAGATGAGTTGATTGTGAAATTAAAGACAGTTATATAATCACTGTTAATCAACTACTGACATGACTTATCAAGGGTCAATGTATGTGTCTGACAGCAACAAATTGAAGAACATTACTGTGGCTATTATTTTATTCATTTTTCATCATAAATATCAAAGGTTGTGTGTAAAAGCAAAATCAATAGCATGACCACTGTTAAATAATTGGTACAGTTTGGCTGTGGCCAGTATAGGTATGTAAAAGCATCATCATTATTATCATAATCATCAACCCCTTTTTTCATATTTTCTCCATGGTGTTGGGATGCAATCTCAACTGTCCCCATCTCTATTGATTTAATGCCACTGTCCTACTTTCCTCAAAAGTCATGCCTGACTATTGCAGGTCTTCTCTCACACAACACCTTCATCCTTTGCTGGGTGCCCTAATTTCATTTTGCCATCTACCTGTATGCCAAAATTTATCAGCTTGTCTTCTGCTTCCTTGCACATGTGCCTGAATCACCATAATATGTTCTCTTGACCTTCTCTGTAATTGGGGTTACTTGGGCTTTAGCTCTGATGTCCTCATTTATTCATTTGTCCCACAATATGATCATGCCACCTGTCTCAGGCACTTCATCTCTATAACTTTTAGCTTCCTCGACTGCTCCACTTCACTGTCATTATTTCTATACCATACAGTAGTACTGGTCTCAATTGTTTTGTACATCATACTTTTTAGCTTCTTTTATATTCATCAGTCATACAGTATCCTGACACTCTGAGCCTGTTTGCTGCAGACTCTCTGATTCTAGCTTTGACTTTTTCATTCAGGCTTCCCTTCTCATCAGCCACCCTTCCAGATATTTGGAACTGTTAACAAGTTCTACTATATTCTCTTCAATCTCAATTTTCATCTTCTTCTGATTTCTGACATCAAATAATTCAAATTTGGGGTTCAGAGGAATCATTCTGGATAATGATAACCCCCCCCCATAATTTCTAGCTGATAGGCATTAAACCAAGGAATAGAGGCTGTGTTTCTCTTATTTTTAAACTCTGTCACAGAAACGACATGTATATGAATGAATCCATTCAAGTTGATAGAGTCCCTAGAGTTCAGTTTTTTTTTTTTCATGTTAAGACTACTACCACTGTCTAGAGCCACCTTAATGTGTTGCAAGCTAACCTTTATTATGTTGGAATGCCCAACTGATAGCACTATGGAGTCAGTAAAGGTTTTAAAAAAACATGATAATAGTGAAGCAGATCATTCCTGGCAAAGCAGAAAGACTTGTCAGAAACTTGATTGCTAGCTGACACATACTGGATTCCCCTGGAATGACTTCAAATATGTAACCAATTATTAAATCCAACTATCTTTTTTTTCAATCTCAGCTTCATTCTGGGTTATGGCAAAATATCACTCAAGACCAGTGTCTTTTTTGTCTCAAACACTCACATTGAAAGATCAATCATATTCTTCTGTATATTCCTTTGGGTAGGAAATAGGGATAATATGGGATCTGGCTAAAAGATACAAGAATATAAGAATATGACTACTGTAGAATGTGGATGCAGTAACAAGTATTAATAGAGGTAGTATTTGTAAAGGCAGAAAAGTGTCAAAGTAGCAGCAACTGTATTTAGTAATAAGTGACAAATTTATTGTAACTTGGATAGTTTTACACAGTACTTTTAAGTGCTGTAACTGAGAACAATAACTTCAGTTTCTGCAATAGTGGAACCATAAGTACAGACAGCAAGGCAACATCAATGCTCAAGACAGCAATCAGCAGCTGAAACAATAGGTTAATTTGGGCTATTCCTAATTAATAGCAGCAATGAATAAAAGACAGTTAAGCCTAATGCCGTCAGGTGCAATCACTTTACAGCAATGGCTATAGATTGTCTAACCAAGCAGAGAAATATTTACAATGCAGGAAAAGTTCATTAATCAGAATAAGCAACAAAAGTATATCAGTTAGAGTAATCCAAAAGTCTCTACTGCAATATTGTAGAACAAGAGCTTTAAATTCCGTAACAGTAAGACAACTAGTAACAAACAGCAGTGAAACAACACCAGTGGTAAAAAACTGCAATAAATAACATAAATAATATGTTAATTTGGTTTCTTTCTCACTAGAACTTGTAATTTCTAACCGTGCAAAATTACCAAAATAGTATTAGCAACAGTGCAATATTACCTTATATATTGCCAGTCGTGAACAACAATGGAAAAGCAATGACACACAATGCAATATTACTACAATGTAATAAAGTTACAATCAGCAGGGTTACCCTGCTAATTTCACAGATGCAAGTAGAAGAAATGCCATTAGTCAGTTAATAAGTCAGTACATTAATAAACAGACAACAAATTCCTCTATACATAAACATAATATGGCAACAGTAGTAAATGATGTGGAGGTAGCCAAGTGCAAACAATCAAATGAACAGGAAGCAGTCTGCAATTTCAATTCTGTAACAAGCAATGCTACAAGAAGGAATGTAGAGAGCTTACTTAATTGCAAGCTATCAAATAAGCAACACATAAAGTGCAGTATCAGTAATGCAAGCTTATTTGCATATATGAACAAATATTTATTCATACCTTACATCTCCTCACTCTCCGTCCTTCACTCACTTTTTTAGTTATGTCAGTTTCTATCCCTTAGCTTTCTCTCTAAATATACCATAACCCTGCTTTCCTCCCACTCAGTATTGCAATATCTGTTTGTATTACATTAACGTATCTTTAATTTCTCTATAAACTGGCAACATTTTCTCTAACTATGAAATCATTGTCATGTATCTTGTATCTATCTATTCTTAGCTAATCTTTTCATATTATGTCTTATTTGGTATAATTATTTAAATTGTATTGTTTTTTGTATTATTTTTAAAACTTTAAAATTATTGTTCTTAAAATGTGTTGTATTACTTTGGAGCTTTCCTTCCTGGTCCACCACTTAAAAAGGGCTCCTACAGAGTCAGACTTTCATAGTAATCAAATGTTAATAAATAAATAAATATTATGTGAGTGCAGTTAAATAAATAAACAGTGGGACACAGAAGATGCTGCAGCCAAGAATCAAACTGGCCAACCTCTTGCTGTGAGGCAACAATGCTAACTGCTGTACCACCGCAGCCAACATATAATTTTAAATAGCATGGTAGTATTTCTATTCTGAAATTCATTCATTGTTTTACAGTTCTAACCACTGTAAAGATTAGTGTTTAGTGTGTGTGTGTGTGTGTGTACATCCACTCATGCGTGTATGTGTGTTATGGACACTATTACACACATTCACACATTGTCCATAAACAGAGAGTAACCAACGATGAGAATCAAACCCTGTACCTAAATACCTTAACAATTATGCCAACCCCATGTATATGAGGGTCCTTTAAATAAATTAAGTCATTTGGAATCATTCTCTTCACTGACAGTAACTTCTAGAAATGATTTTGAAGACAAGTGCATAAAGTACACCTGGCAGACATATTACATGCTGGTACATGTAATTATATAAAGTCCTAGAATTTTATGTAGCATATAGAACAATTTGGGGAAGAAGCCTAAATAAACACAAATAAAAGGATACTCAAATGGAAGCTAATATGCCAGTCAAAAGAAAAGGACAATCCAAAAGTGAATTTGCACAGGATACAGAAGTGGGAAAAGGAAAGGGGCAAGTGTAGATATAATACTTGCACTAATGAAAATGCTAAGCGATCAAAATCAAGACCCCAATATGCCTTGTCTGAACACCTGGTGGAAAAAAGATAGGGACAGGTGCAAGAAAGCTACAAAAAAAAAGGAAGAATAGTCTGCAAAGTAAACAGAGAGGATATACAGCATCTCAGTTAATTCCCTTTAGCAGCACTGAAAGAAAACTGGAGCTATTGCTACATGGTAAGGAAAAATACAAGTGGATGAAAAATGGACAGTCAGAGCTATAGAAGAAAGATGAATAGAAAGAGAGAGAGAGTAATTATGGCATTAAAACAGGATGAAACTCAGACCCTGAATGGTCTACCATGTAAGATAACCAGGCATCTAGCTGATGTGCGAAGGTCAATATCCTAACTTCACTGACTAGTTAGGTTACAGAATTCAAATGGAAAGACTGGCACTCTACTTAGTGAATTAAATAATTATAACCTCATGAATACTAAGCAACATGGCTTCATGAACAAGAAGTCATGTCAGGCCAGCCAGATCTAATTCTGTAAACAGATGAGAGGGAAGGCCATAGATCTGATCTAGTTGGCTTTCAGCAGTGTGAACAGTGATGGTATGGTGAAAGTTCATGAAATAGACTAGAAATTGGGAGGGGAGAAGACAAAATGGATATCTAGAGGAGGAAAGTTTTCCAAAGAAAAGAAAGTAATCAATAATGTGCTGCTAGGTTCAGCTTCGGGACCAAATGTTCTCCAAATCTTTGTGATAAACAACATTGAGTATGGATAGCAGGATAAAACGATATGCAGATGTGAATAAGTTGGAAAAACAGAAGAACAGGAACTGATCTGTAAATAGATAAAGTACAAAATGCTACACATCAGTAGAGGCAATACAGAAGTAAACCACGAGAAGGGAGGGTCAGGTTTCAAGCAACACATCAGTTGGGCACAGGTCTTCAAGAACACAGGCAAAGAGCAACAGCCATTGACAATAGAATGTTGGGTTACTTAATAATGGGAATGAAGTAAAGGGACAGAAAGGTGACCTTGCCATTGTACAAAGCAATAATATGACTATAATAGGCGTAGCACTTTATTTCTATAGACTATACACAGAAAGACACACCAACTAAATAAAGAGTGAATAAGGACACTATAATGATTAAATGATTGGAGGGAACGGCATATGAAGTGTTAGTATTTTTGGAGTTATATTTACTTCAGAACAAAAGGAAAGAAACAAAATAAAGGGGCAGATTCTAATAATGTACTAAAGAATGGGATGTGTGAGGGGACTGAAATAAATAAAGGAAGGGGTTGAGAAGATTGTATAACCTGCAGCTAAAGGTTGTAACTTAATCTGGTAATGAGGTGATATTTACTGATGGCGAGGGTAGAGAAGAGATAGAATGAGCTTCTTGAATGGGTCAAGCAGAATACAATTACTGACATCTCTAAAAGGTTTTATGATAGCTGGAATATGAGAATAATGGGGGGAGGTGCAGCTGTGAGGTACAAGCTTCAACAGCCAGGCTGACTACATAAACTAGTGTCTCCCTTCTTTCTGCAGATTGTTTGCATATGTAAATCTATGTACATTACTAGTATGAATTAATTTAAGATTTTTTTATTTACATTTTCCCGTGCTCTATAATTTTATATTTATTTTTGACCTCTTACCTACATACTTTTCAGCTCACTTCAGCAATTAAATAGCCCATCATTTTCCTCCATTTTGCACAGTTGTAGCATTCTAGACCACATTGTGAGGGCCCTTCACTGTCCATGGTGGAATGGGGAATGTACCTTAATGAAGTCATGTTAAGGCTAACATTAAGGGGTGAGAGCTGTGCACTAGAATTTCTTCATCCAGGACAACCATATGATTTTTAATGACCTACTTCCATACAGCCTGTGGTAGGGCAAACCAACACCTGAAACAGGGTTTGCAACTCTGGAACTATATGTGGGGAAATCCATTCACCTGTTTCTAGTTAAAGTGCATCAGACAATAGTCATTCCTACTGCTCACATTTAGACCCTGACCCATGTCAGACTTTATCTGTGGCACTTGAGCAGCCCACCATCAGCAATACAACACTGTCTGCTCTGTCCCTTCTCCTTTAAATGGTTTCACCATCTCCTATGTTAACTAGTCATGTTTGTGTCAGCTGGGGCCACCACCAGGGTTCCACATCCCTCAGCACTGAGGAACTGGCTCAATGATACACACACACACACACACACACACATATATATATATATATATATATATATATATATATATATATATATATATATATATGTGTGTGTGTTTTTAGTGTGTGTGTGTGTGTGTGTGTGTTTTTAGTTTTAGTCATCAGCTGTGGTGATAAGAATGATAACAAGGAAACAGTAGTAGCTTTAGTGACATCACCCACTGTGGAAGGAAGAGTGGATCCATTTACTTTTCTTGTATGATAAAGAAGGTCTGAAATACTCTTTATGAAACTCTTTAAGTTGATATTGCACAGCTCCACGCCTATAAAGCTATGTCACTAAAATCACAGTAGACAGAACCACTTCTGGCCAGTGTTTGGGGTATAAACAGAAGAACAGAATTCATGACAGGCTCTTGTTTTATTATTTTCTTCCACAAGCAGGCTAATTCTGGTACCAACAATAAATAGCTGATGGTCAATGTCAGTGGCTCAACAGGCAGCACATTCACCTGTGGTGCTGGAAGATCAACCAGTTGTGGGTTCTAGTCCAACATCTGATACTGGATTAATTTCCAGTACTGACACAGCAGTGTAGCATAAGGGGGGTGCTGCACTCCTAAGTGTGCCATTCTTTGGATGACCAGTTAAACCAAGGTCCCATCTGCCCAAGTTGGTGGTTGCTCAGGCAGATGTAAAAGATCTCACTACACTTATTGAAAAAAGTGTATGGGGTTGCTTAACAGTATTTACACTTTCATTATATTAACACTTTTTGTCATATTTTATAGCACACAAAAATAAACACACACGCACACACACACATATATATATATATATATATATACATATATATATATATATATATATATATACATATATACACACAGTGTGTGTGTGTGTATAACTATAATGCTACTATATCCAGGATTTGTTCTGTCTTAAAGATTACCTCTTTCAGTCAATACTTTTTTTTTTTGCTGTTAAAACCAAATCTACATAGGTTAACATTAATTCCTTAATTTCCCATCTACAATCCTCTAACTCAGATCAACATGTCTGTAAAAATGCATTCATTACCACCACAAGCAAACACATGCTCAGTGTGCAACCCTGTTTACTCCTCTTCCCTGTTTTATCTTTTTCCTGCCCATCCATTCACTATCACCGACACATAGCAAAGTTCATAAATCATCCTTACTGGCCTTCTCATTTTTATTCCTACTTTATATTCTTTTAAAATATTTAACATTTCCGTATAATTAAACTATCAAATTTCTTAGCCACAAGACACACTGTTACTTTACTTCCCTCTTCTCCCCTCTTTGCTATACACTCACCCACTTCTTTTACCATCGTCAGCATTTATTTTTTTCCTTTAATCCCAAATATCTCTTCACCCAGTCCTTCTACCATAACATTCATCATTCGTTTTTGAATAATTTTCACAAATATTTTATAATCAGTACTTCCCAACATAAGCAGTCTTCAGTTTTATTATAACTTCCCTTTACCCTGTTTCCCACATACATTTTATAACCCCCCTCATTAATCATTCTTTCTTTCTTTGTTTACATCTCCCTCCATCCATTCATTTAATACAATCAGGAATACTTTCCTCTTGGTATTAATCATTTCTTTTAGAAATTATACTGTAATCTGTCTTGTCCCAATACAGACTCATCTTTACCCTCCTTTACCACATCCTTTAATTCTCTTTCTCCTTATCCCTTTTTCATTTTCTTTCACTACCTTCTTTTGTACCTTTTTAACATTCCATAGACCCCACCCTTATATTTTTTTCTTCAAATATCTCTCAACTTGATTCAAAATGCTCTTTTTGCTTAAATCTTAGTTGTTGTTTATCATCTTTCAATACATTCTTTTTTTTTCATTGTATCTAAATTACTGATCTAAAACTGGGGAAACTTCTTTTTTTCTTTCAAAATAATGTCTATATAGAAGTCTTTCCAGTTTTCCTTATTATATTTATATCATATCTTTTTTTTTCTTTTTCAATGCTTCCACCCCCTCTCACCAAAACTCTTTCTCATATTTTATTTTGCTTATTATATGTCAGTTATTCGTTGTATATATTTCTTCTTCTCTACTTCTAAATTATTACTACTTTTCTTTATGCACAATCCCCCACTTTATCAAGGTTTCTTAAAATAGTTTTATAGTCATATGAGCTTCCCATAATTGCGCTCTTTACTTTAAAGGCATTCCATCCCTTGAATGCTTCCTGTTAATTTTTTAAGCCTTTCTCTTTTTAAATTTCATTTGAACCAGATTATTGTCCACACCTCCTTATAAGCAGAAAATGTCACTTATCTACTTTCTACTTTTATCTGTTCCAAGTCTTCAGAACTCAGAGTGTAATCAATCTCTGTTCTAAATTCAGCCCACTATATTCTCTCTCCCTCTACCTACTTTTAACTTACCATTATTTATTACTTCTCTCATTTCTCTCATAATTTTTACATCTGTGCATCATATATCAAATTATTTCTGCATCATTTTTTTCAAACCATTTAAACACCATCCTTTTTCTAACATCACTCTTCATAATTTTAATACACAATGATACTATACTTATGCTAACCGTTTCCCTTTTCTGTATGTGTATTTTTTCTTAATCTGTCATTCTTTTTCCTTTTTTCCATTGTTCTGCAACTCCTGCTGCATATTTTTTTCCTGTAACAGCACTACTCTTGGTGTCACACTCTTTGTCACATTTTGCTGCAGCTATCTACAGTCCAGCACAGAACATGCCCTTTAAACCAGTTACTCCACTGGTCAATCTTACCTCCTCTCTATTCATACCATTGTCTCTGCCATCCTTTTTGCTCACCTTCATCATTCCTTCTCCCTCCAACTTAATAAATACCCATCTTTATCATGATTCTTCTTCCATCAGTCTTTGTAAGAGTCATCCAGACCCTTTGATGTCATGAAATTCACAACCAATACCTCATTCACCTTCTGCATTAGACTTCCAGTTTTCTTCACATTCTATTCACTAGTCAAATCTATCATCTTGGAATCAACCATCACTGGTTACAACCCTCAGACCCCAACTAGTAGCCTTCCAAAAAAAAGTAAGGGAAGTTCCCAAGTGCCCTCACCAAATTTCCCCTAGTCGGTTTATATATTTTATTGGTCTCCTCTGAAAAGAGGACCCTGGACTAGTAGGAGTAATCCAGTCACAAAAGAAAAAGAAAAATACACAATATGCTGGAAGGACAAATATAATTTTTTCTCTCTTTCACTTTGGTGTTAGCCTTACCATCTTATGCTTAATCATGATAATTTCCACAAAAAGAAAGGTGCTATACTAAGATGAAGAACCCCCCCCCCCCAAAGAAGAGACATACAGTGTCTAAGTGTAGCACAGAAGGCAGTGGTACCACCATGATATGCAAAGCAGATTTGAAAACAAATAGTCAGTCCTGAAATGGAAGCTCTAATGTTTCTTCAAACTCCAGATAAACTTCTTTGTCAGATGAAACTAGCAACATAGATTCTAACACTAATCTTGTCATTGATGGCTTTTCCAATGCCATCAGTTTTAGCAAAAGCTTACTTAGTAGGACAATATCAAAGGAAGCGATGATGCAAGGGTTGGAAGAAGGGGACATATGCCAGCATCAATCCTCTGACAAAGAGCAAGAGCTTTAATAACAATATCCATTGCTGAGAAAAGAGTGAATCCATGTATTTTGTTGTGTGACAAAGATGAAGAGCTGGAATACTCTTTACCTTTATGAAGGTAATTTTGGACAGCCATATGCATATAAAGCACACAGTTTCACTAAAATCATAGCAAAGACAGCCATTTCAGGCCAGCATTTGGCATCTAAACAAAATGGAGAACACTTGACAGAGTCTTCTTTTGTTATTTTCTTCCACAAGCACATTAAATATGGCATACATGAATTAGTGGAATCTATGCTGAAAGAAGTACTTTTGAAGAAACTAATTTGGAGAAAGTTGAGAATATGGTTTGGCATGTGTCAAAATGGAAAAATATATACAATAAGCTTTGTCATGTTCTTGACAAACAAGTGTGGTTTCCATACTCACTGGCAAGGAAGAACTAAAAAACTTAAGAATTACATGTCCATATAAAACCAAGTCTCCACACTTCAGTGGCAGGATGATGGACAGAGAGAGGCAGCTAGTGAGAAGAAGTGGGTATATTCTCCATGGCTGTTGACTTAAAAACATCTATGAGTGACATCTAATGGCACACAAATATTTTAAGAAGACCCCTTGGTGGCTGAGACCACCTTGAAGATAAGAACTGTAATTGAGAGGAAAAAAATAAAAAAAAAATACAGAATGAAAACCACTGAGTCTTTCTAAAAAATGATTTTGCAATAAAAAAGTGCCACCAGTATTTATTTATATTACAAAAAGGTTAGGCACAGACCACAGCATTACATCTGCATTGACAGTTTCGTCTCTACCATGGCTTTGATTATGTTTGGCAGAAATTAGTCAGCCTAGCATGTAAATCTTTTTCAAGCCACCTCAGCTCCTACCCTTTACTCATAATCCTATGTCCTTACAGACCCTCTCCAGATCTCTTCCAGTCCACATCATCAAATATTATCATTACTCAGAACCTCCCTAATATGATGGTGCCACCAAACCTGGATTGGGAAATGCTGGGTAATGTTGGTGACAAAGATTAAAGTGCTAACACAGATCTAGCATTACAATAAGTACATAGTTTTCATATCTGACATTGGGATTTTCATCTTCATCACTACTAGAGTATAGTCTCAAGCTATCCTCTTGGGTGGATCCTTATGAAAGAAAATCCCAGATAATAGTGGAACCAAAGGAAAACCTTGATATAGAAATCACATTCAGCTTGCAGTATCTTGCAAAAGTGTTCAAAGATGTGTGTGTGTGTGTGTGTGTGTGTGTGTGTGTGTGTGTGTGTGTGTGTGTGTGTGGCAACTGCATAGATGCAATCCACTGCGGTATTTTTGAAAAATGACTAGCAAAGTGACCACTGCTCTAACACAAAGTACACTTGTAGATTATGGTAAGACTATGCAGTTCTTCAGATTACAAAACTGTATTCATTACAGTGTTACAAACCCAAATGAAATAGGTAGCTTTTGAAATTTTGGTTCCCCGTTTCTTAGAGGAAAGTGCAAAGAAACTCACTGAGTCTTTTCTGATAAATTGCATTTTACCCAAATAGAACCTAAATTGTGACTGAACATCCATGCACTGAAGCAAGCATTCCCCGTAGTTGCCATAAACATGAAAATACTGGAAGATGAATGAAATGATTAATATTAGTTTCCTTGGTCACAGGCATAAAGGAAGGATTATTCCTCATGTACACACCGTCTTCGTGGAAGATGATGCAAGAAGAGACTGGCATACAAGACCTGAAGCTCAGAAATCTTCCTGGCTAAGGAAACCATCACAAGGAAGAGAGTTTTCCTCTATGGATATTTTAAGTCTGACTCAAAAGGTGGGAACATAAGCTTCTCAAGGACACATTGCAGATCAAAAAGAGGAAGCGACAACTTGTCTGTGGGCCACACATGGAAAGTACCCCTCAGAAAAGAAATTCATACATTGAAGGAAGCTAAGGAGAAACTCAACTGCTTGGCTGAAATTAGAAACAGGTGATAAACAAACTTTAATGGAAGAAAAAATATGACCAAAATCAAAAATCTGTTACAAATATTCCAAGATACTATGAAATAGATCATTAAAATAACCTATCCCTTTGGCAGTAGTTGAAATGGAGAATGTGTCTATTTGCTACACTTCTTTTTTATGCCATGTCTCTCAAGGTTTTATAGGTCACTGGCCATTAGTGAAAGGGGAAAAATCAGGCAGGGAATGAGAGTCAAGATGAGCCTTGTCAAAAGGTTGAGATAGCAGATTCTTGGAAAGCTTCAAACAGAGAGATCCATCCCAGACATGAGGCCAAAACAGGAGGAACCTCACATGCTGGGGCCAAAAGGCAGCTATGAGGATCACTTTGGCCTTGCAATTCCCAGACTTCTCTAAAAAATTGGGAATGTGATGAAAAGGGGAATAGTGCAAACATATTCCAAGGGTAACCTCTTGATGGAAAAAATAAGGGAAAAAGTTGTCATTGTATTTGTAATTGTTTATGGGATGCAAACATGTCACAGCAAGTAGTTCCTTAGGTACAAGGTTTAATTCCCTCAGTCCAGATTTGCTTACTTTGTGACTGTGAGCAATCACCTATCCAAACAGTGCTTTAGGGCAACTGGAAATTTGACTAGGTGCCTCAATGGTCCCCTGTACTGCAAGCCTAACAAGTACATATGGATCTTTGTATGAGCAAGGCTTCCCTCAGTGATGGAGCAGAGTCCATGTTACTGATTGACTGAGAGACCACTTATGAAGATGGCAGAACTACTCAACTAAGGAGATGGTCTACCCTGGGACATGAAAGGTGATGAGAAGTACATTCAATGAAAATCCTAACTCTGGCCTCCTGGCACAGGGAAAAGGAATACATTCTCCCCTACTTGTTTATGTAATAAATCATCATCACATTGTCTGAGTAGTGGGCAATAAGTGTATAAATACAGTCCAGCAATGCCTGCAAAGTGAGAAGGATGGCCCTCATTTCCAGAACACTGATTTACAGATTGCCTTTTTTTTGGGATTATCATGTGCCTAGCTCACCCTAGAGTAGAGGCACTTATGGTCACAGTCACCTGAAGACTGAAGACTTGAACGTATCTGTCTAGAAGTAAGGTGGACCTCTTGAGTTCATCATGACAGATGCTCCATACTCTTAACCTGAAGTGAGCTTCCAATGGGTCTGGAAACTGGTCCCATTGACCCTTGTAGGTCAAACGAAATACACTTATGTAATATGATGAGTCACCGTGAACATTGTCAATGCAAATAACTGCTAGAGCAGAATCCTGCTGAATCAGTTGCAGTACCCTTGACCAAATGGAGGAAATTTTGTCTTTT
Source organism: Protopterus annectens (assembly GCF_019279795.1). Classification (NCBI taxonomy): domain Eukaryota; kingdom Metazoa; phylum Chordata; order Ceratodontiformes; family Protopteridae; genus Protopterus; species Protopterus annectens. Next base: position 412,290,050 of record NC_056725.1, read on the forward strand.
GGAGGAAAATTCTACAAGACAGAGTGCCCAAAAAATATTCTATGAAAGGGATTAACTATATGGACATCTTATGTGAATTTCCAAAATTTACCATAATGTCCAAGGACTAAAACAGTTGAAGTAGTAGATCCCAAGTGGAAGTGAAACTGCTCTTCAGCAGGGCTAATAGTAGCCTATACTACAGATAAAGACAGACTATGGAGCCCAGAAGCCCTAGGATGTGCTGCTATTACAGATATACAGTTGGTGAGCACCATGCTGGCTGTAGTGAAACTGAATGGCTAAGTAAAAAAAAATAACTGACTCCTATGTAGAAGTGAAGGAATCTCCTGAACTCTTTGGCAATATTGATGTGCAGGTCCACATCCAGGAGGTTCTAAGAGGGCATTCAGTCTTCTTCAGATAAACAGGGAAGGACAGACTGCACCACTGCCATATGAAAGGACTCTCTGGGAGTACACTGATTTATGCCCCTCAGATTACGAAATGAACTGAAGGCTTTGGTATTTTGGGGACTTAAAATAAACACTAAGGAAAAGCCTAGCCCTTGGTCATCTCGTGGGCTTTTTTTGTGAGCAGTTTTCCTGTTTGCAGTTATGAAATGAATGTCACATCCCCTGGATATTATGGCCCTTACTTGTGTCATATGTGATGACCACTCAGTTAATCAGATGGAAAAACAAATGGCCTTGGGTTGCCTTCAGAGATGAGCAGCCAGATCAGGCCTCAGTGGACAGACACAAGGCCTTTTATAGTTATGTAAAGAATCTCCATGGCAATGCCCAGATTTGCTCTGAGCTACTGCACAATGGTACCTCCTATACTGAGCCAACATATATTGCCAATATACTGGCCGACAGATTCAGTGCCAACTTTACCCCCCCCCCCCCGAAGGACCAATCACAATACCAGTAGATTGCTAGGCACCCAGTATTACTGCTGTGCAGGTTAAAACAGCACTGTCCAAGGCCAAGAATGCAGCTTCTATGGGACCTGACAAAGTCCCTGGCTGTGTTCTACATGAACTACAGAGTGAACTGGCACCTCACCTGTGTGCCCTGTTCAATCACAGCCTCACCTCAGGCTTTGTCCCTACCAAATGGCGCACTGCTACAGTCATCCCTCTACACAAAGGAGGAGTGACTACAGACCCTGGGAACTATCACCCCATTAGCCTAACAAGTCTGATATGCAAAGCTCTGGAATGCATCATCATGGACCTAATAAACAAGGACATAGGGAATCTCCAAACTCTGGATCCCACACACTTTGGTTTTGTGAAGTGTAGATCATGCCTGCTCAACCTGGTCGACTTCTTTGAGTCAGTCACCAGAGCTGTGGATGAAGGCAAGGTGGTTCATACAGCCTACCTTAATCTGGCCAAGGCCTTTGATACCATTCCCCACTCAGGAATCTCAGAAAAACTCACTAAGCTAGGCATCAACCCCTATATCACTAGGTGGGTTGCAAACTGGCTCACAGATAGACCCACAGTGTGAAAGTAGCTGACTCCAAGTCAGGCTGCCAACCAGTCATGAGTGGAGTCCCACAGAGTTTGGTCCTGGGTCCTCTCCTGTTTGGTATCTACATCTCTGAAGTCCAGGTCAACATGAAGACACTCTGGCTGACAAAGTTCGCAGATGATTGCAAGTTGGGAGCTATTATTAACTCCCCAAGTGATGTTGACATCCTACAGAAAGGCCTCACTGAGACCAACGACTGGTGTCAGAACCATGGCCTTAAGCTCAGTGTCAAAAAATGTGTCGTCATTCCCTTTGGGAAAAACCCAATTCCCATGAATTACCACACACAGAATGCATTATAAGAGATCTGGGAACACAGGTTGACAGCAACCGCTTTTTCGACCACCACATTGCCACTGTGGTCAGAAAGTCCTTCTATGTGGAACATCTCATTACTAAGGGTTTTGCATACAGGAAGAAAGAGGTCATTGTCTCCCTCTACTCTTCCCTCATTAGGCCAATCATCAAGTACAATGCCCCATTTGGCATGTACCTCACTAGACACCTGCAACAACTGGAGAGGCCACAAATGTACCTCACAAAGAGGATCCTAGGCCTTAAACACTTGTCCTCTATGGACAGACTCAAACCACTCCAATTATTCTCTTTCTCATATTGCCTACTTAGAGGCGATCTCTGCTTGACTTACAAAGCCATGTCTGACCAGCTCTGTTAGAAATGCTACATCTAAAAAAATCCAAATCCCTCCATATCACATGCTCCAGAGACCTCAACCTCATTACCACAATTAAGAGAAAATGCTGGAGGGACAGGTTCATAACCCAGAGACTGCCCATGCTATGGAATAGACTTCCCATACATGTCAAACAGAGCACCTCACTGGCTCTCTTCAAGAGAAATCTTGATGAGTGGATGGGAAATAGAAAATTCACCCCGAGAATCACTCCAGTTGCTCTACTCAACAGAGGCACTGGGAACTACAGTCGGGTGGCACAATGCCAGGGTAATCCTATGTGCTAGGCTTGTAAAGGCTCCAGGGCCATTAGCATAATACACACCTATGAACCTATGAACCCTCTGGAAGGAGGATCATGGCACCCCTGGTCATTATGCCAAAAACTATTTCTAACTCTGGGTGATGATGGTTCTGGAAGCCAATGTGTCATCTGCAGTCCCCACAAGGGAATCAAAAATTAGACATTTGAGAGAGACTAAGCCAAAGCTGATATGGGCTCTGCAGATTCCAAGAAAGTAAATTCTGAGGAGCCTGAAACTTTATACCTACCCTGTACTGTACATTGCTCTCACTATCTTGTTTTTACAGTTCAGCTCTTACTTTTGGTCCAAATAGTAAAGTTCCTTAAAATGGGGCATTCAAACAATGAGCCATGGTGTTTTTGGCAAAGTCAGTGAGACAGAGGTAGGTACTACAATGAACCTTGAGTCCTGTGGCAGCCAGGCTCTCTGAACCATCCAGTGCTCTATGTGCAAGGCAAGTGATCTGCTTATCTAGTGGTCTATAGGTTCACAGCTAGGGCCATAATCTAGTGAAGTCAGTGTCAGGTAACCCTTCCAGAGCCTGAGCTATCTTGGGTGTTGTATCCCTCTTGAACCTTGGCAAATATATCATCTAGATGTAGTTTAACACCCTCAAGGTAAAGGTGGAGGCAAACACACATGCCTCTGAATCTTGTCTATCATATACAATTCTGCTGGGGGGGTGGACACCTTTGACCTGTGATTCAGGGGCCATTTTAAGAGCAGCAAAAACAATTATGGAGTCCCTTATTGGGTATTATGGCCAAGCAGGAACACGTTTTGGTGGATAAAGGATTCTGTTTGGTCTCTTTATTACTGGAAGCCACTTCATCAGGGTTTTTCCAAACATTACGGGTACCAAATGTGAACTCTCATTAGGCTGGGTAACCATGCAGGAAGCTGACTTGGGGAAATGTAAGGTCTATTGCAAGGATGGGGTCAAACTCATCAGGTAGACTTCTGCTGGATGAGCTCCAAAATCTTTCTAAACTTAGAGTCAAGGTCTTCTTTTAAATCCAGAGAGGGAGATTCCTCTGAAGAATCCAAGAATACCCTCTTGCTCTTGGCCATTCCCCCAAGTCATAGGAGGGCATCTGAGGAAAGGCAAGCATGAGGTCCAGACACTATAATGACATCCTATGAAAATCCCTCCAGCAACACTGTCCTGACCAGAAGAGGGATGAATAGTGGCAGCAACAGAATAACAATGCCCTTGGGCCAACGCATGAAGAGTTGATGGGTGAAGTCTAGGCCTGCAATGTACATACCAGAACTGCTGCAGTCCCAAACCAAAAATAGAGGATATCAACCCAGCGAGAGTAATGCTAAATATCAGAGTGGCTAAGGTTGAAGCGGAAAAGGTAATTCTAACCCTTAGAATAACTGGGTTGACCCCAACCCCTCATCTGTTCCCCCACGAGGGAAATGGGTTGAAGTAGCTAAAGTCAGAAAAGTTGGCTTTAGAAAGAGTGATAGAGTAGTCTGCGTGTTATAGGGAACTGGTGATAAAACAACATATTTTGTTTTCAACTGAGTATAGCATGAATGAATTTTTACTGAAAGCAGTGGGTATAATGAGCAACCAATATTAGAGTTGAGCCAGAAAAAAACTTCTTTGCCTACTGCAGGTCTAGCTGTATCAGTTACATAGGGAGAGACTGTCCTAGCTCAGAAAAGAAATAAGTTAATATTTTGCCTATTTTTTTTTTTTTTCTGTGTGGGTTTGGAAGTTGATGCCAAGAAATTTGATGGATGTTGTTGTTGCTTCTATTGGTGTACTATTAATGGCTTTGATATTTGAGCTTTAGGAGGATTTGCTGGTTTGTAAGATGAGCCAAAGAGCTAAGATAAACCAGGAAGGTGCGCAAACCAAATCTCAAATCCAATACTACAAAAGCACACTGACACCCAGTTCCTGAAGGAAAAAAACTACCACACCATAAAGTCCGAAGGTTACTCTCTTTAATACAAATCTTAACGCTTCTATTGAATACTTCCTTTACGTCCTGTCACATCAAAGACTTAAGCATCTTTGATGTGACAGAACGAAAAGGCAGTGTTCAATAGAAGTGTTAAGTTTTGTATTAAAGAGAGTAACCTTCGGACTTTATGGTGTGGCGTTTTTTTTCCTTCAGGAACTGGGTGTCAGTGTGCTTTTGTTGTTTTGGATATGAGCCAAAGAGCATATTTTTAGTTATACTAGGGTTATATAGTAGTTTATATTTGAAAGGGCGCCTTTGAATCTTAACATCTAGCAGAAATAATAACAGTGCCCTTGATAAATAACAGGTGGATGGTGAATGGGTAGCTTTACTGTTGCACTGACTTTTTATCTGTGTTATGTCATGAATGCTTAAATACAACTATACCGTCTTCTTCAGGGATAACCACCATAAAAGAAATTAATAACATTTAAATAGTTTCCAAATCAGAAGGTTGAAATATTCATAATTTCAGTTTTATGTGAAAGTTCTTTCAAGTGAAAAGCTTGAGGCAATGTGTCTGATCAAATTATTTAATCTTCCCATATGTGAGTTTTTATTTCCTTTTCTTACAAAATAAGGAAGAGAAATAAATTCATCAGTGCAATAGCAACTTGGATCATATGCCACAAAGTTATAAACAGACTGTAAAGTGAAATCACCACATGCCAGTTAAATTATTGAGGCTATATGTCAGCTATCTGGCTACCATAAGCCAACACTCAAATTCCAACATCTCATTGAACAGTATTTTGTTACGCAACCTGAACAAAATTGCATCAGGAATGTAAAGCATCGTGTTAATGTTAATGAAAGGCTACGGTACTGAGTAAGCACTGGAAGTACTTAAGTCATCACTTGGCTTTTGGTTTTAAAGAGAAGCTCCAGTCAAAATTTCTGGCTATAATCAAAATCAGGATTTATGCATGTGCTTAGCTTTGTGACTGAAAAGATATCTAGCAATTATGAAGCAAATTGGGCAAATGGTAAATCGAAGCCCAACTCTAAACACAATTCAGTGCGATAAATCAATAAAAACATTTTATAATTAGGTTAGCACTTTCACCACTAGTGTGGCTTCATCAGACCATCTACATAAACAAAAACAAGAAACTAAAAACAACTTATATATCATTTAAGTATTTACGTAAAACGCTCAACTTTCAAATTGTAGACCATTCACTGTTAAACTAACTGTGCGTAAGCACGTACAATGAGTCAAATCAGCTGTACTAGTTGAAAGATTTAAAAACACAGTACATCATTCAAATCCCTTTCTTCTATTTACTTTAAATGTTCCTTCAACAATTCAGTATTGTCTATAACTTTAAAGTATATATTATATCTAATCAACATAACATATATTATCCAAGAAGGTGTCTCAGAAACCCTGTTTTTGCAGGCCTCCTCTGTGGCGAGGGTGGCACCTTCCATTAACCCCCCCCCCCGCCTCTGGAGGAGGTATTAAAATACATTAAAATATCAATGTAAAATGGATTATTCATCCAGACAAACAATGCATGCTATACTATTCACTCGCTCATACATAGCATTCAATAGCTGACCCCAGAATACAACTACTGAAATTAAATAGATTTAAATCCTATTTTATATTCCAGAATCATACGCAGAAATGTTCCTGCTTATGACAGCTTAATAAATTCTACAATCACATGTCAGTTGTTTAAAGAAGCCCTAATTAACACACATATTTTTAAAATTAGGCCTGCAGACAAAGGAGGCATGACTGTGGTCATGGACTGGGATTTTTACTTTAACTCACTAAATTCAATGCTTTTGGATGATAAAGTGTATAAGATCATAATTATTGGTAATATATATAAATGCAACAGATGATACAAATTAAGGTGAATAATTATATGATTAAATATGCATTGTCATTGGAGTTAGTACAGTTTCTTAGAGGTGAGAATCCCCTTATTCCATCTTTTCAAGGATAACCTAAAATACATAAGAATCAATATAAGCCACCCTTTAGACCCATAGTAGCTGGGAAAGCGTGGCTAATTGAACCCTTTTCTATATTTGTTGAAAGACATGTTAGACCCATATTAGATAAGGTTGATGTGGTAATAAAGGATTCTAAGCAGTTTTTAGAAAGTTTGTTTGAATTTAATGCTAGCTTACAACAGAGTGATAATTTGTACCTGGTAACACTCGATGTAGCCTCTTTATTTACTTAGATCCCTAACTCGGAAGGAGTTAATCTACTGAGGAATTTTCTTATAGACAAAAGTGGATATGGAGCAACTATAGTAGACATTATATGTACATTTATGGAGACAGTCCTAAAATATAATGTCTTTGCATTTGATGGTACGTATTACCTGCAATGTGAAGGCACAGCTATGGGCACATGTTGTGCCAATAGCTACACCAACGCAGTTATGGCCCAATGGGAGACTGAATGTATGTTTCCACTTGAATTATATAAGAATGATGTAAGATTTTATCATAGTTAAGTTTTGAGATCTAATAGAGCTAAACCATATTTTTCTGCCAAAATGAATATGGATGTCCAAAATACTGAGCTAGATAATATACATAAGAATGTTAATATATCCATATCATACACTAGTGATGTTAATAGAATTAAAGATGATTTTTATAAACATTGGCCATTACGTATGACTGACGGATTAAAGAAATAGTAGGGGAACATCCTAGTTTCTATTTTAAAAACAGGAAAAATCTTAAAAGAATGCTTTGTTACCCCAAGGATGGGATTGTACCTAAAAAGGAAAAGGAGACAGGTACACGAAAATGTGGTAATTGTAATGTATGCCAATTTATTAAACAAACTGATGAATTTGTGCACCCAGATACAGGGGTGATATATAAACTAAAGACCAGTATTAATTGTAATAGTAAAAATATAATTTACCTAGCACAGTGTAGATGTTGACTACATTTTTATGTAGGGAAAACTAATAGAACATTTAGGGAACGCATAAAAGAACATGTTAGCATAAGAAATAAGGACTTTGTTAGTGCATTGGCTAGATACAATGAAGCAAGCAGCATAAACCATGATTTTAAGTTCATGGGATTGGAAAAGATTATTTCAGGATCGAGAGTTGGCAATATCAAAAATTTGACGGAGAATAGTGAACTTAGGTGGATATTAAAACTAAGAGCAGAAAAAGGTAAAACACTAAATGGGAAGCTTTCCATGAAATGTGTTTTGGAAGCACAAGGACTACCCAGGAAATAGTCCTATATGACATAGAGTAAGATATGTGTAGTAAATCTATAAAACAATATATCTGAGTATTTCTCCTCTAATGACCTATTGTTCCATCTCCTAAGTTTGTGCTGCTTACATTTATGTCTAATGGCTGTAACATCTATTCTTATTGATTAGGGAGTGATGATGCCGTTTTTGGCATACCATGCTATTTTTATATCATAACATTAAGGATGTACTACTTTTTGACAAGCCTTATTTTGGTTATATGAGTGCATACAATAACTTAAGTACTATAAGGCATTTCATACACCTTTACTCACTCTCAATATTGGATATGAGGAAATTATAAGTGAGGATTCACTATATAGTGCAATTAGAAGACCTAGGTAATAATTGAGGCTGCTTTTAATACACAATTTATAGTTTTAGTCATCATTTGGATAATTAAGTAGATGATGTGTAAGTAATTCGGGGGTGATTATTGTTAATTTCTAACAATACTTGAAAGCTTTATTATTTTCCTCTTATAAGGAAGAGGTTATGTACTTATGCAACCTATGCTATATATTGGTAATTTGTTCATCGTTGAATGTATTTCAGTGTTCTGTGTCAGAAATGATAAAATGGTCTATTGACATAGACTGAGTGTTAGTATTTGGGAACGTGGTAATACCACCATTTATAAGTTATATGGTGGCACCAATGCATAACGAGCAATGAGTGCATTATTCATGGCTGGATGTAATTGATTTGTTTTCTGAGCTATTTATTTTTGAAAATGACATATTATTGATTCCTATTTGATCTTGGTATATATGAGGATATCTGTATCTATGGCTATATTCCATAAAGTGAGGGATCTTGGTACACATTTTAATAATTTAGTTGGAGAGAGTTGTGGTAGATTTGTTTAAGATGCATATATAAGAACATCTAGATATATGTTTTTTCCTTCCTTCTAATGCCGGCTGCTATAGACTGCATATTATTCATCTAAGGTTGCCTATTGAGCTAACTCGTATCTGAGGCTATATTTTAAAATGTGAAGGGACTACACTATGGTAACTTAATTAGATAGAGTGATGGTATGTGTACCTAAAATATCTAAAAGAATGTATATATATATATATATATATATATATATATATGTGTGTATATATATATATATATATATATATATATAGATATATAGATATATATATATATATATATATATATATATATATATATGCTACTTTCTTCATTTATAATTTTGAGCTATAGCTAGTATATTATTCATATAGGGGTGCCTATAATGTTGTTGAGCTATGAAATTATTCTTGTTTTAAAATGCTGGAATTTCTCCAATATACATGGTTTGACCAACTATAGTTATACTGGGTGTGGAAATTTGCTATCATGGTAAATTGGACTACAGTCATTGCCAAGGCACTTGTTCATATGAGATGGTATGTGTTTGGAGTTACGTCTCGATCTGTGCTTGAGCCTAGTGAATATTAAATGTACTATAGTTTATGGAATAGCATCACATTTATTTTATTTTATATAGCACATGAAAAACATTGTATATATGTTTCACTTGTATTTTCACTTATTTTAAATGTTGACTATACATGGATATATTGTGATTGCTGCCATCTACTGGTAATACTCTATATAGCTCTTACTAATATGTTTACAACCCAATAGAGCTTAATGTTAAGAGCTTGGGATTGCAAGGGGCAGTCTGCATGGATTAATATGATAGATGCACATAGAAATGGTGTGATTGATGCGTTATTTTGGGGAGCACTGATGTTGAGCAAAAATGCATGCACTAGTAGGTTGCTTTTTGAAGATAATAGGTGATCGGAAAGGTGGTTGTTACAAGCAAAAACACCTATGAGCATGTCTTGAATTATAAAGCAGGAATCGGATTTGTTTCAGCATAGCAAAATGATAGTAGTTGTATGGACTTGAATGTGACATACGAATTGCTATGTTTTGAAAGAGTCCTTGTTTTAAGAGTACCGGTACACAATTTTAAAAATATGTGTGTCAATTAGGGCTTCTTTAAACAATTGACATGTGATTGTAGACTGCATTAAGCTGTCATAAGCAGGAACATTTCTGCGTATGATTCTGGAATATAAAATAGGATTTAAATCTATTTAATTTCAGTAGTTGTATTCTGGGGTCAGCTATTGAATGCTATGTATGAGCGAGTGAGTAGTATAGCATGCATTGTTTGTCTGGATGAATAATCCATTTTACATTGATATTTTAATGTATTTTAATACCTCCTCCAGAGGCAGAGGGGGGGAGTTCTAATGGAAGGTGCCACCCTCGCCACAGAGGAGGCCTGCAAAACCAGGGTTTCTGAGACACCTTCTTGGATAATATATGTTATGTTGATTAGATATAACATATACTTTAAAGTTGTAGACAATACTGAATTGTTGAAGGGACATTTAAAGTAAATAGAAGAAAGGGATTTGAATGATGTACTGTGTCTTTAAATCTTTCAACAAGTACAGCTGATTTGACTCATTGTACGTGCTTATGCACAGTTAGTTTAACAGTGAATGGTCTACATTTTGAAAGTTGAGCATTTTATGTAAGTACTTCAATGATATAGAAGTTGTTTTTAGTTTCTTGTTTTTGTTCATGTAGATGGTCTGATGAAGCCACACTAGTGGTGAAAGCGTTAACCTAATAATAAAACGTTTTTATTTATTTATCGCATTGAATGGTGTTTAGAGTTGTGCTTCGATTTATCGTTTGCCTAATTTGCTTCGTTGTTCATTTTTTACAACGGTTTTCATTTACCTGCTGGGGAGTACTTTATTCTATCTTGAAATTATGTTCTTGGAAGATAAAGGCAGAGGCAGCAGTACTGATGTTGCTGTTTAGAAGCAATCACATTTAGTGTTGAGCTGCCATTAATTTCTTACCAAGAATTCATATTGCAGATTTGTTTTTCTGCAAGCAGTAGGAGCTATTTCTCCAGAGATTATACATATCATATGCTATGGATGTAGTTTCACAAAAACAAATCAAACATTTTGACTTGGGTAACACTTTCTTAAAAATGATGTTTCAGTTTTAATAACAATGCTGGATTTATTAGTGTGCACTTTTTAATCTCTGTTTTATTTTTCTAGAACCAGTGGATACTGATTAGCAAACATTTTGCAGAATAGATCATGACTGCTGTAATACAGTGCTTCCATTATGTGCTCCAATTATTAACCTGAGCTAATTTCTCACAAAGTACTTATAAATAATTAACACATTTCCCTGTAAATGAAGTAGAAAATGGAATGTGGTTTTGTAGCTTTAATGGAACATACACTGCTGTGTTTCTAAGAAGATTATTGCTTAATTTGCATTTATTGCCTGTTGACTTTATAATGAAAAGTGAATTCTGAAATTCATTTGATTACACAAATAAATATACAGTTTTCTTTTCCTAGTCTTTGGAGCACAGTATTATACCACCACATTATTATTATTATTATTATTATTATTATTATTATTATTATTGTGCCTTCTGTGTGGAGTCTGCATGTCCTCCCCACGGTTGGATGGGCATTCGAAAGACATGCGTAAATGGGCATGCCTTCACTGAAGGTTGAACGTCGAGCTGGCACCTTGGCATTTGTGAAAATCTACTGCCAATCATTAGCGGACCGGAGTTCCGCTGTGGCGACCCCTAACCGGAATATTCACCTTTGTCTGACTGTTTCTAAATCCATGTCAGATGGTTTGGGAGTACAGACAGCATTACAGCAGCAGTTTACTGCTGAAGTATTTGGTTTGCTGGCTGAGTAGTATAAAACAGTGCATGTCTGGGAATAGGATGTACAGGTTTCAGAGATAATGCAAGTGTTGCGGTTAATGAAGTGCAGAACAGATTTACAAAGTGTCTGTTTTTCACGATATTTAGCAGGGAAAAATCCAACTACTTTAGAAACAATATTTTTGGTGTACACTTTTATCTCTCTATCTGTCTTACTCAACCTGCTTCAGTAAGTAATCACAACCCACTGACTCACTAAAACAGTCTTTAACATGAGTCCTGCTATACTCTATGCCATGTGGTTGATGGATCAAAAGTTGAAGAAAGTTAATCTCTAACTCTTGAGTCAACTAAACACATCAAACATTTGACCTGCTCCTATATATACATGGATCTACTTCTAATTACCAAAATACCACCTACCCGAATCTCACTGAATAGATTGAGACGAAAACACTGAAAGCTCACTTAAACAAACATTCACATCACCAGAATTTTAAACAGGGAAAGGAGGCACTTGGATGACATTCAACAACATACCAAAGTATATCACACCCACCCAGATGGGGGGGGGTGCTTTGGCCCCCACAGCCCTCAATGCACCCCGACTATATATGCCAGCTCCGAGATCGCAGTACAAACACCAAACTTTCAACCCAAAAAAGCATACACACCACTACTACATAATATCAATGACTCACACTAATCGCAGTCACCACACTCCCTACAAACCTACTGAAAGAAAAAAAAAGGTTCATAAACACAGAAAAATATGTTTTCACTTATTCAGTCATCACACATGTCCAACAGCAAACACTTACAAAACCAATATAAAATCCATAAGACCGACAAGTAGCATACTCTTCACAGATTAAATAGCACTTATGCATGGTTGCTCAGTTTCTACAACAGAAAGCTCATAAAGAAAATACCTACATTAAACGATTTACAGCTAATATAGTTTCCATACTACAAAGACTTAGAAAACACAAATAAAACACCCCAACTCACCTACAGCTAATCAAGAATAACAGAAATAACACATCCCTGAATGTGGCGAGTCCTCCTACACTCACATACCCCCTAAATATATGTATTAATGGTGCAGTGGTGCAGCGGTTTCATTGTTGCCTCAAAGCAAGAGGTTCTCAGGTTTGATTCTTGGTTGGGGAGCCTTCTGTGTGGAGTCTGCATGTCCTCCCTGCATTGTGTGGGTTTCCTTTGGGTGCTCTGGTTTCCTCCCACGTTACAAAGACATGCGTCTGGAGCATTTCTCCCCGGGTCTCCACTGAAAATTGGATTTGTTCCAAGTCAGACTTTTCCGGTAAACAAATGTTAAATAAAAAATAAATAAATAAATTAGTATTTATTCTACTGAAATAAAATAAATACTAACTCCTCAGATGCGTCAAAGTAAAACAAAGCGATAAACCTTGAATGATCAGATCCCTGCAAGATTATTGAAATTGCCTCTTTGAATTGTACAAGCTGTGTCTGATCCTAAATGAAAATGAATGGTGAACTCAGCCCCATTAACCATACCTCACTCTATATCCACATACATAGAAAACGTCCTGTGTTTTGTTGGAAAACAATCCCATCAATGTGTTTTTCATTGAAAGAAATATGTTTAAGATGCATTCTATCATTCTATTGCCAGTCTACAGTATAAATGAAGATGACCAGAGGATTCTGTCCTTTAACTTGTACTCTGATCTCATGATATTGCTTCTGTTTGTAGACCAGTGTAAGTGAAAGGAATGTACCATCCATCACCTTTCATGTATACAGTGATATGCAGATGTTGCCTTTTGTTGAAAGCTAGCAGTGTAATTAAGAGAATGAACCATCAGTTCCCATACACTGTGATCTGCCAGTGTTGCATTTTATTGGCAGACAGCATTGCTAGTGAAGGGAACGCAGGGTTCATTCCTTTCATTTGCATTTTGACTGAGCAGCAGTAATAACATTCTGCTGAGATCAGGTGGCAGTAGGATAAGAGAATGTGTCCTTTCCTCCACTGTTGCAGGCTGGAGAAGAATACTTGTTTTGTGCATTTCATACTTTCAAACTGCACATTGAAACTCAGTGCTTTATGTATAATATATTGACTCTCAAAAGTTAGTTTGCATTGGTGATTCAACACAGCAACATAGACCGATATGCATGACTCTTGGGCACATCCAATTATATTAACTTATATATATATATATATATATATATATATATATATATATATATATATATATATATATATACACATTGTGCTTGTGTATATATACACATAGCTCTCTCTCTATATATATATATATATATATATATATATATATATATATATATATACATATGAACATTCATAAGTAAAATATTTAAGACAATTAACTGTACAATGTGGAATATTTCTAAGAAAAAATTTTCCCACCATAGCTGCAATTATGCACAGTGTAAACACCAGTCTTTAAGTTACTACAACAAAGTAATCAGTTTGAAGACGGGGAGAGATTCCAAAGATAAATGTCATGCAGACTTCATTCAATCATTCTCTAATACCTACTTCATTCTATAAAGTTTGCAAAAGAAATAGAGCCTCTCCAGCAAGCAATCTTGTAGTCCAAACACAGAGCTCCAAATTGAGACCCTGTGAATTATTATTTAGGGAGTTCAGTGCTCTGTATGAAACCACAAGACAGGTTACAGCAGCTCCCTCGTGCGGACAACCGTTAGAAAGCAGCAATAATGACAGGCTGAATACATAGATAGCTGACAAGTGGGGTACATAGATAAAATAAATAAAACAAATAAATAAAAGCAGCTGGTTGCTAAAAGTGACTGATGTTGCACAGTATAGATACAACTCTAACAGCATAGCATTTTCTCCTCAGTAGCTGCATAAAATAAGTTCTGATCTATTTTTGGAGGAGTCTGTTGCCAGGGATAACGGTTGTCCCTCATTGGCAAGATCAGACCATAAACTAATCACAATGGACATCCACATCCCAACCCCACCCCCAGCCAAGAAAACCACTGTGAAAAATCTCTCAAAAGCAAACTTCACACTTTTCAAGACTGAGGTGGAAAGTTTCAAAGCCCCTGGGCAAATGGAAAATGCTACCCAAACTGCAGAATCTTTTACAAATGCACTCTATGAGCACCTACAGGAATGCATGGATCGTGCCATCCCAAGTAAAACCAAGACTCACTCCTCCAAAAACAGGAGACCAGTCTGGTGGATCCCAGCCATAAATAAGCTACACAACAGAAGGAGGAAACTATTAAATTATAGGGCAAAATCCCAAAAAGGGAAGGCATCCCTGATCAGTATTAGCAAGAAACTTTGCTCATTCATAAAATCATCAAAGGCCAGCTTCGAAAGAAAAATCACCAAAGACTCTAAAGATAATCATAAGACATTCTTTAGCTACGTCAAGAATCTGGGTGGCAGCTCTCACATCTGCTCTGAGCTGGTGCAGTATGGCACAAAATACACTGAACCCACTGACATTGCTAACATCCTGGTGGACAGGTTCAGTGCAAACTTTACCCCCCCCCCCAAAAGGGCCATTGTCTATCCCAGAAGAATGCAGTCCCCCAGACATCACAGACACACAGGTGAAAGCAGCCCTTTCCAAAGTAAAAAACACAGCATCAATGGGACCGGATGGTATCCCGGGTTGCGTCTTACACGAGCTCCAAAAAGAACTAAACCCTCACATAAACTCACTGTTCCAACTCAGCCTTACCACAGGTTATGTACTCAAAGAATGGTGTATATTTTATTTTATTTATTTATTTTATTTTACATTTGTTGACCATGCTAGTCTAACTGGATATATTTCCATTTTCAGTAGAGGCCCGAGGAGAAAAGCTCCAACATAGTATAAACAGTATTATGCAATTGTATAACAAAAACAAGTACAAGTACAAAAAAATAATAAGAGGTATATACAATCAAAAGAAGGCATACTCAAAGTAAAAATACAAGTAGGTCAATAATATAACAGTTGTGAGATTGTTTGATAAGCGAGATACACTATAGTTCATTGATGGTTAACATAAACACTTGTGGTTATAAGTTTTCGGAGACCAGATATTAGCATACAGAGGGGTATATAGAGTGAGATGTAGAAACATAGGCAGTAAAAAGATATAGCAACAGTTATCCCGCTCCACAAAGGTGGCACCACAATGGATCCCAGGAACTATCGCCCTATAAGCCTGACTAGCCTTGTCTGCAAGGCTATGGAGCGCATCATGGATCTCATAAACAAGAACATTGGGGGCCTCCAGACACTGGACCCTACCCAATTCGGCTTTGTTAAGGGCAGATCTTGCCTCTTAAACCTAAATGACTTCTTTGAAACAGCTACCAAGGCCATAGATGAGGAAAAGGCAGTCCACATGGCCTACCTGGACCTCGCAAAGGCCTTCGACACAATACCTCACTCCGGCATCATAAATAAGCTTACCAGCTTAAATATCAACCCATATGTCACAAGATGGGTTGCAAACTGGCTCAGGGATAGAACTCACATGGTCAGAGTTGTGGGTGCCATGTCCGACTCTAAACCGGTTACAAGTGGCGTCCCACAGGGCTCAGTCCTGGGACCCCTTTTGTTCGTTATATACTTCTCTGAGGTACAGGCAAGCACGGGAGGACAGTGGCTGACCAAGTTCGCAGATGATTGCAAACTAGGAGCCATAATCAACTCTCCGGCTGACACAAGCATCCTCCAGAAGGGTCTTACGGAGATGGATACCTGGTGTCAGAACCATGGCCTCAAGCTAAATGCCAAAAAGTGCATAGTCATCCCCTTTGGGAAAAACAAAGTTCCCACAAAATACCACATAGGAGCTAACCCACTAAGTATGGAGGAAGTAATTAGGGATCTGGGGACCCAAGTAGATAGTAACCTCTCCTTTGACAATCACATTGCCAAAGTGGTTAGAAAAAACGTCTATATAGCTCACCTAATCACAAAAGGGTTTACATCTAGATCAAGAGAGGTCATTGTGCCCCTCTACTCATCACTCATCTGGCTCTTAATTGAGTACAATACCCCATTTGGGATGTATCTTATCCGACACCTGCAACAACTGGAGAGACCTCAAAAGTACCTCACCAAGAGGATCGTGGGCCTCAAACAGATGCCCTATGCAGCTCGACTAAAGAAACGCCAGCTCTACTCAGTTGCTTACCACCTACTCAGAGGTGACCTCTGCCTGATGTACAAGGCCAGGTCTAACCCGGAATTGATGGACATGCTCCACCTCAAGAAAGCCAAATCCATTAGAGCTACATACTCCAGGGATTTAAACCTCAGCACAACAATAAATAGGAC
Source organism: Protopterus annectens (assembly GCF_019279795.1). Classification (NCBI taxonomy): domain Eukaryota; kingdom Metazoa; phylum Chordata; order Ceratodontiformes; family Protopteridae; genus Protopterus; species Protopterus annectens. Next base: position 412,306,885 of record NC_056725.1, read on the forward strand.
ATGCTGGAGAGATAGATTCATATCCCAGAGGCTTCCCTCACTCTGGAATAGAATCCCAGTCCATATTAGGCAGAGCCCCTCGCTGACCCTCTTCAAGAGAAATCTTGATGAGTGGATGGGAAATCGTAAATTTACTCCTAGGATCACTTCTATGACCCTGCTGGACAGAGGCTCAGGAATCTAGTCTAAAAGGTGGCGAAAGCCAACACATTCTGGCTAGGCTTATAAATGCCCTAGGGCAGATAGCCTAGTACCTACATATGAACCTATAATCTACAGTTACTCGCGGTATATAATGCCAAGCTGAAAGAAGCCATAACTGCAAGTGTAGCACTGCATATTTGTTTTAATGAATCACTGTTTGCTGTTCAGATCATTAAATGCAAACAGCTTATCCTGTGTAACATCCTGTATGTTCTTAGTTCCAGTAAGTTTCTGAATCACTGGAAGCCATCTGTCCACATGCTTAGCTTCAACTACTTTCTGCAGCTAGGTATAAAACTTTGGAATTTCCATTCTAGATGCTGAAAAGGTGTCACGACAAACTTCTGGGATACAAAATCCTGCAGGTTGTTAACTGGTCTTAAGAAAATTAAAATTTCCATGGTGACTCTGTTGTCTTCTGAAGCAACACTGACATCCATGGTCTTCTCTGCTAGTGTGCAGCTAGTAAACTCATATCAGATCTACTTGCTTAGCTTTGAGAAGAGATCTCTAAATCAAGGGCATTGGTGAAAATATGTATGTTAAATTAAGATTCAGTGAAAATACAATTATTACAATTATTTTGAATCAAAAAGGATTTGTTACATAGGTTCATAGGTTGATACTAGGCTATCAGCCCTAGGGCCTATACAAGCCTAGCCATAACAATTCCCTGGCTATTTCTTCCCACATTATTTACTTTCCTGGACCCCTGTCTAGCAGGGCGACTTGACGTGATCCCTGGGGTGAATTTCCTTTCTCCCATCCAATCGTCAAGGTTCCTCTTGAAGAGGTCCAAAGAGGCACTTGAGTTACAATATAACTCTTCGATTTGTAGCTAATATATCTAGTTCTCCCTTTTAGAAAATTTACATCTGGAAAGTTACACACATGGCCTTTTACTCTCCATATAAGTTGAACAAAATTGCTAAAGCTAATTAATAACCTACAGTGTCAGAGATATAAATTAAATGTGAATGTTGATTGGAAATTAAGGATGTCGGGAGGCATACGCACTGTACACATTACAGTACAAATAATGTGAATGGGGGTAGCAACATGGCAAGCACCAGGACCCAGGAGGAACCACCTTAGCTGTATCAAGGAAAGAAAAAACGGTTGTGTAGTGGATGAAAACATCATGACTTAAGACTGCACTGCAATTTACAATTCATCAGGTATTTTCATTTTATTATTGTTTCAGCCTGATTTTGTATGGAAGGTGTTAATTGTCCGATTAAAAGGTGTAAATGTTCCTTGGAAGGTGGCAAAGCCACAAAACATGAAAGCGACTTCCTGGTTTTCTTTTGGGGTTTTCTCTTAATCCTTGATGCAGTCTTGATACTGTAATTTGTGTAAACTTTGTAGAAGTGAAGGGGGTGTCCTTGATAAAGTTCAGAAAAGTACAGGCATGAAAGCTGGCAAGTATGTTTTCTAAACCAGCATCTTTAAAAAAATCTGAATTGTATTCTCTGCTGTTGTAAGTTGGTGAATTCACTATCGCTGCATAGATTTGTTTGTCATTATTATTTTGGATAACTAATGGTCCATTTCTTCTCCATCTCGGCTATTCATACTTTTTTAAAAAGTATCTGATTTTACCTCACATTTTTGTCCTACCCTATCCTAATTTTTTTTAAATTTTCCTGTAAATAGAGATTACAGTAAGCCAGTATTGTCTTACATTATATCATACTTATTGTTCAGAAAATGTTAATGTTAAACTTGTCATCTTAACAACTTTTTTTAAGTGAAGTACAATAATATTTTAAAATAATGTTTCAAGTTTCCCCCCATTGTTTTTGACTTTGTCCAGAATTCTTTAGCGAAGAAGTTGAGAGCTATGCTGCTTCTGATGGCTGAATCTTCTGTTTTTGTATCTGTGCCACATTCAGACTGTGTGCTGGGTTTAAATGGCTTAGAAGTGCTTCTTTCTTCACCAAGTCCTTATTTTAAGATTCTGGACCAGCTGCAGGATTGACTAACTTGCTCAGTGGCTGATGTCCAGTTTTTTTTGCCTTCTCATTCACTTTGGAGCTTTAGATTGTGATGTTTGTCATTAGTGTTTGGAGCATGTGACGTAAGATAGGATGAGAAGGTATATTATGGAAAGTTAGAATATATGGGATAGGAATTTCACAGTATAACTAGATGAAGGTTTTATAAACATCAAATGAAAAAATTAACTTAAGTGGCCATTGAAATGACAGATGTAAGAGTGGGGCACTAGGTGCTGCACAGCTGTTCAGCCCTGATTTGAATTGTGCTAACATGAATAGGGTGATGGGGAAGGGTTGGGCTGTGAGAGGGAAGCTGATTGTTGAGCGAAGAATAATTCCTAAATGCAGATGGTATGTACAGTTGTTATATATTAGATTTTAAACTTTTTTTCTGTAATATGTGTACACAGATGGATTTTGCTACCTGCTTCTGCTATAATTAGATTTTGTGATGTCTTTATCTTTGTGTCTTCCCAAATGTCAGGATGTTGTTCAGAACTTCCATTTATTACAAATACATGTTTTAACCTTCTCTGTCTCTCTGTCACTCTCTTTTTTCTGACTGCTGTCATTCAAGCTGTTTTGAATATATTCCCTTTTGATTCTGCAGTGGAATAAATGCAGTCTTGCAGTTTGAGTATAGACAGCAATCTGCTGGAAGGGCAGTTAGCTTAACACAGTGCTAAAGTTTGCCAGCCTCTATTAGCAAGGGACTTAGCTTGGAAATCATTTCTGGGTGACAATTGCTGGTAGTGGTTTTATGTGCATAAACATCATTTAACATATTTCCTGATTCCTGACACTGTATTGCCAATGCAGAAGTTATAACTGACCCTGTACAATAGCAAGCCTCTGTTGTGCTTTTTGATGTTTGATTTTTTTTGTCTGCCCATGTTGTCTCTTTGACCATACAATTAGAATAACATATGTCTACTTTGGGTATCTGTTAGCATTTTAATATATTAAGACATTTTGCATAAACAAAACCTTTGTGTATGTTCAGATGTGAAGATATTTATTTTGTTTTGCAATACTCTTCATGGATAACTTTGTGGAGTGGTGTGGGAAGTTATCACTAAATTTGTCTCCTAATATATTGGCTATATCCTTGAAATCAGAATGTGTAATATTATACATGAGTCTGGTACATTGTTGGATATTATTCCTTACTTTCTTGACACAAGTAAAGAAAGATTTTAAATTTCCTTTGGTATGTAGAGCAACCTTAAGCTCAGACTCTGCTTTTCATTTTCTAGTTGTGCTCTAAAGTTCCTTTATGGCATGTTTCATTGTGGTCTCAAGGTAAGGGAGGGAGATTTTTGTTTTTATAATTTGTCATTATGTTCCTTATTTTGTTGTATAGTTTATTAATAAGGTAGTTCCACCAAAGAGGTTTCTTCCTGAATTTATAATTGTATTTAGAGTGGATGGGTGCTGAATTTTCTACCCAGCTGTTGGAATTTTGTTACAAATTGGAAGTGAATGTGGCAGCCCTCTTAGTTGTGACCATTTTGAGGAATTATTATAGCAATAACCCACGCCTGGGTATGGGTAATGCTGGATTTACCCATGGTTGGCGTGGTTTGGTCACGAGGGCAAAGCCCGAGTGACCAAACAAAGCCAACCGTGAGTAAATCCAGCATTACCCACACCCAGAAGTGGGTTATTGCTATTATACAACGACATTATTTAAGAAAAAAAATAATAAATTTTCTTAAATAATGGCATTGTATAATGCCTCTTTGCTGCCCTTCCGCAGCTGTCTGGTATTCTGCGGCAGTTCTGATGTACTGCGCATGCGTATGCCTACGCAGTACATCAGAGCTGTGGGCAAAAGCAATGGAGAAAGCAAGATCTCCGTTGCTTTTTACAAACTGTTTCACTATGTTAAATGGATTTAACATAGCGAGACAGCTTTAAAAAAGCAACGGAGCGAGCCGTTGCTTTTTTTAAAGCTGTCTTGCTATGTTAAACCCATTTAACATAGCGAAATAGTTTGTAAAAAGCAACGGAGAAAGCAAGATCTCCCTTGCTTTTTACAAACTGTCTCGCTATGTTAAACTCGTTTAACATAGCGAGACAGCATTAAAAAAAATACAACGGAGAATGTCCGTTACTTTTTTTAATGCTGTCTCGCTCTGTTAAATGAGTTTAACATAGCGAGACAGTGTGAAGCAACGGAGATTTTGCGTTCTCCATTGCTGTAAAAAAAAAAAAAAAAGAGTTATAGTAATGGAAAACGTCCGGGCGACCGGACCTATTTCCATTACTATAACTCTGATTTACAATGTGCACGCTGACCAATTAGCATGCACATTTTGTGAATATTAATAGGGGGTCATTGTTTAATGGGAATTTTTGTCTAGGTCTTGTACAAGCTGAAGTAGATTTGCCCTGGAAAAGTTTCTAGAGGTGGTTTGGTGATGGGGTGGTACCACTACACCTGACAGAGAAGGTGACTTATGGTTAGATTTCACTAGGGATGAAAAGATGCAAAGCGAGGTACAGGTGGGAGCTAGTTTGGTAATGGCCAAGTCAAAGGTATATGAGATTTTCATGAGTAGTTTTTACAATTTGTGGTAATGTTAAAAAGTCAAGGGAATGCCAAGCATATCCATTTTTTAGATGTGTAGGTGTACACTCAATGTTTAGATGATTGTACTCCCTAGCAAGAATATGTTTGATTTGGTTTACTATCATAATGTCAACATGCACATGTGTGAAATGCAGTAATGTTGACACTAATAAGCGAAAATTGAGCTGACTGGTAGCCAAATTGTCAAATCAGTAATGTACGAATTCAACATTACATGGCCAGTTTTGACATCTGATGGAATGCTCCAATGCACAAAAAACATCCCATGATTTAAACATCAGTTTGAGAAACGGATCATCGACATTCTGTGTGGTACGGTGATTTTTTTGAACTTATGAGGTTCATGCAATTGTCTAACGATAATGTGGTGGCCATATATATAACAGTAAACCATTTGATATTTAAACACTCAGTGGTGTTAAGGTACATTTCTTGATCACTGGTAGGCATTGGTGGGGATCTGAGTAGAGTAGCAGATGATTTTTTTAATGGTGATTTAGATCTCCAGGAGTTCCAAATTAAGGTCATGGATAATTTCATGTGAGGTGATAGTGTTTCTGACAAATACAGACAATGCCCTTCAGCTTATATGTGGGGGACAGTGTCACAATTTATTAAAAGGCACTCACGAGTAGCCATCTGGATACAGCACAGCTGGGGTAAAGTTTAACATATAATATAAATGGGGAAATACTTTATGTGCTTTCCCATCTGGGTCAAATGCATGTTTGAACTAAAATGCCTGCTATTGTTTTGGTGTTTCATGTAAAAGATTAGCTTCCTGGCAGACATTTGCTGAGGGTGGGCAGCATTGTGATGGGGGTATGACTTGGACATGTACGTAAGGGAGGTAGCAACATCATGATGATGAGGGTGTGGCTTAGTGGGGGCAGCAATTTGGAGTTGTGAGTATAAATTTGAAAATCCTGGCTACACCCCTGTAGAAATGGATCATATTTGATTATTTGTTAATCCACAGTTATTAGAATAATAATGTTTTGGTCAAATTATATGGACAGACAACTTTTCTTTATCTAGAAATATGTTTTGTTTAACAATTCTATTCCACCTTGTATTAGGAAATCAGTATTCTTTATTATGGGGTATTTTTAACATTGCAAAGAAACATATTACCAGAAAATGGAGAAATAATGTACCTCTGCCACTTTTTCAGAATTTTTAGAAACTCTAAAATTTGTAAACTTTAGAAAACTGAATTAATTAAATCTAAATCTGTTAATAAACTGTAAATAAACTTCTTACTTTAGAAGCTATGTACTTACCATGACTTGACATCTGTGTTGTCCATTTTCATTCTTCCTTACAAATGGGTTATGGATCCAACTCAGCCACATTTACTCCTCAAATCAAGCTTATTGCCTTACTGCCCATTGTATTATAGAGGCAGAACAGACACAAGAAAAGATTTTGGCTTAAACCATGGGAACATGAAGGTTCTATTATCATCTGAAGATCCTTCTAGGCCAGGGGATGGCTGGGAGGGAAGGTAAGAAGAATGAAAATGAACAACACAGATGCCATGAGAGGGTAAGTAACTACATGACCTGAGCAGTTAGGGGAAAGGATACAAACAGCTGATCAGACTTCCTGTACTGTTTTGCTCTGTGAAAATAAAAACGTAGTTGTCTATGAACATCAAGAAGGTGCAGTATATATTTGCCCTTATTAGTAAAGTTTGGAACGAAAGCTGGCAGTTATATGAACTGATTAATGTTAGCCTCAGTGGCCATTTTAGGCAGAAAGGAAGGGTTGGCTTGTAGAGACACACTGTCTTTACTGAAAATAATTTAAGGAGGCCTAGCCGGTAAGGCCTGGAACTCAGAAACTCTTTATGCTGAAGTGATAGCTACCAAAAAGATTGTTTTCCAAGAAAGAAATTTCACATTGAATTTGTTTGCTGGTTCAAAGGGTTTCTGAGTCAATCCCTGGAGGACCACTGTGAGATCCTAAGGAGGAGAGGGATCCTTTATTGGATGTCTAAGGAGACCGATTCCCTTCATGAAAGCTTTACATAATCTGGAAGCTGCCAGAGAAAGAGATTCGTTTCCAGCATGGAAATTGGATATGGCTGCTAACTGAAGTTTTATAGTAGAAAACTACCCCCTTCCTTAAAAAGAGTAGTGAGGAAAAGAAGGATGGCCAAAGCAGGAGTTGGGAAAGGGTCAATATTCTCTTTGGAAGTTCACATAGAGAATCTTTTCCATTTCCTTCTGTAAGCTTTCTTTGTAGAGGCCTACGGGAAGGCCAAGATAATGTCACAAACTGGGGAAGTGAGCCTGGATCATCTTACTATCACTGGAAGTGGAGAAACCATGTGGTCAGCTTGAGGGTATGGAGACTAGGATGTTGAATTTCTGATGGGTGAGATAAGAGATCCAGAGTGAGCTCCAGGATATTTCAAGTGAGATCAGAGGAAGGGGAACCATACCTGTTGAACCCAGAAGGGGGCAATCAGGATGACTTCAGGATCAGTGGAAGAGGGGGGTAGGCATAGAGGAGACCCAGGGACCAATCATGAAACACAGTGTCCCTTGGTGACTCCCCTGGAGGGAGTATCAGAGTAAAGTACTTGCTGCACTTTCTGTTGAGGGAAGAAGCAAACTGGTCACAGCAAGGCTGGCTCCAAAGGCTGCAGATCATGTTCGCTACTATATGATTGAGGGACAACTCGTGAGGAATCAGAATGGACCAGCTGAGTCTGTCTGCCAGTGCGTGGTTTTCCTTGGTATGTGCATTGCAATTAAAATGCGGTCTGAAGAGATCACCCATTCCTAAACCCTCATGGCCTCTCTGCACAGTGAGTAGGAATGGGTTCCTCTTTGTTTATTGATGTACCAGACTACTGACACATTATCTGTGTGCATTGCAATAGTCCCGAAGTGGAGAACATCCTGAAAGGCTTGCAACTTTAGAAGGGCTGCTGTCATCTCTAGGACATTGATATGCAACTTGGTCTCCAAGGAGGACCACATACCTTGGACCATCTTTCCCTTGAAATACCCCCCTCATCCCAGATGGAAAGCATCCATGGTCACTGTGGCTATTGGGGGAGGAAGAGAGAATGGCCTGCCCTAAATCAGGTCATCTGACTAAATCCACTAGTGAATATGACATTTGCAAACTGGAGTGAGTTTTATTGGAACAGATAGAGGCTGGTAAAGAATAGACCACTACTTCACCAAAGTCCATTGGAGAATTTACATGTAGAAAGTTGCTAGAGGAACTAAAATAATGACAGCTGACACTGACCTAAGAACTTGCAACAGCAGTTTCTTTGAGACGATGGAAGAGACAGTACATCCCACAGATGATTTCTCAAGGATGAGATGCAATGAAAATATAATGAAGCCACTTGAGTAGTAGTATCCAACTGAGTTCCTATAAATTCCAGAGTCTGTACAAGAGTCAGCTTAGATTTGGCAAGATTTATCATGATGCCTAGGGAGCTGGAGATCTAAAGAAAGTAATTCTGGGCTTGTAGAAGTTGATGCCTGGTTGGAGGGTGTGAGGAGCCAATTGTTGAGATACAGAAATACCTGGAATCCTTTGAGTCTCAGGTTAACTGCCACGACTGCCATGCATTTACACCCAGGGGGCTGTGGTGAGTCCAAAGGGCAGTGCTCTGAATTGATAGTGACTGGCTCCCAGCCAAAGGTGCAGGGTCTCTTGGAGTGCCTGAGTATTCTGATATGATAGTATGCATGCTGGAGATCTACAGAGCACATCCACTTGTCCTGGTGCAGAAGAGGCAGAATGGGCTGAACTGTAACCATTCAGAACTTTGACTTCTTTACATATTGATTCAGACTGCTTAGATCCAGAAATGGTCTCAGGTTCCCTATTTTCTTTGGCACTAAAATGAAGTGGGAGTAAGTTCTGAATCCTATTTGTTTGCATGGGACCTCCTGGATGGATCTTTTTTGTAGCAGCTTTTGAACCTCTTGAGCTGCGTATTCCTTCTGACTGGGTTGAACATCTGAGAGCTTCTTCCTTGTGACAGGAGGTGGAAGGGAAAAAAGGATGTAGTAACCTCTAGATATTATACTCAGCACTCATGCATTGTTTGTATGATTTATCCAGGCATCCAGGTGAAGGGGAACATGACCCCTGACATCCTCCAGTGATGGACACTCTGGCAGTGCTTCAGGAGTGCTGATAGGGCCTATCAAAGAAGGAATCTCTGAAGCCCTGGTTCCCTTGGTTCTGTAGACCCCCTCTGCCTCTGGGGTGAAATCTGACACTGAAACCTCCTCCTCTGCCTCTGGAATAAGTATGCCCATACGACTCTTGGAATGGTTCCTGAGATTTCCAAAACCACATTTTCTTACCATCTCAGTGATTCCTAGAAAAAGAGTGTTGAGGGGTAAAAGATTTGATTTCAGTGGCAGACAGAGTCTTTTCTTCCTGTTCACTGAGGACAATTGTATCTTTCACTGATGGCCCGAACAAGGATGAGCCATGAAAGGGGGCATTAACAAAAGACACTTTGAAGGGTTCCACAAAGTTGCATAGCGTCATCCAGGCATGTCTCCTAATGGCAATGCCTGAGCCAGCTGCTCGTGAGGCACCCTCCACTGTGTAGGAGATTAGCCTCATTAGTGAATTGGCAACAGATGAAAGACTAGCCAGTTGAGGAGACATTTTCTTGAGATCCTCCATAGACATGGACTTAGTGACAGAGTTTGAAAGTTCCTTGATCAAATCTCTCTGTAACGAGTAAAATGCATAAGGTAATTTAACAACCTCAGTATGAACGTGGCTGAGGCATAGATGCATTTTCCAAATCTGCCCATCTTTCTGGATTCCCTGTTTGGTGGATGGACAGAGGAGCTCTGCTTGGATAGCTGCTTCTTAGTGGCTGCCACCACAACTATGGCATCAGTGGGGACACCCTTACTCCACTGGGGTCTATCTCATGGAGGAACTAAAAATGTATCCAAGCATTTGGGGATAGACTCAACAGTGTCTGGTTCCTTTTAAGCCCAGTGGGAAACTACATCAATAAGTTCATCCACTGGGGGGGGTCATGCAAAACAAAGATGGGCCAGACCCGAAATCTTCCAGGAACACCAACTCTTCAGAAGAAGGAGGTTGGGAAGACCAGGCACCTTTCTGTTTAAGAATTTCCAGGATGTCTCCAAAGGAGATGTTGTCAGTTGGTGATCGAGGGGATCCTTCTCTCTCATCAAAGTCAGTGTCTTTTGTGAGAGACTCCATAGGGGAGTCTATGCTCCTCCTCTTGCACATTTTCTTCAGGAGTATGTGTTCCTTGGGGTGTTCGGGAGAGGTGCTAGAAGAAGGGAGTAATCCCACTGGGAATGAGTGTGGAGGCTTCCCAAAGCTGGCTTACCCTTCTTCTTTTGACTTTTCCCGGTTAGGGGTCACCACAGCGGATCATCTGTCTGCTCATGATTATCAGTGGAGTTTTATGGTGTGGAGTTGCCAGCCCGGCACCCAACCTTCCACTGAAGGCACAGACACGTACACACTCACACCTAGTGCCAATTTAGAGTGCCCAATCCACCTACAGCATATCTTAGGGATGTGAGAGAAAGCCGGAGCACCCGGAGGAAATCCACGTGACCACAGGGAGGACATGCAGACTCCGCACAGAAGGCACCCCAGCCAAGGATAGAGCTGGAGAGCCTCTTGCTGTGAGGTGGCAACCCAAAGCTGGCTCACCCTGAGGAGCAGAAATGATGGGCTCGGAGTTTGGACACGATGTGGGATGAGGGCTGGGACCTTAGATATTAGAGGATGGCTCCCTATGCAGAGACAAGGCCCTTTCTAGTATCTTGAAGGCTGATGGACCTGGGACACTTCTCATCCCCCTCCTCAGAGTCGAGGCAGCTGAGCCCTCCGGAGAGAATCAGACCCAAGCTGTCAAGAGCCGACACAGTATGGAGAAGGGATGGATCCCACAAAGTAGGAGCTGAACCCAACCCCTCAGACCTGGCACCAACCTCTTGGATCTGAGACCTGCCCTGATCTGACAGCATTAGAGCAGAGTTGGCCAGGGAAACCAGCGGAGTTGAAGAAGGGAGCTTCCACAGATCTGATGTTGACCCTCTTGGAGATCTTGGATCCTGATACTACGAGGCCACAGGTCTAAATGGAGAAGGCAACAGTATCAGTTGGAAAAGTGCACTCACAGATCACAGAGGGGATGGAGCTGGCAGGACCACCATTTGGATCTGAGCTCTGAGAAATCTCCATATCATCCTGTTGATATCTGTCTCAGTCAAGCTCCTAGAAGATCTAGATGATGCCAATGATGCAGGCCTAGAATGTTTCCTAGGAGTTTCAAGCAACTTTGAGGGTATACCTTGAGAAACAGTCTTTAACACAAATTCTGTTGATCGACTCCTAGCCGTCGGATCTAAAAGTCTGGGATCTGAGCAGGAGGTAGAAGGTACTGGAGAGCTAGTGATGGTTATCACTCCTGTCGGATCTGAATAGGAATGTGGATCCAAAGGAGGTGGTACCGTCTTCATATCTGAAGAGGTCAGATCCAATGTCTTTACAAGTTTTTGAGGAGGCTCTTATGAAGCCTGCAGTGACTTCTGTAGTGCTCATTTTTGGATTCTGTGTATCCATGATATGATTTAGAGGGGGGGTTGAGCCCCAGGTGAAGAAGATGAAGAGGGTGAGAGTAAGCCCTTTAGTATTAGTTTATTATGGTGATTGGAGATAGCCCTGGGGTTAAAAGAAGCACATATGTCACAGGCTGACCTCAGATGCTCAAGCTCCAGACAGTAGAAGCACATCTTGTGGGCATCAGAATTGGGGATTTTGTGCCCACAAGAAGTGCATTTCTTAAAACCAGAGGGTTTTTCTGACATGACCACAACAACAAATAAGGATTGTACCAATAGCACAACAGACCTAAAGTACAGCAAAAGATTTTAAGCACAATTAAATGCCTTAACATGGAAAACATTTTTCTTTATAATATTAAAAGACAGAGATATAAAACATGCCAAAAGGCACTAAGAAAAGAAAGTAAGGAAAGAAGAGCATACCCTAATGCCAGTGAACTTCTAAAATATCAAGCGATGGGGGTGGAGGAAAGAAAAAAAACAACTAAGCTACATAACTGTAAAAATCTAAACAGAATAACCCAAAGTTAACAAGAAGATTAAAGGCAAAAAATTCACCCTCACAACTCGTGACTGGATCTGCGTCTCGACACAATGGCAGCAAACGAGATTTAAGATGTTGGGGATTGAATAGAGCATTATGGGTAGAGGGAGGGGCTCAAGATTTGGCTCCTAAGTCTTGTAAATGCAGCTGTGTTGGATCTGAGGATGAGATCTGTAACCCATTTGTCAAGAAGAAAAGGACATCAGACCTTAAGTTTTAGCCCAAGATCGTCAGTATCTTGGATAAAAAAAATAGATAACCATTTGACACTTGTTTATTTGCTACAAGGTTTTCTTAATGTATATATTTTTTATTATTATTATTATTATTATTATTTAGAATGATTTTTAGTGAAATTGGCTTTGTGGCTCTGCCTCTCTATCCTTCTGTGGTTCTGTCACATTCCTTGATGCACTGAGCTGTCCAGGGTGCTGAAGTACTGTGTATTGCATAATGATTGCTTCCCACTGGATGTGGGTGTTGTCTACATTGCTGACTTTCCACCTTTTTTAGTTTTTAAGTAAACTATAAGTAAAAAAAACCTTTTTTTTAAAATAAAGAATGTTTTTTATTCAGTTGTTCTAAAAAGTAAAAAAACAAAGAAGAAGAGTGAAAACTTTGCAAAAGAAACACAGACATGCTGGTTTCAGAAAAGCATTTGAGGCTGGTTTTATTGGTTCCTGCTATTTCTTCTGGTACCCCATTACCAGAATCAGCAAAACCATCCTTGAATGCTTTTCTGAAATCTGCTTGTCTGTGTTGCTTTTGCCAAGTTTTCACTCTTCTTCCTTATTCCTTACTTTTTTTACAGTTACTGAATAAAAAGCATTATTTCTTTAAAAAATCTTTTTTACTTATATTTTTTTAAAAAGTTATGTTTGATAAATGATATAAGTCTGAAAGATTTGACAATTCTATACAAGTCTGGACACACACTGTATAAACTGTACATGGAACGCTAGTAGGAAAAGTTAAAAGAAGATATATATTTTTTGGTTGAAGATTATTTATTTGACTCTGTTAAGTAATTTTTCCTCTTGTACCCAAAGTTGCTACAACCAATAAAAATACTTAAAAAACGTATAAAGCATTTCCTTTCTCTAGCTGCATTTTGGAATCTCCAAACAATAAATGGAATCTGAACATTTGGTGGAATGCAGACAGGAAGACAGGAAGATAGATTCTGGGACTCTACTTCTGTAGTACAGATTTGATCACTTCTCTTTCCAGGCAAGTAACAGAGATGTCAGAAAATCAACTGTCACATTCAAGTAAGTGCAGCGGAATAATATATGAATCATAATGTCCCTCGACAGACAAAGACAGAAAATATTGCAAGCTGGCATATCTCAACTTTTTTTCAATTCTACTATGGCAGGGATGGGAAAAGTTAACTTTTTAATGGAAACATTTTAGTTACCCTTTTGCATTTGCATTACCTTACAATAATGGGACTTTGGGTTTACGAAGTTTTCCACTCATCCCTAATGAGTGATCTTTGGGGTTAGTATAGTTACAGAATCAGATGTGAGGAAGTGCAGTGTGTCTCAACCTCATACAAAAATGGTTTTACATGTTTGTAAAGTCAGCTTCTCCCACTGTCAGACTTATTTTAGTGCAGTGATCACAGTAACACTGTTTAGTTACTAGGAATCTACTTCCTAGTACCTGAGACTAGATCCCATTTGGAGAGACGTACCTGAAGGGATTCTGACATTAGTAGACCATTCCTAAGGTAAGAGAAAATCTGAATGTCTCTTGACCCGATATGTCTTAACACTGGACCTAAGCACACAGTGATTGCCTGTGGTGTAGCTGCCAGCTGGCAAGTATGTGAATTACAAATATTAATTTATACATTATCTTCCCTGTTAGTTTAATATGAGTTGAGGGAAAATCCCATGTTATTTTCATTGTTAGTATAATATGAGGCAAGGAAATGGTCCACAATACATTCCTCACCCATATAGTATGATGGTAGGAAAAGCTCAATATTATTTCCTTCATTAATACAATATAAGGCTAGGGAAATTGCCACAGTATCTGGAGATGTAATGGTGGTGTAGAAGATAAATCCCAGATTACAGCTCACATAACTCAAGTACAACTAGCAGCTTAGGCACTTGATGGCACAGGTTGGAAGATGGGCATGCCAATCCTTAGGGAAGAAGTAGGTCCTGACTGTCTCAGGCCCCTGCTGCCAACCCAATCACTGGCAGATGGTGTAAAAAGGGTGGGGTCTTTGCACAGACAGTGTGAATGTGACCACCTAAGTTAATAATGGTAGACTTGTTAGCCATGCAAAGCAGTGTACATAAATTAATAGAGAAGTGTATGACATCCTCAACATGATGTAGGTGTTCACATCATCACCCACTGGGTAGAGTTAGGGTCTTACATGTAAAAATATGCCTTTGTTTCCAGTATATTCCATGTGATTACCAGGATGATGGTCCCTCAAGATAGCTCATGAGGAAACTCCTCATTCCTAAGGAGCAAATAGGCTTGAGTCCGATAGGGATGGGTTGATGGTCAGCAGTGAGAAAGAGGAAGTGCATAGAAAAGAAAGTTTCACAGTATTTTCCTCATCACTGCAATATGGATTAAGACAAGGTTTCACAGTATACTTCTCATCAGCACAATATGAGGTAAAGAAAAATTCCATACACTTATATTACTCCTCCATATTCCCTAGTATGTTTATTATCAGTAAATATATGAGGTAAGGGAATGTCCCACAGACTTGTAATATTTCTTTCTTCTTCTCAGACTCTTTACTCTCTCTGCACTCTCTTCTTAATGCAAAAGAAGAAAACTGTTGCCACAACGATTGCTAAAATATACATCAAGTCTTGTTTCTTTTAAAGCTTGATATTATATGCATATCTTTCCTCATATAACTTCATAAAACATTTGCATATTAGGTAGGAATTGCAATAAAGTGAATGTGGCAGTCAAAAGTGTTTTGTTTTTCAGAGAGTTAGAAAAAATCTTAGATATACTCAGTATACTGCCAAAAAGAATTGGAAAGAAAGGAAACACATATATGGTGATGTTTGGGGATAGCATTACCAGATGGTTTAAATGCTTATGTACAATGGAAAGCTTTGTTACACAACTGAGTATATGTTTAAATAACTGCACTAACGATGCTAATCAAAGTGACTACTCAAGATGAGTAAAAATAACTGTTTTACTCCTTGAGGGACTTCTTGTCAGAGGTATGACAGGGAATTTATATTTGCTTAATAAAATGATGTAAATAGATTCATGTTGTATTTTATAATTTATACTATGATACTGCTTCATGATTTACTGCTAGACAAACCCTTATCTAAAACTACTGAATGTAGTGAGACTAGGTTGAAGAAAAAAGACAGTTGTAAGTACAGATTGAAGAGTCTCTTGGGATTACACAAAATTCAATCTACCCATGAAGAAGAAGTGACGCTCAAGGTAATATGTCTTTTGAATGGTAACCATACCATTCATCTAATTCTAACTGGAAGAGGCTTCACCTCAATTTATATTTACCAATGTTGAATTCATCAAAAAATATTTACCACAGAAAATTGCTGCAGGCATGAATTCTACATTTATGCCAGCAGCAATGTACTGTCGGTGTTCTTTTCCCCCCCCTTTTTTTTTGAGGCTTTATGGACATAGTACAATTAAGTCAGGGGATGATGTCCCCTACGTGGGTGGTGAAGGGGGCTTTCCCCCCAGTGAAAAACATTTTCTAAAAATGTTTCATTAAGTTGGAGATTCAAACATTTTTCTTCCAGCAGAACCTTAGTTGTTGCAGCTCAATGAAATGTAAGGAAAGTGTTTTGAATACATGGACATAAGACCAATGCAGTTGTCAAGGAGTCTGAAATTGTGAGCAACTGTGAATAGTCCTTGTAAATCTGTGCCATCAGGCTGAGGAAGATAAGAAGCAAATGCTATGCATAATTAGTTAAATATGTTTTCTCTAAGTAAGATGTTGATAGTTCACATGACAAGCTAATACACTTACCTCTTGAATATACTACATTCTCCTGATCATTAGAAGTGCTTGTCTGTCCAGTTTCCACACACAAGAAAGCCTGACATTTTCCTACTTAAACTGTCTATCGCAACTTTATGATGACTTGAAATGTAAATGACCTCAAGAGCCATCCCCATGTGAAACACCTCCTCCTACCATACTGACTCAACTAACTTGCAAAGAGGTCTACATATGATGCCTGTTGGTTGTTGTACCACAGAACATTATTACTGACTTTCATAATCTGAAGTTCTGATGATTTTCCCACTGGTCTGACTACTAATAAACTCAGACTGCTATTATTTCCATGCAACTGATATGTAGTTTCTCATGGAACAGAGATCAGATACTTTGGACCTGAAGTCTAAGTAACAGGGCCCAAGAAAAGTCTACTCTCAGTGGTTACTTTGTGATATGTGGCAAAAATGTAGGCTCATGAATTCTGAAGACTTAAATATACTACCAAAGGAGCCTATTAACTAAAGAAAACATCTGAGTAAGAACATGTTGTAAGGAATAAAGAGTGATTCTTCAGATATCACTAGATTTTTCCCATATGTAGTCTCAGATTGTGTACCTTCAAACATGAAGGAGACATTATCTAGTGTCCTGAAAACAGTTCTGGGTTACAGCTAGAAGCGTTTTCTTGGTTAAGTGGAGAAAGAAAGTAATTTTGATTCATTTACTTATTTAATTATCGAGCCGATAAGAGGGCGAGTTGGTGGACTCCTTTCAGCCATGACCCTGGCCACAAGGTTAAAGGCAAGGGCAAATATATACTATACAGAAATAAATGCACACACACACATACACACACACACACACACACACTCACACACAGATACATATATATGTGTGTGTGTGTGTGTGTGTGTGTGTGTGTGTGTGTGTGTGTGTGTGTGTGTGTGTGTGTGTGTATAGCTATACAGATACATTGATATATATACAATTTGTGCTTTTTATTTCTTCGTTTTATTAAAGCCTACATTTTAACAGAATTTCTCAGTAAACTTTTCGTTGTGGTGGAAGCCTTTTTTTCATTTTACTATTTTTGCCTATTAAGGCTTCCTCTGGAGGTGGTTTTTGGTTTGTTTTTTTTTACCTTAATACCTCACACAGTCATTATTTGTTACTGCTTTGGTGTCAACATTGTATTTTGTGATGGAAAATGGTCAGAAAACTAATACTACATTTAATGCAGGTATGCACAATCCTTTATTTGATATCAATATAAAGACTAGCATGAATCAGGAACTGATTACAGACTGTAATGAAGAATTTGATAACATCTTTAGAGAAGTTGAGAATGCAGCTTATAAGCTCAAGTGGCTGCAATGGCAGCGATTTCACATGGAAGCGTGTCTACATTATAATGTGATACCGAGGGGATTGAGAATTAGGTGTATGCCCAGGTATGGGAACACCTACCCCGATCTCCTGGCCAAATGGCAGGAGATTAACATAGAGGCAAGCTTCCGTTACATGCAGCTGCTAATAAACTACTTTAAGCCACATGAAGATGAGGTTTCTGCCCTTATTGAATGTAAGCAAAAGGAAATGGAAACTATGCGACTACCCAATAGCTGCTTGTTTAAGCTAGAAACCCTGCAAGATAAATTGGAAACCTATGAGAACAAATTGAAAAATATAAAAATTAACAAACTGAAGAGAGATTATTTTGATTTTACTAACAGTCGCCTGTTTGAGTGGCTGAGGGATAAGAGAGCACCTGAAAAGAACGCTCGGACAACATGGGAAATGTACCTGTGACATGCAGGACTGTTTCTAGTGTGAATATACACGCAGAAGTACATAGTGATATACACACTAATGGGCAACATCCTGAATTAGCCTCTCGCAATACTAACAATAAGACTAATGGTAGTATAGTTAACAATGACTCTGGTATGCTCAAGGTCATTACATCGCTATTGGAAAATGATAATGCAGCGAATGTAGACACTGCGTCTGCAGGAAGCATTCAGCCTTCAAGTGAAATAGTTCCGAGCGTGATACCAAAGAAGGGATTCATCCATGCACCTTTGTTACAGCAACTCCCTTTTTTATTAACACAGAAAAATGTCGGGAGATCCAGGTCAGAAAGCAGAGAGAGGAAAAAGAGAAAGGTAACTTAGGAACCTCAGTGAGCTCAGATGAATCGATTTCGTTGGTAATTAATATATCTGATTATGGGTTGACAGCTACCCAAAAGAGTGTTCTACAAAGAGGCTTGAGCTTTATACCCTCAATACGCTCTGACCTGAGTGAGTTAGTGACAGACTTAAGGTGCTTTGACAGGAACGTTACGTTGAAGTGTCTTTTTGACAATGAAAATACTGGTACAAACTATACATCATCTGTGTTGAAAAAAACAAGTTCCTTTGTCCCCAGCAATCATCCCACTGTGGAGACGTTCTTACGGTTATGTGAGAATGAGGTGTTTGAACGGAGGTCAAGAGGAAAAAGTAAACACTATTACAATTTAACACAGGATGAGTTTCAGGCATTAAAAGAATTGCAAACAATGAAAGAAATTATTTTCAGGCCAGCTGACAAAGGAGGAGCTTTAATGGTGATGAATTCAATACAGTATGCCCAGAAAATGCAGGATATGTTAAGCCATAGTGATACATACCACAAAATCGAGAAGTATCAAGTAGACAGATTGATTTCCTCAGTAAAGAATGTCCTATATGACAAATTAATGACTAGAGCAATTGATAAAAATCTGTATGACTTTCTTGAAATGGTATATCTAACTATACCTGTTATCAACGGGTTGCCTAAGATTGATAAGAACAGTGTTGACCCCCCCTCTGAGATCGATAGTTTTGGGGAGAGGTTGAGTCACTGAGCCCCTTTCAATCTATGTGGAAACTGAACTCAAGAAGTTGTTGCCTTTCACATATACTGTATTGAGGGACACTGGTCAGTTGCTGGAGAAATTGTATGAAAGAATGGAGCAAGAAAGCTCTATAGAAAACCTCATTTTGGTGATGATGGACATCAACATTTTATTCACTTGCATACCCAACAATCTAGGAATAGAAGCAATAAGGGACTTTGCCTCTCATTTTGAAGTAAGCATGGATGTGAATCTAGTCTGCAGCTTCCTGGAATTGGTCGTGGAGAGCAATGTGTTCCTCTATGGTGAGAGCTACTATTGGCAGTAATGGGGGGTAGCCATGGGCACCCACTGTGCAAACAGCTATGCCAATATAGTCCTAGCTGAATGGGAAAGGCAATGGGAAATGGATACAAAAAATGAATGGAAGGAATGCATCATCTTTTACAATAGGTTTGTGGATGATGTTATATTCCTATGGAAGGGCAGTATGCAACGCCTAAATTATTTTGTCAACTATTTAACAAGTACAACTAGCTTTTTAAGATTCAAAGTAAAAACATCAGCAAGTGAGACTGAGTTCTTAGACATGTGAATTTCAATGAATAATAGCAAAGGAATTGGCACCACTATATTCAGGAAACCAAATCGGAGGAACCATATGCTATATTACAATAGCATGCACCCGAGACATGTTTTTCAGAATACTGTTGAAAATCAAGTGACCAGGATATCTAAGCTCTGTACTGATGATGATGATTTTCTGCAGGAACAAGACAAACTCTTACAGAATTTTGCTTCAAGAGGCAATAATGAAAAACAATTAGTCATGAGTAAAGGAAAAGCAATGTCCATTCGATACAACAAAGGACAACCGTACTACTGGAAATGGAAGCAGAGTGATGTGAAGAAAGGTGGGAACAGCAACAGTCTCAGATGCATGATGACCTACAGCACTGACTCCTTGTCCATGAAACCATCAAGAAATGTTGGCTAGTCTTAACTCCGTACTACTGGAAACGGAAGCAGAGTGATGTGAAGAAAGGTGGGAACAGCAACAGTCTCAGATGCATGATGACCTACAGCACTGACTCCTTGTCCATGAAACCATCAAGAAATGTTGGCTAGTCTTAACTGCTGACAGTAAAATTAAGAGAATTGTAGGGGAAACACCTAAGTTTGGTTATAAAAACAAGAAGAACTTAAATGATTTATTGTGCAACTATGATCGAATACCTAACAAGCAGAGTACAGAAGGAAGAAATAGGTTAGGAACTTGGAAACGTGGCTTTTGCAAAGCTTGCAGCCACATTAAATGTTCCAACAGTTTTGTTCATCCGGTAACAAACAAATGCTATAAGTTCTCTGGTTTTGCTAACTGTAACACCAAGAATGTTATATACGTTGGTGTAGTATTCGGGCAGGTAATGTTGTTATTGTGCTGTGGGGGCGCTATGGGGAATTAACAACATGTAGTGTTGGTTCTGTATTCTCTGGTGACTGTAGGTATAGCTATGGAGTGGTGAATATGTAACATGGGTGCGCACCTGGAGGTTCTGAATAAAGAAAGGCCTTACAACTCCAGAACCATGTGGTCTCCTTATTTACCAGGATATAACATATTGGTGACGAGGATGGGATGCCTCCGAGTCCTAAGAGTGAAAACGCGGGTGCAGTTAATGTCGGACGACGAAGAGACTGGGGCTGCCAGAGTTATGTCTGTTTCCATGTTAGGGTCGCTGGTTGCATACGACTGTCAGACACAGACCTGGGAGGAGTATTGTGAAGTGTTGGAACATTTTTTGAAGCAAACCAGATAATGGATGCGCGGAAGCGAGCCATATTGCTGAGCTCGGTGGGCAGCAAGACGCACAGTCTGATGAGGAACTTATTGAGTCCTGATAAACCAGGGGATAAATCGCTCACGGAGTTGACGAGCTTGCTTCAGTCACATTATAACCCGGCCGAGTGAAATAGTCCAAAGGTTCAAGTTAAATTCAAGGACTAGACTAGCCAATGAAACGGTAACGGAGTATGTTGCGGTGCTGAGGGAGCTGAACACTGTAATTATGGTGACAGACTGACAGAAATGTTACGTGATAGGCGTATGTGGCATTGCAGATGACCCATCGAGACGAATAAAGACATTCGTGATTTACAACCAAAAGCAATCGAAGGGGTTGGGAGCAGGAGTGCTACCCCACTGCCAGTGCATAAAGTGGTCATGGAGCATAAATGTCTGGTCAGTATGCCTGTTACAGGTGTGGCGTGAACATTTGTCACGGAACTGTTTCTTAAATGAAAAATCATGCTTGCGGAAAAAAGGGCCATGTGAAGAAGATGTGCAGGTCAACCCTCTAGGGACCAGCAGAGAAAGGGGAGGAAAAGAGCAGCATAACGGACAGGAAGGAAACCGAAAATAAACGGCAGTATGCACACCATATGCGTGAAGGTACAGATCAACAAACCAGGGAAGTAGAGGAAGTGTTTACTATGTTTAACATGAAAGAGGCAAGG
This sequence comes from Protopterus annectens, assembly GCF_019279795.1. Taxonomy (NCBI): domain Eukaryota; kingdom Metazoa; phylum Chordata; order Ceratodontiformes; family Protopteridae; genus Protopterus; species Protopterus annectens. The sequence goes on from NC_056725.1 coordinate 412,328,241, forward strand.
TTGGTAAGAGTCGATCTCATTACAACCCAGTTGGACTTAAATGGTAAAATGGTGCAGTTTGAAGTGGATACTGGATGTAGTGTGACAGTGCTGTCAAAGGCTGAGTATGGGAAGTTATGGCTAAAAAGAAGCTCAGGAGCTGCAGGACTGTTCAGTGACTTTGAAAACATATACAGGTGAAACAGTTCCACACTGGGGGGAAAAAAAAAAACTGTAACACATAAAGACAAAGTCAAACAGTTGCCAGTCATGGTGGTGGCAGGTAATGGACCAAACCTGCTAAAGGAGCTGGAAATGGGCTGTCTACAACTCCATAAAGTAGAACAGCCGATGCTGACATTGCAAGAGGTGCTGGAGAACAATGAGGAAGTGTTCAAAGAGGAACTGGGTACCTGGAGGGGTCCACCAGCGCCAAGATTTTACAAACCCAGACCAGACTGAGTTAGAGCGACTCACCAAGCAAGGTATAATTGAACCAGTAAAGTTTTCGAATGGCGGCACCCATTGTGCCAGTATTAAAGCCAGATAATACTGTACACATATGTGGGGACTACAAGCTAACAGTGAACCAAGTTTCGAAGCTGGAGCAGTATCCAATACCAACGGTGGAGGATGTGTTTGAAAAGCTGTCGGGAGGTGAAAGATTCAGCAAACTGGACCTCAGTCATGCATATCAACAAGTTGTTCTGGAGGAAGGGTCAGCCATATGTCACCCTTAACACACACAAAGGTTTGTTCCAAGTAAATCGTTTACCCTTTGGTGTTTCCTCTAGTCCAGCTATTTTCCAGAGAATAATGGAGGGACTGGTGTCAGGAATATTTGGACGACATCCTGTTGACGGTAGGAACAATCGCGAGCATCTGGAGACTCTGAACGAGGTGCTGAGGCGATGAGAGAGACTGTCTGCGGGTGAAGTGGAGTAAATGTGCTTTCATGGAAAAGGAAGCAGAGTTCCTGGGTTACAAGGTGGATGCATCGGGCCTACACCCTCTGCTAAACAAGGTAAAAGCCATCCAACAGGCACCTGCACCCACAAATGTTACAGAGCTGAAGGCCTACTTAGGCTTACTTAACTATTATAACAGGTTCCTACCAAATCTGTCAACACTGTTAGCTCCTTTACATACACTATTAAGGAAGGAGACCCTGTGGACGTGGCAGGAGGAACAGGACAGAGCGTTTGAGCAGTCCAAGAAACTAATGCAGTCCTCAGAGGTTTTGGTGCACTACGATAGTCATAAGGACTTAATTCTGTCGATTCACCTTATGGGTTAGGGGGTTGGTTGGCACACACCGTGCCAGATGGACAAGAAAGACCCCATCGGTTTCATGTCACGAACCCTGACACCAGCGGAGTCCAACTATTCCCAGCTAGACAAAGAGGGTTAGGCTGTAATTTGTTCCACAAATACCTCTATGGCAGGAAGTTTACTGTTTGCACCGATCATAAGCCTGTTGTCACTGTTCAACGAGATGAAGGCCCTCAGATGGTTTCTCCCGCATTCAGAGATGGGCTTGCTGTGATGATGAGATTGAATATGAGATTGTTTATAAGCCCCGGACAAACCATAGCAATGAGCCTGCTGCTGCAGCCGCTACAGCCCTCTCTCCAGCGAGAGGAGAGGGAGCGGCCGAGTGTTGATGATGGAGGGTTGGTGTCAGCGGTCAGCGGAAGAAGCTGGAATGGGGACGAAAGAAAGAAGGCTCGTTGGAGTGTTTCAGTGGGTCCAGCAAGGCTGGACAACACAACAACCTGATCCAGTTTTCCGCCTTATGAGGAGGAAAACAGAGCTGAGTGTGCAAGATGGATGCGTTGGGGGGGCACGTGATAATTCCGCCCCCCAGGAAGACGCGCACTTTTACAACAGCTGCACCAGGGTCATGTGGGCATCACAATGAAGGCCTTAGCACGGTTATTTCTGGTGGCCAAAGTTGGGCACATTGAAGTCGCCAGAAAGAGTGTAACATCTGTCAGCAACATCGCTACACCCATGGGAGTGGCCGAGTAGACCTTGGCAGAGACTTCATATAGACTATGCAGGGCCCTTTATGGGGCAATGTTTTGATAATAATGGATGCTCATTCTAAATGGATGGATGCCTATCCAGTTAAAACAACCACTTCCACCACGACCATTGAATGCCTGAGGAAGAGTTTCAGTAGTCAAGGACTACCAGAGACTATTGTATCAGATAATGCTTCATGTTTCATGAGTGGAGAGTTCAAGGGTTTTCTGGAAAAATGGCATCGCGCCACATCAGCACCATACCATGCTTCAAATGGCTGTGCTGAAAGGGCTGTCCAGACCTTTAAAGCAATGATGATAAAGGCCGAGACGGAAGGAAGTATGGCAGCAAAAGTGTCGGTGTGTTTTTTCAGCCCCGCATTACACCCCAGTCTACCACCGGATTGTCACCTGCCGATGTTGCAAGGACGGAGATTAAGGTCAACATTGGATCTGGTGCATCCAAACATCCGAGCTAAGGTAGAGAGGACACAATGGCGGCAAAAGAACATCAGGATCGACGACGGAGAGGAAGAAGTTTCCTGGTGGGAGATGCAGTGATGATCAAACTTCAGCTATGGACCTAAATGGATTCCAGGGTTCATTGTAAAGAGTACTGGTCCACTGTCGACCAGGTGAGGTTGAATGGAGATTTTGTGGTCAGGAGACATGTGGACTAGATAACAGGAGAAGGACTTTATGGAACTGCAAGCCCGGAAATACCATTAGTTTCGAAGAAGGGCAGGAGGATCTCCGATCTTGGGGGCGAGGAGAAGACCGGGACTTGGAAGGAGAGACCAAACCTTTCCAGGGATGGACACACCGGTACCAGAGGTGGTAACTGTGACACCGAGTCACCTAGGGTGGTACCATTGCACCGCTCTAAGCGTACGCTGGTTAAACCTAGTTACTTGAAGGACTATCAGTGTTAAAAGTGTATGTATAGGTTAGAAGAACAACATAACTTGCTTGTATGGTAACCGTTTAATAACTTGCCGGTTATTTAGAAATTAAGTGACTGGAAGGATTGTTTTTTGACTTGCTCCCTCGTTTCTCTTATGTAAGTAGGCGTATGTCAATAGCTTAAGAGGGGAGGAATGTAGTATTCGGGCAGGTAATGTTGTTATTGTGCTGTGGGGCGCTATGGGGAATTAACAACATGTAGTGTTGGTTCTGTATTCTCTGGTGACTCGTTGGTTCCGATGTAGGTATAGCTATGGAGTGGTGAATATGTAACATGGGTGCGCACCTGGAGGTTCTGAATAAAGAAAGGCCTTACAACTCCAGAACCGTGTGGTCTCCTTATTTACCAGGATATAACAGTTGGCACTTGTAATTTGTGCCAAGCCTATTATGTAGGAAAGACCAATAGAAAGTTTAAGGAATGGATACTTCGCCATCTGTTAGACATCAAGAATAAAGTGGTAACCAATGCCCTATATGGACATGTGTATGAAAATCCAGGGCATTCATTTAGCTTTATGGTTATCTCAAATGTGACTACTAACCTCCGTGGAGGAGACATTGTCAACAAAACTGAAAAGGAAGAAAGCAAATGGATCATGAACCTCAGAGCTAATTTATTTCCAGGGCTCAACAGAGTAGTTCCTATTAAACCTATTTTGAAAGAGAGAAGCCTAATTAAGAAATGAAATGGAGGCTTAAGGAAGGCGTGCATCTGATTGCTGTATGTGATTGGTTGAGCAATTAAGGATCTTTATTTAACAGCAGTAAGTCAGGTCTACACACTAGGATCTGAAGAAGGTTTTTTAACTGAAAGCGCTTATCCTGTTTGACCTGCAACCTGAATAGCACAATTTGTGCTTTTGATTTCTTCGTTTTATTAAAGCCTACATTTTAACAGAACTTCTCAGTGAACTTTTCGTTGTGGTGGAAGCCTTTTTTTCATTTTACTATATATATATATATATATATATATATATATATGTGTGTGTGTGTGTGTGTGTGTGTGTATAGCTAAACAGATATCTTGATATATGTGTGTGCATGTGTGTGTGTTTATACTCACACATATTATATATCTACAGACCCATGGCACAGCCATCCTATGTCTTATCAACTATATTGCATGTTGCAGCTACTCAGAATTAAAGAAATCATACAAGTTGCAGTATCAAGGATGGTTACCAAAAATATGATGCTCTATTAGGGGGACCAATCTAACATTTCTTTACTGAAACTGGTTCCCAGACTTTCAAAGCAGTGAAGGGTCTGCAGAACACAGAGATTTAGATTCTGGAGAGAATCTACTCAGATTAGGTTACTGATTGGATAAGGGGAAATGTACATCCCATTAATATGAAATGAGTTAAGTATGGGAAAAAAAGCAGTCATGAACACAATAGGAGCAGAAGAAATGCCAAAATCCAAGAAAGCAAACTGGAAGAAGTTGAGCACATTAAATCTCAAGAAATGTCTGAGGACTTTGTCACTGGGAACATGGAGATGGGAATCTTGCATACCCATGTTTACTAGGCGAAAATGTATGGCTTGCAATGTCAGCATCTTGAACTACTTTTTGTTTTTATAAGTTGGTTCGTATTCATTAGATGCACAATATATCCCCCACTGGCCAACCTTTTGGAAACCAGAACGAATCTTGAATGGAACCTTTTTCCTTTTTTTCAGCAGAGTAGCTGGCTGTAGTGTTTACACAGCAATTGCTTTGTTCATGGCATAGCCACATAAACCAGATTAATTGGAGTGCTCAGAGTGGAACATGGAACATGAGTTGCTATAAATTCTACAGCATAACCTGCTGACACTGCCTATTTTACTCATCTTCTGTAGTGGCTTTGAATCATAAGCTGCATACCCATCAGCTGTCTCTATTTTGGAGCAATGTTACTATTTTCAGGCCTGATTTACTGCTGTACGGGATGCCCCTGTTTTTGGAGGCATGTCCTTATTTCCATGTGTGAGTTACCACTTTGCACACATCACGTGTGATTTTTGAAGCTGTCTATGACACAGGAAACCACAATTCCAGACCAACATACTAGTGCAAAATAATTTAACGAAAGAGTACATAGCACATGTTACATTTCTGTTTTACTGAAGTAAAAGTAAATGACCTTGTGTGGTAGAATTCTGTGATACAGTTCATTAAAGTCTACTGATTTTACACTGTCTCTTTAATAATGTGCTTATAGTTTTCCATAATTTTTGTCACACAGGGTTTTTTAAACGTGATTCTGAGCAGTATTCCACATTTCTACTGAAAACGGGAAGAATTTTGGTATTTAAAATTTTGTGGTAATTAGATGTCTAGATTTTTAGCTAAATGTTCCTGTTTTTCAAAGGCCTTTCTTCTTATTTTTAATATCTACCGGTTGAGGGGTATGCTGAGTTGCAAGTAGGGAAACCTTTCTCCTAAAGGCTGAATTAATGGGAAAAAAATTAAAATGATACTTAATCCAGCTGTCATGTTGTATTGAGCATGATTTGTTTTGTTATGTGTGTCTCAGATTTTTGCCTGCAATTCTGTTTTGTTTGCCTGACACTGCTTCTTTAACCTTGCATTTTTGTCATCTGGTCTGCTACCTATAAAAGGGCAAAGACTTTGAAAGCTCACATTCTTTTCATCAATGAGTAAATGGAGCATCTGCTTGACATTTATATGGCATTACCTTTACTTCCAGATCTTATAAAACTTTCTGTGAAAGAAACTGACATACAAGGTCTGAAAGGATATGTAAATATATCCTACTAACATCTAATCCAAGCATTCTTTCTCAACACAGTGCCTGTAGTGGCCCTCATAAAATCAGCATCCACAGAGTCAAATCTGTATTTGGTAAAGTAAGTGCCAGTTTTGTCCATTGTTTCTGTCAACTTTCTAATTTTCATTTTGATGGCGGTAACAACAACTGACTAAGTGCAGCTTCAGGTTGCTTTTAAAATGTCTCCCTGTTATTGAACTGAATGGGTCAGGTATTTAATAGTGTTAACCTCCGGAAATTCAGAGCTATAAACATTGTTACCACATTTTCCACTCTGCGAACATGCAAATTAGTGGAAACAGGGTAAGAGGTAAGACCTTATGTCCAAGTAATTAAATGTCTCCTACACTGTATAACATCTGTCAAATTTTAACGAAACTGGTAACTTGAAAATCTTATTCTAAAGACAAAGACTTAAATACATAATCAGAAGAGTGGAAAACAGGAATTATCACCAAAGATTTAGATGTACCTTATCTTCAGTAACTCAGCATACCTCTGTTTTAGTTAAGAAAGTTGCTTGGAGCCCCTTCTGAAATGATCTTTCATAAGGATATATTGTGGATCACAGAGGTACTATATAAGTAGAAGGGGCTTTGAGGGGTGCAGGGGTCTTGTCCCCTGCAAAAACATTGCTCAGTTTCTGTTGTTTTGAGGTTACATTTTTTTGTAAATATTTTGGGTGTAGATATTATGAACATTTGATCAACTATAGTACATCCATATATGCGCGTAGATATGTATGTATATATATATATATATATATATATATATATATATATATACCTGATAGGGTGCTGAAGAAATTGCAGTAGAAATCCAAGCACAACAACAAGAATGAACTCCATGCATTCACCATGTTGAAGGATACAATTTAATATTTCCAAAGTGTAAAAATGTACAAAACAAATATAGTAAAGAAAATAAACAAAAGATGAGCACTTTCTGGTATTACACCCTGCATCAGATCTAATAATAATCAACAAAATCCTTTTATTTATATGAAATATCAGCCAATCAATACTTAAAATTTGCGCCAAAAATCCAATGTAAGAATATTGAAATACCTACTGAGTGTTGAGCTACTGGTCAACCAATCATCAACTATTATTTTCATATAGAGCCAATCAAAGATTTGAAACTGCATTACAAAGTGGATTGTCCAATAGTTGTCATCATGAATTCTGTAAATGCTATTGGTTAAATTCCCTATCCAAGCACATTCATTGGTGTGCACCTATGCAAATCAATGCCCTGTGCTTCAGGTTTCCACCAATCTACTTCAAAAAACATGACATAAATATCTGTTTTAGTAACACTGATCACTTGAAATAAATGTTCCTATATTCAGATTAAAAGCTGTCAATCTGTGTGTCATATATATATAAATACATATATATATATATATATATATATATATATATACACACACACAGAAAAAAGATATGCATATGCCTAACAACAACAATGATAAAAAACAATACAAAAAGAAATATAACAATGTGAATACTGCATTGGGGCATCCCAATTTTGTGAGTTACTATTTGATAAGTTTTCTTTTCAGACTGAATACAACCTTTCTTGAGTGCTTATGAGTCAGATAGCAAAATGCTTTTTACATGCAGTGTTCATATTGTTATATTCCTTCTTTTATTATTGTTTTTTATTGTTGTTAGGCATATGCATATCTTTTTTGTATATATATGCCACACAGATTGACAGCTTTTAATCTGAATATAGGAACGTTTATTTTAAGTAATCAGTGTTACTAAAACAGATATTTATGTCATGTTTTTTGAAGTACATTGGTGGAAATCTGAAGCACAGGGCATTGATTTGCACAGGTGCACACCAATGAATGTGCTTGGATAGGGAATTTAACCAAAAGCATTTACAGGACTCATGATGACACCTGTTGGACAATCTATTCTGTAATACAGTTTCAAATCCTTGATTGGCTGCATATGAAAATAATGGTTGATGATTGGTTGAACAGCAGCTCTACACTCAATAAGTATTTCAATATTCTTACACTGGCTTTTTGACGCAAATTTTATTAAGTATTGATTGGCTGATATTTTACATAAATAGAAGGATTTTGTTAATTATTATTAGATGTGATGAAGGGTGTAATACATGAAAGCGCTTATCTTTTCTTTATTTTGTTTGCTATATTTGTTTTGTACGTTTCTACACTTTAAAAATATTAAATTGTATCCTTTAACCTCAATGCGGTAAATATGCAGAGTTTGTTCTTTTCATTATTATATAGTCTGTGTGTGCATAATATATGCAGATTAAAAGCTGCTGAAGTTACAAATGCATGAACACACACACACACACACACACACACACACACAAATACATATGCAGCTTCACTGGCTCATACACTATTACTAGGCAATCAGTTCAGTAGATCATTAGGAGCCTTGCCAAAGAATTCCTATTATTTGCTTCCTGTGTTGATAGGGGCCATGAAGCATGTGCCTGGGACAAATTTATGGCTCCTCATCCACTCACTGACGGTTGTTTTGCCAACAGTTCAGGACCTTCTCTCCTTGCTGTAGAGGGAAACCTATTCCATAGGCAGAGAAAAGTCTGGAAGATATAGCTATCACATACGGAGGTGCTATTATATTGCAATAGAGACTTAGATCCCTTGAATAAGTGACGACAATATCATCAGGTTTGTGTGTATGTAATAGAGTGAAGAATGTGGGGGTCATTAATCCAAGGAGACATTACCATACAGGAGTATATAATAAAGACAGAACAACAATAGGACTTCCAGTTGCTCAGGGTAACTTAGGGGGAATGTATCCAAGATTGTCTTTATCAAAAGTAAATGAAGCCTCACAAGTTGGGCTATATGCTTGGATAGATAAATGCCAAAGGGAGGTTTCTATTCTACTATGGGCCTGATAAGGGAGATATAGAGTGGTAAAATGACTTCCTTTGATCTTCAGAATATACCTTTAATGATTAGTTGCACTGCGTCTATATCATAACATCGACAGCTTAGGTTGTCGAATCCTAAAACATTGACACCTAAGCATCAAAAGCTAACAATAGTGAACAGCCATACCATTGAATTCTTTCCTCAGGAAAGAATTCAGGTGGCCGTCCATAAACAAAATAAACACACTCAAACATAGTGGGGGGCTTCACCCCCACACCCCCGATGTCTGAGATCACTCTACACTGGGGAAAGGGCAAATCTCCAATAATGACAATGCAAATTCTTTCCTGAGGAAAGAATTCGATGATGTGGCCATTCGCTATTGTAAGTGTTCGACGCTTAGGTGTCGATGATTAAGCATCCAATAACCTAAGCTGTCGACAATTCAACAGGAACCCATTGCACCAAGGTAGAATGCTTTCCTAATGATAGATAGCATCAATTGTAAGAGGGGTGTCATCAGTGTGGCAGTTGCAGGGATTTTTGCTTCCCAAAGAGAATTGAGCTTCATATTTTAAAACTAAGGATTACATTATAGCTATTACACCAAGAATTTGTGTGGCTGAGACCATCTTGTGTTACTTAGGAAGTTAATGACTTCACAGAGTTTGTGGTAATCAGCAAACTTTAATAATAGACAAAGTTTCTTGATATCAGCTTAGACATCACAGAAACATAACCCAAATAGTAGAAGACACATCATGAAACTCCAGAACATGCTACTTGTGATGAGCCTTTAGGACGAAAGTACATAATTAATTCTCATCATACAAGTTCTTTCCATGAGCCATTTAGTGATCATCAGGTTACATATAAGTTGTCATTCAGTCTGGTGATCTTATTTTTGAAGCCAGAGTGTAAAACAATACTGAATGCTTTTTTCAAATCAAGATAGGTAGTACGCACTAATCTGGCATTATCTAGTGCTTCGGTCTCCTTCCTGAAAATGCCCTCTAGGTTCATTAAACAGGGCCAGCCTTCACAAAGCTAAACTGTTTAGGATCAAATGATTTCAAGCTACCGATGTCATTGGTTATGAGCTCCATTACAATTTGCTCTTTTATTTTACAAACAGCAATGAAGAAACAAACAGGTCTGTAGTTTCTAGGTTCAGTACTGGGGCTACCCGTGTATAGAGGCACCACTGTGACCATTCTCTGCATTTTAGTTACATATCTAATGATGATGCTGACTTGTTAAGTCATGTTTAACACTAACTGTTGGGCCCCATGGAGCTACTACTGGTCTTGGAGAGGATGTAGAGGACTTCTGGGGTCATTTTTGGTGGGTGTTGGGAGAGTTTGTAATGAGGCATAAGCAGGGAGGGAACAGCAGTACAAAATTTAACATGCTGTTAGAAAATGGGGCTCTGAGAATCAATGATCCCCATTAGATGCTCAGCAATTCATGGAAGATTTAATGTACAGGTAAACTCAGTGAATAAGTAGAGTGCATAAGCACTGAGAATTAAATATTTTGGAGTTGGCATTTCCTTTCCCCTCACTAAAACCAGTTCTTATAAAGTTAGTGAGAAGGATAAAAAGAAATGAAACTAAATAAATAAAATAGAACTTAGCTAAATAACTTCATCAGCAGTAGTTACAAAGCCAACATTCTCCTTTCCCCTCACTAATTAAGGGTCTTAGGAAACCATAGTTAGTAAAAAGAATAAATGAAGAAATAATTGGCTCTAACTCAAGTAATTACAGTATCAGCTACTAGGACATGACATATGTCTGTGCCAAAACTAAATATATTTGTCAGAAAGGAAGGGACAATTCTAATGTTTTGCACTGCATTTGTCTTATGAAAAAGGCCTGAAATACATTACTGACGTTGTTATTTATGGTTTCTTCATTTGGCCACAATAAAGGCGTATGAGGTATGCACAGGCAAAATAGTGATATACGTGTGTGTGTGTGTGTGTGTGTGTGTGTGTGTGTGTGTGTGTGTGTGTGTGCGTGTGCGTGTGTGTGTGTGTATACAGCGTTTATGTGTTTGAGTCTTTGAGTCTCTGCTTCTGTCTACGTGTCATACCTCTCAATTGTACCTCATTTTAAGTGTTAAAAATTCCAAGTTCTACACAATTCCACACTGAAAGGATCTGTCACACACTCATTGTTAAGAGTATTTTAGGAAATATCTAATTTACTCATAAAATTACTTTTTGTAAGAATGAAGAAATGGTTATTAACCATGCTGTGAGTTTCCTTGCCCACATTCCACACATTTCCCATTTTTTCCACATTATGAGAGATAGTATTTCATATTTTAGAAATGGAAAGTAGAGAGCTATGGTGTCTGTGCATGTGAGTTGCTATATATGTATGTGTGACAGACTCTGTCTTCATCCGTTTCATTGTAGGTGTGTGTGTGTGTGTGTGTGTGTGTGTGTGTGTGTGTGTGTGTGTGTGTGTGTGTGTGTGTGTGTGTGTGCACATCTGTGTCTCTGAGTCTCGACATTATTAAATATTTACAATAACTTATATTTTGGATGCAAAATACTTCCTCCAACAATAATTAACATGTTACACTGACACTTCTCAAGGGTACCTGATTATGAGGAATGTTTCTTATTTCAAGTCTCAAAAAGTCCATGTTCCTAGCAGTTCCCCATTGAAAGGTACTGACGCGCATTCAGTTTTAAGAATTTTTTGACTGAATTGATATCAATGGTGAACAATAGTGAATCACATTAACTCATCAAAAGAATGTTTTATTAATATAACTATCACATTTAACCATGCTCTGATTTTCCCAGTTGAATTTGTTATTGAGCTGTCCGTAAGTGTTTCACATTTTGCCCATTTGTTCCACATTATAAGAGGTAGGATTCCATGTTTTGGAGATGGAAGGTTGGCTATACCAACTTTGAAACATTAGGCAGAGAAACTATTTTACATCAAAAAATAAAACCTGTATATACTAATAATAATAAAACAAATGCAAAAGAATTTAAGACTGGATATTGTCTATGCACAGTAATGCCTTCCAGGGTGTGCATTACAGGGAAATAGCAACTGCAGCATCAAGCCTCTAAACGATCCTGGATACTCCATTAATTCCCTGTCATGCCCATCCTGTCAGGCATTAATGCTTGCTAATCAACAAGTACAGCCTCAATAATATCATATTTTAGTAATTGCCTGAGATGAAAAATAGACACACTGCATCCTGAACAAGGCTTGTGTACTTTCAATGCAACCATATGTGGGCACGTGTGCACACACGGGTCTACTTCAAAACATTGAAATCTCATAACATTAAAACTCAAAACATTGAGACCATAACATCGAAAACCCAAAACAACGAAAACTTAGAACACTGAACATGTGCATCATAACATAGAAAACTACAACGACATGTAAATAACAGCCCCTCCACCTATAACAACACCAAAGTTAGAAACACAGTTTTTACTACATTTCTGCAGGGGGGCAAGCCCCCCTGCATCCCCCATGTGGGGGGATCTGCCACCGTAAATTAAATATACCAACTCCTAGTTTGCACTACAGTGGAAAAAAGTTAATTTCCTAACCCCACTGTAACATGATCATCATACAGAATGTAAACATATGGATGCATTGCTTTCATGAAAGTTAAGTTAGTGGTCTGAGAAGTGCTGGGAGAAGTGAGTAGAGGAAAAAGTGTTTATTTTGCCAATCTGTATGTGTTTTTAGGCCATACAGGTAAGTGATTTAAACATTATGTTTACATTCGGTATGGTGATCACGATACAGTGAGGTTAGGAAATTAACTTTTTTCCACTGTAGTGCGATTTTGGAGTTGCTATATTTAATTTACAGGGAGTGTGGAGGTGCAGGGGGCCTTGCCCCCCTGCAGAAACGTAGTAAAAAGTGTGTTTGTTAGTTTGGTGTTGTTATAGGTGGAGGGGATGTTATTTACATGTCCGCTGTAGTTTTCAATCTTATGATGCAAAGTTTCAGTGTTCTGAGTTTTCGTTGTTTTGGGTTTTCAGTGTTATGGTCTCAATGTTTTTAGTTTCAATCTTTATGAGATTTCAGTGTTTTGAAGTAGACGTGCACACACACACATGAGAAAATGTGATATAGACAGTTTAATAGATAATTAATCAGCATTTCTGAGAAGTAGGAGTAAGCCAGAGTACTCAAAAAAATCCAGTAAACACAGGAAAAACCTGCAGGCTCCACAGCTTGCTTGAAAGTAAGTACTGAAATACTGACCCTAGATGAGATAAAAACTATGACAACAGAATCACAGTCCTTAATATAGAGAAACTTGAGTGAATGATTCAGGACTACTTACAAGTGTTGAAGTAATGAGTCACATGACGGAGATCTGGGTGTGTGTTACTTACAGTTGTCAAGTATAACTCATTTGCCATTTGCATAGCTTATTTCCTGGATTGTGAATATGAGTAATACCTAATAACTATCAGTAACCAATATAATTCAAATTAAGTAACCTTAACCAGTACCTTAATTACCTTACTTAATATTCTCATCCTCTCCAAACAAACATATTTCCTTTTACTCTATGAATGCCCGTAGTATTCTAAACAAAGTTAGTGAAATCCATGCCTGGATAGCCTTCCACACCCCTGATGTCATCACCCTAACAGAGACTTGGCTAAAACCCCCAAACCTTTAACAAAGACATTCTCCCCCTGGTTATAATATACTCCGCATAGATCGCCAAAACAAAAAAGGGGGTGGCATTGCCATCCTCTACTCCAACCACCTCACCATTATAAGTATTATGACACCTATCCCATCCTTTTCTCCTGCTGAGCTACTTACAGCTAACCTTAAAATAAATGACCACACCAATATCACAGTAGCAGCCATCTATATTCCTCCAGGAGACAACATTCCTCTGCTCGAAAATATTCTTTCATACTTTTCTCAACCCATCCCCAATGAAACTATCCTCCTTGGGGATGTCATCATTAACTGGTTAACTCTCAGCAATCCAAACTCTAATCTTCTTCTTCTTTTGGCTTATCCCAGTTAGGGGTCACCACAGCAGATCACCTGTCCGCTCATGATTGGCAGTGGAGTTTTACAGTGTTGAGTTGCCTGCCCGGCGCCCAACCATCCATGGAGGCACACACATGCACACACTCATGCCTAGGGCCAATTCAGAGTGTCCAATCCACCTACAGCATGTCTTTGGGATGTGGGAGGAAACCGGAGCACCAAGAGGAAACCCATGTGACCACAGGGAGGACATGCAGACTCCGCACAGAAGACACCCCAGCCGAGAATCGAACCATAGAACCTCTTGCTGTGAGGCAACAACACTAACCACTGCACCACCGTGACCACCCTAGTAATCTAAACTCTAATACTCATATTAATTTATATGGCTTTACACAGCTAATCTCCCAACCTACCCATACAAACAACTCTCATACATCTAGTACTCTTATTGACTGGGTATTTGTATCTAATCCTTCCAAATATCATAAGCCTAAAACCCTACCAAACACCCTGAGTGATCACTGTCCTATAAAAGTGCTTAGGTTCACTCCCCACTTCTCAAAACCTCCTAGATTTATCACTTGTTGTAAACTCTCTAACTTCCATCCAGAAACCTTTAATGCCCGCCTCTCTAAAGTAAACTGGAAATTCCTTACCCATCTCCCACTAGAAGAAACAGTCCTAGCTTTCAACTCCACCTTTCTTAGCATCTTAGACTCAGTTGCTCCCCCCTCACAAAGTCCAAATTAAGTCCACCATATCTCTGTGGCTTTCAAAAGCCACTCTCACCCTTATGATAACTAGAGACAAATTATGGAAAAAATGGTCACAAACTAAGCTCTCTGCAGACTTACAAAAATATAAAGAAATCATAAATCTGACAATAAAACACAAACAATGATAAAAAGGACTTCTATAACAAACCTCCCACATCCCTAAAATCTAATCCTAAAAAAATCTGGAACTCTATTAACCAAATATTACATCCCGGTAATCATAGCTCCCCCAAACCATGCCCAGACAAGACATCTGAAGAAACTGCCACTATCTTCAATACCTATTTTATCGATTCAATATCTACGCTACTGAACCCTGACCCAAACTCCTCTACTACTAACATCTCCAACTTTTCCGAGCCTACTCCTAATGCTATCTCCTCGAATACCTTCTCCCTCAAACCTGTACCTACTAGCTACATCAAAACTCTACTCTCTAAATGAAAACCATGCTCAGCATCAGCTGACAATAGTCCTTCCGGTTTTCTTCTACTAGCAGCTGACTCTCTTGCCCTCCCTGTATCTATCCTAATTAATTGTTCTATCTCTGAATCTAAAGTCCCTTCTATATGGAAACAATGCTACACTCTACCTATACACAAAGGAGGTAACTCCTCTGATATCTCCAACTTTAGACCTATCATCTCCCCTCTCTCTAAAGTACTAGAAAAATGTATTCATAAACAAGTTATGCAGTATCTAATACAGGAAAATCTAGTTACACCCACTCAACACTGCTTCAGACCCAAACATAGCACCACTACAGCTTTATTATCCTTCCTCAACACTTTCTATAGCCATGGATGACCATAAACTTATTTCTTGCCTATTCTTGGACCTCTCAAAAGCTTTTGACACTGTCTCACACTCTCTTCTGCTGCAAAAACTGCATAACCTCAACTTCTCCTCTGATACTGTTGCATGGTTCTCCAGCTATCTCACTGACATATCTCAGTCAATGAGATGGCACTCTGCAATCTCCCCTCCTCTCCCTGTCAAAATGGGTGTACTTCAAGGATATATTCTAGGGGCTTTACTTTTTAATATCTTTACTAATCAGCTCTATACCTTCTGTCCTCAGTCATCTTTAGTGCAATACGCAGATGACTCTACAGTCTTCACCACAGCCAACTCTCCCTCTAAGTTCTTCTCAGCTATTCAGGCATCTTTTAACTTAGTTGAAACATGGTTCTCCAACAACCAACTTATCCTTAATGCTAAAAAACAAAGCTGTTACTCTTCCTACCTAAGAAGTTTATAAATATTAAACCTTCCTTCCCATACAGTCCCTTAATAACACTCCCATTCAGGTAGAATCCAGTACTAAGCTCTTAGGCGTAACCATCGATGATCAGCTTAAATTTGACTTACATGTTAATAATTGTATCAAAAAGGCACATTCAAAACTAGGGCTCCTTTACCATAACAAGAAATTCCTTACCTCTGAAGCCAAGATTACTCTCTCTCTCACCTACCTTCTACCCAGTCTAATGTACAATTCTCAAATTCTCACAAATCTTAACTCGGCACTCCTGACCAAACTCGAATCTACCTACAACAAGGTAGCTAGATTTGCCACCCAACAAACCTACAAATCCCATCAATGTCTCCCTCTAAAACACCTAAGCTGGCTTGAATTACCCCACCAGCTTCTTCTCTCTTAGTTCCAGATCATCCATTCTATCCTATACCAGCCTTCCTACTGCCCAGCACTATCCCCTCTCATCTCCCATTATTCTCCCTCCAGATCTCTCCGAAGCTCTAACTAAGACCTACTACAAATCTACAAACCGAAGTCTAAATTTGGACACAACATGTGCAGCTATCACCCTACTATTGCCTGGAACAGGCTACCACTAGAAATTGGGACCCTTACACATCTTAATTTAAAACAGCCACCAAAGAGCACTTTAAAAGTCACTGGTCCTGCCACTGCACTCTCCCTCCTTAACATCCCCTACTTCTCATACCTTAATCTGCTTTCTGCCTTTAACTCACTCTTCTCACTAGCTGTCTAATCTTCCTTGAATACTCTTTCTACTGTCTTCTAAAATCTATTAAGCAAATTGCCTCAGAGAAACATTCTATTGTAATTGTTTTGCCTTCATGCAACTACATCATGATAAAACAGTTTTTTAACCACTTACCCCCAAAACTATACTCCTCTTAATGACATATTTCTTTTTATACATCTTGAAATAGTTATGCTATACTCCTGATTATTGACACTGTATAACATTGTATTGCTACTTAATGCCTTGTAATAATCCTGTAACATTGCTGTTTAATGCTAATTTATAATGAAAATTGTATAATATGTTAGAGCTTTTCTCCCCGGGCCTCCGCTGAAAAAGGGCTCTTCAGCTCAGTTGGACAATCCTGGTCAACAAATGTAAAATAAAAATAAATAAAAAATAAATAAAAATAACCAGTACCTTAACCTGAAACCTAATCCTAAAACTCTATTAAAAAAAAACCTAGCCCTAAACTATATGATTCTAACCACCATACTAAAAATCTCAAAACCTTTACAGTAAACCTAATTGTATAATATATTTTAGCTTTTTCTCCCGGCCTCTCCAGCTGAAAAGCTCTTTCAGACACAGACAATCAATCCTGGTCAACAAATGTAAAATAAAAATAAATAAAAAATAAATAAAAATAACCAGTACCTTAACCTGAAACCTAATCCTAACTCTAAAATATTTACCATAGCGTAAAACTTTAACCTTAGCCTTAACTATATGATTCTAACCATAACACTAAAATCTTCATACCAAACAGTAAACCTAAGATTCTAACAAACCCAAAAACTCTAACCCTAAAACCATATTCCTAACTCTAATGTTATATTCATAACCTTAACTCTCTAATCCTAACCCTGTAACAATAATCATAACCCTAAAAACTTTAACCTAAACCAAAGACTTTATCCCTAACCATAACCACAAAACACTGTTCCTAACTGTAACACTAAATGCCTAACCAAATTTCTAAAAGTGCATCACTAATCATAACCCAAAAAGTCTACTCTTAAATCTAACCCTAAAATTCTAATTATAACCCTTATGCTTTACTTCTAAATGATCTGATAAAGTGAACTGTTTTGTTTCTTACTATGCCTGACTTTCATTTCACTTCAGAAGTGGTCCACTGTTCATATTTTTATATAACACATGGTGATTCTATTTCTACATAGTCACTAGTTGCTAACTAAAAGTAACTATGGCTGAGATTCCTACTTATACCGCACCTCTATAACCTAGTCTCCATCAATTATCTATAGCTTTAATTTTTTATTTTTATATTTATGTATTAATTTATTTATTATATAATTTTTGTAACTGTTTCATTTATTTATTTCTCATTTGCTACAGTTCTTTTAGCTGGAACAGCACCAAGAATCATCATTTTTTTATGACTGGATTTCCACCACAGTGAGAATTTTTTTATTATGCTTTCAGGTTGATTTTTATTAAATAGCTATTAGCTTTATTACTGTTTTAGTCAAGCCTTTTAGGTTGGATTTTTTTTTAATTCTTTTGTTATTTGGTAATGTGAACCAGCATCTACGGGCATGTTTTGATGTTATACATATTTTCTTCCTTGACAGCTGACAAGGATAAGCAACCTAGAGCCATATAATAATGACTTCTACTCTTTCAAGGAAAACTCCACCTTAGAACTCAAAAAACATGTTTTTTCATTGTATCTTTGTTTTCTGAGCTATATTAAAGCCTTAAAATCACTCCAAGTCCTTCTTTTACAATTTTAATGTGTTTTCCTCAAAATGGCGGATGATGGGGCCTGCCTTGGTAGCATGATCTTATTTTCTTCCTTTCATTCTTTCTTCCCAGAATGTATTTCAAGTCCTCTTTATATGAGTCATGCAAGACATAAGGAAGCAGTTTTGTTTTCTTATGCCAATAAGATAGAATGGCAGGACTGTGAAGCACTGTCATCTAAACACACCTTTTGTAACATAGCTACTTCAGTGTTTCCCTTACTGAGCCTCATTTATGTGTCTGTCAGAGCTTGTTCTATGCTATAAATAGCTGTTAGTCTTCCAGCAAAAGAAAGTAGGAAATAGCAAACTTTTGTAAAAGGATTCCTTTGTAGTTTTAAAAGAATTGACAGACCTTCCCCCACACTCTCATGCTGAGCTGTGAAAACTCTCACTGCAGTAAATGATCTTTGCTGTACATTTACAGGTGACAAGTAAACTAAGTCTGTCTGCTACTTCCTAATGCCTCATGCATGATGCAGAATTAAAATGTACTTTACTAGTTCCTTAATTATTTCTGTCATGATCACCCCCCCCCCTTTTTCTATTTCATATTTATTTATACTTTGGTAACCAGGAAAGCAAACTGGTCCTAGAACCCTTTTCAGCATGGCTCAGGCTAAAGATGGGAGGGTTGGCATAAATCTTAAGTTGTTTACCTTGCAGACACCAGGTGCAGGGTTTGATTCTCACATGGGGTAATTGGCTAGGCTTAAAATGGCCTGCAAGGGCAGTTAGCCTAGTACTAATCTACAAACCTATGAACAAACATTAGCAAAGATAATAACAAGTAATAAATGCACTTAGCAATACAAAGAAAAAAAATACTGACATAAAGACATTGGCAAAGACTGCATGTGCAAACCATAGCCAATATGTGACAGTGGATATGCAAAACATTAAGCAACATTTACTAGAATATATACATTAATAATGCTTAACAATGCTATTTTAAACTTATTACAAATAACAAATTGTATGCACCCATATTGCACACATACACACACACATACATATACACACACACACACATATATATATATATATATATATATATATATATATATATATATATATATATTATGTGTGTGTATGTGTTTGTGTGTGTATGTATATGAATAAAAATGTATGTAGCATGTAGAATACTACATGTGGGATGCAGTACTGTGTTTAAATGCACGTCTAACTGTGGTGTGTGTGTGTGTGTGTGTGTGTGTGTGTGTGTGTGTGTGTGTGTGTGTGTGTATTATGTAACATGAAGAATACTGCATGTGGGATGCAGTACTGTGTTTAAATGCACGTCTAACTGTGCTGTGTGTGTGTGTGTGTGTGTGTGTGTGTGTGTGTGTGTGTGTGTGTGTGTGTGTGTGTGTGTGTGTGTGTGTGTGTGTGTATGCACGCGCGTTTGTGTGCATTTAAGCACAGCTAAGTACTTCTGATTTCCTATGTTTTTAATGCAAGAGTGCATAGTAAACATATGTTAAAGTAAATTCAGGTGCACATTATGGTTGCCATCAATGGTCACATTTCCTTTGTGGACTACAAAATACTCATGCACTCTAACAATGTAAGGACTGGCTCAAAGTGAAAGGTAGACTTTCCCTTCCTTTGATTCCAATGCAAGAAAATAAATGTTATTAAAAAGTACAAGCAGATTTCTGGTACCTACACAATACTGGGACAAAATCGTGGGGAGAAATGAAATCTAAGGATTGAGTTAAACTGTAGGAGAAGGCAGACTTTTCCTTTAAATATGGTTAGGTACTGAGCAAATTGCAGACTACACACACAAAACACACATTTTTTTCTCTTTTTGTTAATTGAATTATTTATTTATTTTACTGTATTAGCTTACTGTCTCTGGTCTGGCTATCTCAACATTCCTATGTATTTATTTTATTAATTAAGTAGATAGGTGGACTGGTCATAGACCCTTTTCAGCTATGACCTAAGCCAAAACAGCTCCAACAACTCCCATAAGGTATACACGTATGATGCCACTACAGGCCAATTGCAGTATAAGTATAACCAGTATAGGTTCATAGGTTGGTACTAGGCTATCAGCCCTAGGGCCCATACAAGCCTAGCAATAACAATTCCCTGGATATTTCTTCCCACAGTATTTACTTCCCTACAAAGTATTCCACTATGGAAAATGGTCAAAGCGGTCAACAAAAACAAAGTTGTGCATAAAACAGACCAGACAAACCAAGGTAGAAAATAAAAACGTAAGCTTTAGTTAATTTAGGGCTTTGAAGCTACTTAGAGCACTTCTTCAGACAAGTTAAAACAATGACAAAAATAACTCAATAAATTATCCATAGTACGTAATTAAAATCACATTGCAAAATAAAAACCACCAGTGAAAGCACTGCAATAAAATGATGTGCATAACAGATAAGTTAAAACAAAAAACTCATTTGAATAATTTGCGAGCTTTAAGAAAAGATCTTAAAGTGACCTTCCCATTGAGACCGGGGTCTCTGTCAGCTTGTAACTTGATGATCCACCGAACTGCATGTTGTTCTGTAGAATTTCTAAAATCTCCAATGTGTTTCCCTTCATGCAAGTGTTGCATGAAACATTAAACATTGAACAACTAGAAGCTTGTTGGTGAGCATCCGCATTTCTCCTTTAAAAATAAGAAGCCCTTAAAGAGGCTGTTGTGTTATGGGAATGGTGCAGGTGTTGTGAAAGCAGATAGGGAAGGGATCCAACCTTGTGGGAAATGCAATTTCTGTATTTATATTGATATCACTGGTTATTTTAGACATCCCATCAATGGGCATGACTTGAATATTAGAGCAAGTGCAGATTGCTCCACACAGAATGTTGTGCATTTGGCTTGTCGTATTTCATGTTCATCATTCTATGTTGGAAAGACGAAGAAAACATTAAGGAAAGAATCAAAAAACATGTCACAGCTATTAGGAAGTTAGATGTTACGAATGCATTAGCTAAACATGTACATGAGAGTGGCCCTTCACATTCATTTAAGTTTAAGGTTTTGGAATGCTTGTATAAAGGGAAACATCTTGGAGATTTTAGAAATTCATTAGTGGGAGGGTAGGAGGCCATAGTCTAGTAAACTGAACCACCAGACAGCTGGTGCTAAGACAAGTTATGCTTCATATTGCTGCACTGTTGCAGATTGACCAAATTTGTGAAGACACAGAAAGAAATCAATAGAGTAAAGCTAGCCTGTCTTCCTTTCAAGTCATAAAAATAACAATTTTACTCATATTGTAAGTCCATAATAAAGCACTGTGTTTGTAGTCAGGTGGAGACATGGAATGTCTCTAGAAAGCCACTTCCTTAAGAGTCAAGATGTTTATAACTAGGAAAGTAATATAATACAGCTTTATATGATACATTCAGCACATGTTGTTTTTTCTCAGTCAAGTTTCTTGTCTTGGTTACTTTGGTGCACAAGTTGGCTGTCTGGTCTGTTATTCAACAGAAATGACGTGCCCCTTTGACTTGTAAAATAGCTTTTAAAAGCTGTTAGACACTT
Source organism: Protopterus annectens (assembly GCF_019279795.1). NCBI lineage: Eukaryota > Metazoa > Chordata > Ceratodontiformes > Protopteridae > Protopterus > Protopterus annectens. Next base: position 412,349,987 of record NC_056725.1, read on the forward strand.
TATTCTGCCAGACCTTTTGTTTTTAAGTGTAGCAGAGTAAAGTTCTAAGAGTTTCTGTAGGCTATTTTACTTTCTGTTGCTGTTCTTTGGTGGTTAGCATTGTCCTTAGTTCAAAAATCAAATCTTTTGTTATGCACACCTAAGTACTCTGGAAGTTCTTAAGTTAATTTTTTCCCCGATATCAGATTGCAACCATGGAGTTCTGTGCACTACAATGATATTGTAAAACAGTTGACACGGCTGTCACTAAGTGGCTACTTCTATGCAGTATCAATGTTACAGTACTGTAGATAAAAATAATAACCATGTAATATAATCGTGGCAGCACAGAAATGTATGTTAGAATCAACCACAAGTCTCCCTGTCACAGCACACCTGCTAACAACCGGAAAAAAAAACTTTAAATTTGGGTACTTACGTATTATCGCAACCAGATTTTCGCAGTTGCAGTAATATGCTTGTTGGCCCCAAAACGGATTGTGGGACTAAAGGTAAGACACAATTTGGTGTTTTCTTTGGGTACAACCTAGTTTGTCCCAAATTACCAACGTAAAGTAATGCGGTAATGAGAAACTTGCTTTGTGTACTTAAAAATTGGTTGCACTGCTGTCTTAGTGCAGAATTGGGACTGAGGAAGCATGGGAAATGTTCGTTCATTTTTACTGCGTGAAGGATTACTACAAAATTGGATACTAAACCTTTTTCAGAGAATAAGAAATATGGAGAAACATTTTTTGGGTAAATAACTCATTTTATTTGACATACTGCAGTAAATAATTAAAGTTAAAGTTAGTAACTGTAAACAATCAAAAAGATAAAAGTCTCGACGATGTAGGTTAAAGATAAAATGGCATGGTTTTTGGTGGTAATGCGAAGAGCATTCTTGTAGGACTTGATAGAAACAGATTTTTTTTTTTTTTGTGAGGATAGCAGTTATTGTTGCAATGTTTTCAGGATGTTTTGCATAGTATTCATGTGGATGTCTTCCGGATGTTTTGAGCTACATATTTGTGAAGATTTTCTTTCACTGATTAAGGAAGCATACTTGCAGATGGTTTACTTGTAGATGGTTCACTTGTTGGTTTACTTGTAGATGGTTCACTTGCTGGGTTAGTAGATGATTCACTTGCTGGTTTACTTGTAGATGGTTCACTTGCTGGGTTACCCTTTTTGTATGGGGAGAAATTGTCTGCTATTGCTGTCAAGATTGCTGGGGATATGGAACGTGTATTTATAGTGACTAGATGTCGGAAAACAGCATAGCCTGAATCAGGCACTCATTCCTTAAATTTTACAATGTTTTCCCTACCTAAACAATGTTTATAAATTAAGTTAACATTGTCAATGTGATTCTGCATACATTTCTTTTTAAATTTACAGAGCGGGAAGCAAGCGGCATTATCGTGAAAATCTGGTTGCAATAATACATAAGTACCTAAATTTGTTTATGCTGTTACAACTGCCATTTCAATGAATATGGTCTGGGCATCATAAACATTCTCTCTATGTTGCCAGTATTTTACTAGTATATAATGATACATATTGCATAATTATTACATGTCAATGCATTACCAAATCTTACAGTTCTGTTTTATGACAGCATACCTAAGGTCCATGTTTCATCTATATGGCACAGAAACAAAGACAGGTTTACTGGGATTTCAAGATTGCTCTCTCTCTTTAGGGCAGAAATAAAAACAAAACTAAAAGCACTTAAAATTCAGGAATTATCTTTGGAAAATATTTATTGTATTACACAATTTATAGAGCATACACTTTAACACAATGCCCTCAAAGTAAAGCAATCAAAATGATAAAGGGTGTGAAGACAGAAACGTTGTAGCATGAACATTCTACAGAGGTCACTGAGTTTTAGGCAAATTTCTGCACGTCTGAAGAACTACTTAAGCATGTCTATGCATGGGTATAAACCGACATACACAATATAACCCTTGTTGTATAAATTAATTTCCAATCAGGCAACATGTTTGCCTAGTAGAAGGACACACAATATCTCATTTTCAAGTACAAAAATAAAAGCAATTAATAACGTTGGTCACCAAAAAGGATAACTGTGTCCATAATGATTTATGCTTGCTACAGCACTAACTGTAGAGTCAAAGGTTTCCAATATAATAATTTTAGTGTATGTGTTTCACATTCACTTTTGCATTTAGAATAATATTGAAAAAAGGTGGGGGGCAGAGATTTAGGGAGAGGGTCTACAGTACAAGAGATTGCTGTATACATCAAAAATTTCTAATTGCTTCCCTTGGAGGGCAGTAACAGCAGTCTAAGAGCTGGTGTGCCATCAAAAAATTGTGGCTACAACCCTACCTTTGTACATATATACAGAAAGATAACTGGACCTAGGTTTGAATCAATTTTGTGGGCCAGCCTCCTAAATCTGAATAATTTAGGTTATTTCTGGGATCAAATCAGGAAGAATCGTTTAACAAACTAAAAAATGGGAAAAAACAAAGTGGTACAAATGGAACCATGAATAAGCACTTCCAAATCCATCAGAAGGGGGAAAATATACTGTCTCTTCCATTTCAATATGGAGTACAGTGCTATCACTGTTATAATGTTGCTTTGTTCTAAGTCTTAAAAATGCTATAACTATTTTGAAAGAACAAAATGACTACAACAGTTTAACTTAGGCATTAAGTGAAGAGTGACATAAATAACACAGTTGATTGGTCTCTGCCATGCTCTCCAGTATAACGAGATGAAGTCCTGACTATGACTCAGATAACATGAATTCAGGTAGTGGTTCTGGCATGGATATGCCTGGGTAGGAGAATAAGAATGAGCTGTTGATGCTGGTTTGCCCATCCTGGGGTGGGATGGGAGAGGTTATCCTGGTTAATGGCTACATTCACTGACTCCAGTGATACAGCTTAACCTAGCGGATGTGAATTTGGCTTGTCATGTCAAACATGGTAGCCCTTATTAGTGTGTGTGTAAAAACATGCATAAGCAAGGCAAAGTAGGACATGGGTGGTGATGCTGGTGCTCACATTAGCCATCAGGATTAGGGCTAGTGATTAAAGAGAAGGTGTCCAAGACAGTCATGGAATCAAGGGCTATAGGGAAGCTCCTGATAGGCTGTGGGAGGTGGTAGCAGCAGCAGGGACTGAGGTACAGAGAGGATAAAAGGTGAGACTGCCCCCATACCTTTGTCTCCTAGTCTGGATGACCTGTGACACTGATGAAGCCATAGAAGGCTGACAGTCTGGGAATGGCTGGGGCACCAAAATTCCTTCATACCTCCCTGGATGAAAGTTCCCTCTATTTGACTATCATGGAGGTTGGAGACCACACTTCCACCAATAGGGAACAAATAGGCTGGGAGTCATTGGAATGGAGCTGTTGTAAAGCAGTAGTCTGATTTAAAAAAGTACACACAAACCAAATAAGAAAAATCTGGCCAGTCTCAAACATCTGTAGTGAAAAGTAAAAAAGCAAATTGCAAAGAACAGCCAAATGTCTAAGAAGAGAAAATGTAATACTGAATCAAAATGATATTAAAAAAAAAAAAATTAAATTAAAAAGCTACCTTTGTACCACACAGAATTAAAAAAAAAAGATTGTCACACTCAAAATACAAAAAAAGGTAAGATAAAATCAGAAGTACATGACAGGTACTAATGGCAAGAAAATACAAAATGTTGATTTTTTTACTGTCAGTGAAACACATACAGTTCCATCACTTCATGTATAACTTAATATCCTTTGAATTCACCCATTAGGGGTTAACTGTTAGTCCCTTCACTGGATAACACTGCATTTTCTTCAGTATTATATACATTTTCCAGTGGCGACAGCATATATTTCTATAAAGGTCTCTATAATGCCATCAAGTTACAGACTTTCCTATTTCCATAGCTGTAAAGATATTGTTTATTATAATATTATTATTATTATTATTATTATTATTATTAAAATACAAAAAAAAGCACTTGCGAAGCAGTGTGTCCAGTGCAAAATAAACAATTTATTAAAAGGCCAGCAAAGACTGACTTTGTTCTTAAGAGAGTTACACCATAATGGCTTATTAAATAAAAAAAGTTTATGATGACTTACATAATGTTGACCTATTATTTTAACCTTGTTTGGAATTCCAAAGGTATACAAGGATTTGGAACCCCCCTCCCCAGGCCAATACTTGTACCAAATGGGTCCAAGATACACCCCCTTGTAAAATTTTTGGATTTTAAGACAAAAAATTGTGGGGTGGAAATGAAAATATTTTAAAGGACTCATGGGACCTATTAAAGAGCCTTAAAAGTGAGGTTTATAGAAATGAGATTATTCCACTGATGTGGTGGATTTATTCACCAGTATACCTTATAATGAAAGTATAGTTTGATTCAAAGAAGAGTTGAGGTAAAGAAAGTGTATGTCAGAGAATGATATTCAGGTTTGTGTAGACCTTATGAATTTAGTGTTAAAAAATAATGTTCTCCATTCTGAAGGATAAGTTTACCAACAGAGGTGTGGAGTAGGTATGGGGCTAGTTGTTGTGCCCCCACTTTTACATACCTAATACTTTATGTATGGTAAAAGATATATATTTATAATTCAAATTATACTGGATGTTGGACTTTATACAAGGGATTCCTTGATGACATTTGCATTTTGTGGGTAGATTCCAAAGAAAAGTTAATGGAATTTATTACATATATAATGGAACTACCCACTTTCTAATATTCACACACAAAATATATGAAGAAGTTATGAATTATTTGGATGTGTCTATTACTAAAGTTAAGGACAAGAGGTTTAAGTCTAAGATTTATAGGAAGAATATTTTCTCTCACTCTTACTTATATTATAAAAGTGACCATCCTTTTAAGCAAAAAGAAACATAGTACAAGGACAATATGTCCGTATAAGTAGAATGATATCAGATGACAATGATTTTGTCCAGGAAAGTAGACATTTGAAGAGTATGCTTCTTGAAAGGAAATACCGATAGAAACAAATAGATTAGGTACAGGAAGAAGTTACAGTGGGCAGGAAAGATAACTATCGGCCCATACTAGGTTTGAGTGAAGCTGGTGAAAATGTTAGTAAGAAGGGGGTTAGTATGGATGCTGCTTTTGTTATAGGTTATAAGGAGGGGGTTAGTATGGATGCTGCCTTTGTCATAGATTACAATGGGGATGCTAAAGTAATTACTAAGATCGTCAGGGAAGAATGAAAGAAATTTTCTCAGATTTCTGATTTAGATGTGCTTTTTAAGAATCCCCTCAATGTAACTTATAGGAGGGCCCAGAATATAAAGGACCTGGTGGAACATAAGGTTAAAACTAAAGGCAATAAAAGGATGGGTACGTTTAAGTGTGTTACATGTGCCCAGTGTGCCTATATTGCCCACATAGAAAGCGTTTTCTGACAAGTTGTAACAAAGTTATTAAAATTAGAACTTTTTTTTTCTAATTGCAATAGTCAGGGGTTAGTGTATTTGGTTACTTGAATGCTGTAATGCATTCTATATTGGTAAAACAAAAAGAACCTTAAAGAGAAGAATATATAAACATTACTATGACATAAAAACTAAGGATGAGGCAAATAGTTAACATAAGCATTTGAAAGGTTGCCCCAATGTAAAATATACATTTTTTGTGATAAAAGTAGTTCCTTTTGATTTTAAGGGGGGTTCTTGGGACAACAAAATTGAGTACTGCGAATTGTACTGGCAATTAATCCCGGAAGCTAACAGAAGCCCAGGACTTACTGAGAATTTAAGAATAAGTTCACTGTTAAAAATGAGAGAGGCTAAATTGTAAATTATTTAGTATAGGATAAGATTTCTGCACTTTATTTTTTCTATTTATATCTACCTGCATTTTTGCACTTTGGCCACTAGATAGCAGTAAAGAGAAATTAAAATTTTGCTGTTTTACATTTTTAATTTACTTATATAACATTTTTATAAATGAAAATTTTTATATGTATCAGTTTTTAACATTTATAAATTTACAAGTTTTTCATTTCATATACAGGGTCCGGCATTTATTTATTTATAGCATCTTTTATGCAGAAGAAATACTGTAATTATTTTTTTTCTGTAACTTGTTTTATCGAGTCTTTGACTATTACTGGATGGTGTATAATTGATTGGTGGAGTTTTTGATATATAAAATCAAGAATTTTATGTGGAATTTTATCTGAAGAAGTCTTGAAATGAAAAAGCGGTGATTCAGTTAAAGCGTTAATTTTTTTGCTGGCCTTTTAGTAAACTGCTTATTTTGCACTGGGCACAGTACTTCACAAGTGCTTTTGTATTTTACTGGTTTCCCTTTTGGGGTTGCACTTGTTTCTTGTTTTTGTATATTATTATTATATTATTATCTGCAGAATATCCTACAATTCTATCCAAAAAATACAGTGTTTTAGAGTGAAACTATAGAGTTATAAAATGCACGGAGGACCAACATTACAGACAGGACATTTCTAGTACTTTGATCCCTGTAATACTGTTTACTGCTAATGGCACTATGCATTATTATCCTTTCTTCTGCAGCAACACTGGCACATGCAAACAGCATATCTGCACTGCAGTGCAGTACAACTGAAAACATTTTTTGATACACCACTCGGATGATTGTTTTAACACAGACAAAATAAACTGAACCATTTATGGGATCCTGTATACAACAATGCTTTCCTGCCATAAAGGTTGCATGGTACCATGAACTCCCCTACATGTAATACAAGACCATCTGGTAGGATTGTAACTGAAGGACTTATCTGATCAAAACTAAATGTTAAAGACAGCCTGTGGGATCATTGTTTATATAAGGCCAATGTTGACTTCAAGGGGGAGTTTCTTCTATCCCACTGTTGCACAACCATGTAGCTAAATTCAGGGAGTGTATGTATGTGTGTGTGTCTGTGTGTGTGTGGGGGTTCTCCACTTCAAAAATGTTTATTTTGAGCTCTACATGTGGACCTTAAGGGAATTATGTTCCTGAACTGCTGATATCAATTAGTATTTTTTTTTCAATCAAGTATATGTTGACCTTTCTCCCCATGGTCGAGTGGCATTCGAAAGGCATGCATGAATGGGCATGCCTTCATTGAACGTTGGGTGTCGAGGTGGCACCTCGGCACCATAAAAAAAAAAATCTACTGCCAATCATTAGCAGACCAGAGTTCTGCTGTGGCGACCCCTAACTGGGAAAAGCCGAAAAAAGAACAACATATGTTTTCCCTTTCTGATCGAAAGTATTACCATAATTACATTACAAAATGGCTAAGATAGCAGACCTTGCAGGATGAGTACAGACAGCCATGCATGACTTTATGGACTATAGACAATTCAATTTTTCAAATTACTTTAAAAATTGCAAGCAATTATGTTTTTCAAAAACTTTGTTTTTCAATAAAGTAGTGTTCTTATGCATATTTATGCATGTACTACACTCAGAGGTATGATTAACACACTGAGAGGTGTAGTTAAATATTCTTCTTCCAGTCAGAGTTGAGGAACAAACAAAAAAAGCTCTTTTTTTAAACTGTAGTAAAATGCAATAGTGGCATTTATTTTCGAGTGCAGGTATGCACTGAAGACTAACTGGGATCTGACAATACTGCCACTAGTTGTCCGTATCCTCATAACAGTGGCGGTGGATGTTTTTTAAGTGCCACTAACACTTTTCACCTTCGACAATCTAGGTAAATCATGCATTGTCTATTTAACGAGTCATGTAGACAGCATGTAATTATATCCTTGGATGAGTATCTCCTAACTGATGTTACTGTAATGCCAACACAATTATAATGCATTTAGATATTTGTCAGACTGTCACTGTGTCAGTTGTGAGTCACACTACCTCCATACATTCCACTCATTTTTATCAATTTCTGAACCTCTGTTTACTTACAGTAACCATTTTGCTTCCCTGAAGATGTCAGTCTTTTTGACATAACTAAACCACTAACAGAGCCTTAAACATTCACTTAACAAGAAAGAATCAATCTGCAGCTCACACCTGGTTTACAGAATGCCATAATTAATCATCATTTCCATTAGGATATGTTGACACCATGCCTTTCACAGAATTGCTAAGTTACAGACTTCAAAATGTCAGTTGCATTAGCATCACTATTTACTTATAAAGCATACATTGTAGGTCTAGTTTATAGTCTCTGCAGTAAAATTCTGTTGCAACATCAGACTGATATTTTGGTCTTTATACCATCAATCACATGTGCTGTGAGTGTGAGAACTTTCTATTAAATGGTACCCTAATAAATTAAGGATAGCTCATACCAATCATACAAGATCTTGGGAGAAAGACGAATTGGGATTTCACAATTTATAAGAATATGCAACTACCCCCAGTATAGAAACAGTTATCCATTTGATTACTGATGACTACAAATCAAACAGATATCATTCCATTTAAATCATTGCAATGAAAATAAAACCAAAAACATCAAAACAGTCTTGATATGATTCATAATAAGTTCTGGTTAATAATTTTAAATAATTTCTAATATAACATATACACATCATTTAAGTCTAAATATATTAATAATATATTAAAATATTTTTAAAACAACTATATATTTAAACATATACCTAAAATGGCATTTTTGCTCTAGGCCTTTTGATCCAAAGAATATGATACATTTGCAAAGAGGAGGAATTCATAGCATGGTATGATTGTGTAGGAAAGACAAATAAAAACAACTGAAGATATAACAGAAGAATTTAATCCATTCAGTAATAAGTGGCTACGTGTATAGTCTCATTCATAGAATCCATAATCCTTAAAATTCAATAATTTAATAACCAAGAATTTAAAGAATTTTCTAAAAGACTAGATTATATGATTGACATTGCATACTCATGTAAAATGTATATATTCTTATCATTAAAACTATACAAAATAATACAGACATCAGTGGCAACATTGGATACATAGATTTAAACTTAAAGGACTATAATACTCCTCTGAAGATAAATTACTTATTAAAAAATAGAAACATACTGCATCTTATATACATGGAAATTTATACAAAGGATATTCTATACACAGGATAAAATAACAAAAATAGGAAAAACTAATAATAACTACTCTTGCTGGAGCTGTAAATAGACTTTGCATGTTAAATGGTATCATATATTTGTAAACTTCCCACAAGTTGCACATTTCTGGAAACAGATTCAGTTATTTAGTCAAGCCTTGTGGACAGATATATTTACTCTTACCAACATCCTACACTAAATAATATTCCTGACCATACATATGCTAGTAATATCCAACATCTCTTCTGTTGTGGACAAGCTATTTAAAAATAATAATAATTGAATGAAAGGTGATAAACATTTACTGACTTCCTTTCTTTAACTTAAAATACAAATCCTAAATTCTTATCAAAGATATCTTCTCTACTAGACATATTTGAAAGTGCTGCTTCATAAAATGAGTAAATGGTTGTTAATTCATATTATGAAGAAAAGTGTGTTTTAAAAAAAAAGATACTTAAAGTTTAATCTTTAAAATATTAGGAGAATGTTTTCTAAATAGTGTCAATAGTTATTAGTTAGGTTTGTGACTTATTTAGAAAATATAGTTGAGAAAGGTGTATGAAACTATAAAACTGAGTATGTATTTATAAATACAAATTCATCCAAATACTGTAGAATGCAGTGACTGCTCATCTAATAAAATATTTGACAAAAGTTAGTGCTTTTACTTATGTCCGTATGTCATTTACCCTTTCAGAATACATGAATAACTAGTCTGACCTCTTGTACTGTTTGACTACAATAACAAACACAGCATTCATTTCCATTAATCTCAAACAAATGAATCATTTACACAGCTAAAGGAATCTCTTCTGTAGAGTAATGCAGAATTAGTGTAGAAAGGCAGAACATTTCATCTCCCCCTTCTGGTTCTGCATTACCTTCTGCTGGGGTAAAAAAAATCTAGTGCTGTGGTCATAGGTATATTATTCTAATTCCCCAATAATGGGGTTCTATATAACTCCAGCTAACCTAAAATTCCTGACTTTATAAGTAGGCAATGTTGATGGAATATGAATGTTATCCTACACTGGAACCTCCTATATTTCTCATGCAGAGTAACAGACAGTTTTGCCCCAGCCCAGATAGCATTATTTGCAAGGGCCAGAAAAAAAAAATACTTTCTATAAACCAAAATGTTAAGAAAATACTGTTGGAAGAAGACCCATTGTCTAACAAGTGTATCAAAGTGCTGCAATTAGCTAGTGTGAAGTGGTGTCTTTCCTAATGATTGCCCTATACCCAAAGCAGCTCTGAATTTCACTAATTATTTACACTGCATCAGTGCCTCCAGCAAAACATTCCAAGACCAGACCAGTGTCACTGTGAAGTAATATTTCCTACAGTCTAGCTGGTACTTTATGCTATCCAAGTGTTACTCATAACTTTTTTTTTTCCTCTCTACCTATTCACCCAATCCCGCAGTGCGCCCATGTCACATAAGGACATTTAATGACATGCAAAGTTTTTGTACAGTACTTTTCCTTTGTACCACTTGCAGGCATTCCATCAATGACTATTCAGCTGCAGTTGTTCATGTCGACATAAATGTGACAGTATTCAATGGTAACAATAACCGGATGAGATAGTATTTCCCTAACTGTGAACTAAACATCATGGGACTAATGAGATGCCCTTGTAGAGAACCTAAGGTGGAGAGATGGCTTCTCTGACTTAAGTAATAAAAATTAAGTCAGTAAATTTAGTATCTGATAAGAATGAAAAAAGTAATGGGGAACACCAGGAAAAAACAAAAAAAGTTACAACTAAAGAAGAGTGGCCTGATGTGCTCTTAATAGTAATAATTGGATTGTAAAGTATACTAGCGATTTAGCACAAACAGCTAGTGCTATGATCTGCTAATTTACTTAGTCTTATAGTGCTGGACATAGCTTTCGACTGTCCAGAATTTCAGAGAACACTCAAGATTTTTGCTTCACATTTTGCTCTTTTCCTCATAAAATGTGTGTTTTTTCTGGCAAATCACTGAGGACTGAAGTCATTAAACAATGGCAGACTCAGAGTTTCAGGCTTCATATCCTTCAGAAAAAAATGTGTGCTAATGCAAACCTATTATTGTATCAACTTTATAAGTTTCTAAGAGCAGTATTCAAAATCTGTCTCAATTTTGGACCTCCCTCTCTCCATTATTCTTTACCTTTGACCAGAATTCTTGTGCTAAGACTTTGAGAGGTATGCTGCTGTGGTTATTTCCCTCAAAGCTCTGTTCCATACTGTGTGACTCTAAGCAAGCCATTCAAACTGAGTGCCTCCAGGTCATTTCTGAAAAAGAGGGTGCTCATTCTTAAATGCCTTCTCAGCTAACAAATGAAAGAAAGTAAATTGTAGAAATGATATTCCGAAACACTAACTGCTAATGCAGGAAGGAACACAGGGCAGGCTAATGGCTTCATAAAAACTGTTGTGTTAAAGGATCTACTGCAGTGTAATGCCTGGTATGAACATCCAGAGTACAGCAAGAATAAATGGTACTCTCTACACTCTAACTTGTGGCTCTGTTAACTTTTTCAGCTTGGAATAATAGACACTGCAGTTTGCCTTCCTCGTCAGTTTCATTCAAACTACAAAATAGTATTAAAAGTAGTCATTTTGAGAAGAAAAATGTTTATTGTGATAGTCTCTTGTCAATGGGTTCAAACAAAGGGAAAAGATTGGACTAAAGATCATATAAGTTGTCAAAACTTTCACTGCAAATTTTCTACAAGTGGGGCAACACAGCCTAAACAGTGTATTGTTCATAACAATGTGCAGGATTTTAACTACAGAGTGCAGAATTTCATGAACAAATAATTTCATAGAGAAAAATACTGAAATATAAAAGTGCACATTTCTGAGAGCTAGAAATATATTAAATATTCAATTGATTCAATTTTTACAATTTCCTATCAGCTTTACCATCAAATTGAAATATTGCCAAATTTCAGGTCTAGGCTCTCTGAAAATTTCTTAATATCTGATAAAATCTTTAGTGTTCATTTAGTATACAATTGTTCTGCTGTTCTGAAGAAAGGTAATATTATGTAGTCAGACAGATACCCCAGAATGAAACTTAAAAACTGAAAAAAAAAATTGAAGTAGGGAAGTTAACATTAAAAAGCAGCTGGCTATGAACATCTGTGCTGCCTTTAGAACTTTCCTACTAATGCAATAATGCAAGTTTTAATAAAATATATTTTAAAACCAGTGAAATTCATTTACATTCTTGTTTATGAGATTATATTCAACATGCTTTTGATGATAGCACTAGACAGCATACGGTCCTTTAAGCCTCACTCTTTTTGCAGAAAATATTTATTTATAAAAAATGTGAAAACAAAAGATATAGTTAAGAAAACACTTGTGAAACTCAGTCACCAGAAATGGTGCATTATTAATGAGACACAGTGAGTTAAAGACTAGATTAAAATACATACATATTCAGATCTCAGATACACTATCTTAGAGAACCACAAACTTCCTGTTGTGAGGTCTGGTTTACAGAATGCTTAAGGCATGTTTTGAACTCTGGCAGTTATGTGAAATAGCTAGCACACACTAGCTCAGAGTTGATAAGACAGAGTATAAAAGGAACAAGAAGCCCTAAATATTCAAGGAATCCATTACCTTACTTGGATAGAAGGAAGTTTCTTTGCTCACCAGTGGGAGTGGGGAGCCTTGAGCAGCCTACCTGTCCCTGTAGGAAGTGACCTCAGCACAAGAGCTGTAGTAATTGGTTGTTTTGGACCATTTCTAGCTCTTTTGTAGTTCCCTGTTTAAAATCTGCCTCTGGGCATTTTTATTCTGGCTATACTACTCAGACAAGCTCCTCGTGGTCCTGCAGAGTGGTCCTAGCTACAGAGAACTCAGAAAAGCGACTACTTTCTGGATTTAAGTATCTTTGCTGTTTTTTTTACTTGGAAAAGCTTCTCTAGCTTACCCTAAACAAGCTTTAACTGTTTTTTTAGCTGTTTGCTGCATTATTTTAAAATCTGCACTTAAAGTTACTTTTTAGTCGAATTTGATCGAAAGTTTGTTTGTTTGTTTAATTTAACTGTTGAGGCTGCCCACTAAAGTGTGCTAGCCTGTGTAACTGATTTATCACTGTTTCTGCATTTTCTGTGTGTTTCTATCAAAAAAACAAAAAAACAAAAATAATCCTTGTTTTCCCGCCTCTCCTCGACTAGTTTAGACCAGTTTACAGGCATTGCTGTATTCTGGGCTGTGGTGTAGTTCCTGTGTTGTCCATTACCTTACTTGGATAGAAGGAAGTTTCTTTGCTCACCAGTGAGAGTGGGGAGCCTTGAGCAGCCTACCTGTCCCTGTAGGAAGTGACCTCAGCACAAGAGCTGTAGTAATAGATCTTTTGTAGTTCCCTGTTTAAAATCTGCCTCTGGGCATTTTTTGCGCGGTTGTGCACATAGCGGTTAAACTTCTACTGGCTCTGCCAAGTCTGCTCTTCAATTTTTCCCTTAAGGAAGCTCTACTCTTAGTATAATCAGACTACTCGCTATATTATAAGCCTAGCACTTGTTCTCAAAACTTCTCTACTAAGTAAGCACTCTCGTACTAAGTAAGCACTACATCCACTTACCACCCCTGTGAAAATGCACTTCCCTTAAAGGCACAGCACTCCCTTATACTGTTCTAGCATGTCGAGTGGTAGATTACTGGCATCCTCTCCAGTTCAGCTGGTTAATCTGGGTATCTTGAGACAATGCTACAATTGTCTCATGTACACAGACAACCCTCTCCTCCTCCCAACAAACACAAGTACATGTGAGAGATGCAACTATATAGCCAAACTGGAAGCTGAACTCTCTCAACTCAGGGCTGGCATGACCAGACAGGAGGAGATGGTAACCACGCACACAACAAACCCAATCCCACATAGACCTACCACAACTGCAAACCAAACACAAACACACAAAGACATTCTCGGAGGCTCTAATAAAAAACTTACCAAAACAACAAAGGCTCCCAAAGCAGACATCCAAAAATCCACCACCTCAAAACAAAACACATGCAACACATACTTCAATAAATCAGTGTGTCAACCAATCACAGCCCTTAAGGCCAAACACCATGCCTGATACACTAGTAATAGGTGACTCTATAGTCAGACACACTGATGTCCCACTTACCAGGCTGAACAAGGAAAGGGTGACTGTGAGCTGCCTATCGGGAGCTAGGATCCGCCACATAACACACGCACTCAGGTCACTCCAAAGCAAGTACAAATATGACTCCGTCATTGTCCATGCTGGCGTGAATGACCTGAGACATACCTCCCTGGACTACATGAAAAGAGACATAGAGGAGCTCTCTGACTATGTAGCCCAGGCTGGTATGACCCTGACCCTGAGCAGCATCTTGCCCTCACCAAGAATGATGCCACAATACAAAGACAAGATGATCAGCTTTAATAATTGGCTCAAGTACTGGTGTCATTCTAAGGGGATCCAATGTCTGTCTGCCTGGGATGACATGTTGGACAAGCCACGCTGCTTCGCAAGGGACGGCTTGCACATGTCACCACTGGGCTTCCGGATATTGGCTAAGGCTCTTGCCACCCCCATAGTGCCTTTTTAGGCAAGGCTCAAAAGACAAACCCACCTCCTTAGAAAACAAAATGGAAAAAACTAAGGGTAATGCTGCTCAACGCCAGAAGTCTAAATCTCAAGATGCAGGCACTCGATGCACTCCTCAGTATGGAGAACATCGACATCTGTGCAGTAACTGAAACCTGGTTCAAGGCTCCTGAGAGCACCCCAGCGCTACAAGGCTATACCTCGTATCATGTTTTTCGGCCCCAAAACCCGGGCTGAACCACAAAGGGAGGGGGATTGTCCATATTCATCAAGGACACCCACACCTCCAGGTTAGTAGCAACACATGAAGCATCAGAGACCATACAGGTGCAACTAACCATAGGCAAAACTGCTATACAACTGGTAGCATGTTACAGACCACCCTCCCAATCTCAAGAACCCCACTCAGCCTTCCTGAAGACATTGGAGGATATGAATGTATCACAAAATACCATCATACTGGGAGACTTCAACTACCCAAACATAGATTGGGTACATTATTCTAGCCCTAACACCCTAACCCAAAGGTTCCTGGAATTCATAAATTCAAATGCACTGGAACAACTAGTCACCTCTCCCACTAGGGGAGATAATATACTAGACCTGATCATCACAAACATGGGGACAAAATGCTCCACACCGGAGGTATACCCCTCACTAGTGAGATCTGACCACAAACTAATCACCCTGGATATACATATCCCACCTCCACCCTAGCACAAAAGACCACAGTGAAAAACTTCTCAAAAGCAGACTTCACTCTTCTTAAGACTGAGATGGTATCCTTTAAGCCCACTGGGCCAGTGGATACCACATCCCACAATGCCGAATCCTTCACAAATGCTTTCTATGGACATCTCCAAGAATGCATGGATCATGCTATCCCAAATAAATCCAAGTCCCTCTCCATCAAAAGCAAGCATCCTGTCTGGTGGACCTCAGCCATTAACAAATTGTATAACAAAAGAAGCAAGCTACTGCACGACAGAGCAAAATCCCATAAAGGGAAGACATCTCTGATCAACATTAGCAGAAAACTACGTTCTCTCATAAAAACATCCAAGGCCAACTTTGAGAGAAAAATCGCTAAGGACACTAAAGATAACCACAAAGCCTTCTTCAGCTATGTTAGAAACCTGGGCGGAAACCCTCAGATATGCTCAGAGTTAGTTCACAACAACAAAAAATACACTGAACCCACAGATATTGCCAACATTCTGGCTGACTGGTTCAGTGCAAATTTCTCCCCTCCCTCACCCCAAAAGAAGAAATACTTATCCCAGCTGAATGTAATCTCCCTGTCATCTCAGATGTCCAAGTGAGAACCGCCCTCAACAAAGCGAAAAACACAGCATCAATGGGACCTGACAGTATCCCGGGTTGCGTGCTACGTGAACTCCAAGAGGAGCTAAACCCACACATAAAAATGCTATTTAACCTTAGCCTTACTACAGGATATGTACCTGAACACTGGCGTACAGCAACAGTGGTCCCACTCCACAAAGGGGGTACCTCTACAGACCCTGGGATAAGCTTAACCAGCCTGGTCTGCAAAGCTATGGAAAGAATCATTATGGAACTCATAAACAGAGACATAGGGGACCTACAGACACTTGACCCCACCCAGTTCGGCTTTGTAAATGGCAGATCCTGCCTTTTGAACCTGGTTGACTTTTTCAAAACAGTCACTAGAGCCATTGATGAGGGCAAAGCAGTCCATACAGCCTACCTGGACTTGGCTAAGGCTTTCGACACAATACCCCACCCCACTCAGGCATCATACATAAGCTCAACAGCTTAAATGTAAACCCTTATGTCACTAGATGGGTTGCAAACTGGCTAAAGGACAGAACCCATAAAGTTAAAATCGCTGGAGCAATGTCAGACTCAAAGCCAGTCACAAGTGGTGTCCCACAGGGATCTGTCCTGGGACCCCTCTTGTTCGGCATTTATTTCTCAGATGTTAAAGCAAACATGGGAGGGTTGTGGCTGACAAAGTTCGCAGATGACTGCAAACTAGGCGCCATAGTCGATACACCAGCGGACACATACATCCTACAAAAAGGCCTCACAGAAACAGACAACTGGTGCCGGAGTCACGGCCTTAAACTAAATGCCAAAAAATGTATAGTCATCCCCTTTGGGAAAAACAAAGTACCCACAAATTATCACATAGACAGTAACCCACTGAGTACAGAAAAAGTAATCAGAGACCTAGGGACCCAAGTCGACAGTGACCTCTCATTTGACACCCACGTTGCCAAAGTGGTTAGAAAAACATTCTACCTTGCACACCTCATCATGAAGGGATTCACATCCAGATCCAAGGATGTCATTGTACCCCTATACTCCTCCCACATCAGACCCATGATTGAGTACAATGCCCCATTTGGTATGTACCTCACCCGGCATTTGCAACAGCTGGAGAGACCACAAAAGTACCTCACCAAGAGGATCAAGGGTCTCCAACATATGTCTTATTCTGCCAGACTAAAGAAACTCCAGCTCTATTCAGTAGCATACCGCCTGCTCAGAGGTGATCTCTGCCTGACGTACAAGGCCATGTCCAATCAGGATCTGATGGACATGCTCCACCTCAAAAAATCCAAATCCATCAGGACCACGAGAGCTAAAGACTTAAACCTCGGCACAAGTATGAATAGGACATGCTGGAGGGATAGATTCATAACCCAGAGGCTTCCCATGCTTTGGAACAGGATCCCAGTTCATGTTAGGCAGAGCCCCTCACTGACTCTCTTCAAGAGAAATTTTGATGAGTGGATGGGAGATCGTAAGTTTACCCCAGGGGTCACATCTGTGTCACTGCTAGACAGGGGCACAGTAAACTAATTCTATTATATAAGGGGACCTTCATTGTGTCACTACTAGACAGAGGCACAGCATTCTAAATCTATTCTGTGCATTTTTGTACCATTTCATGGGGTGGCGAAAGCCACATCACTATGGCTAGGCTTACAAATGCCCCAGGGCAGATAGCCTAGTACTAAACTATGAAACTAAATGTTTACTACATATATTTTTTTCCCTCTAGGTTTGCTGCTAGGACACTGTTATTATAGTAATTTATCAGTTCATGGGGATCACTATCGTGGTTTGATCTGGCCCACTCACACATATGCAATGTATCCATTTGCAATACTGGCAGCCTAAGATAAGATAAAATAACCTCCAGGAAAGTTATGTGAAGGACCAAGTGACTGATGTTCAGGTGAGTGGTACCTGCCATCAAATAATCACCTTTGCTGAAAACATGGGGTGCCGTGAGTAACCACAAAGAACTGTGGGTTATACAAACTTCATCTTAGTAGTGTATATGCTGTTATATCAACATATGCCTTATGCAATACAGGAATGCAGCATGTGTTATAGGAGACCAAGAAAAACATTTGCCAAAAGGAACACCAACAATAACAGCTGGATATGTCAAATTACAGGCAGTGGTCCTGACTATGTCCCTACAAACTGCAGTTTAAGTACTGAATACAGCACTTGAAGAGTCAGCAAGGAGGGGTTGGATTCAGCAACTGGTGGCTATAGCTCTGCATCTTGAGAGGTTTTACCTCTGAACCTCTTAGCGCATGAAATCTGGACAAAGCCATAAAAAGTGGAAGGGACAATGGCCAAAAAATAGGGACAAATTTTAAATATTGCTGTTATAATCATATGAACTTGACAGAATAACAGGTTTTGCATTAGCATTAATTTTTCTGAAGGGTATGAAGTCTGAAACTTAAATGTCTGCCATTATTTTCTGACTTCAATCTTCAATGATTTTCCAGAAAACCAAACTTTTTTTTGAGTACCAGACTAAAAATATGAGGCAAACATCTGGACAGCTGAGAGCTATGTGAGAGAAGAGAGTGAGCCAGTAGTCCACATCAAGACTGCCCTCTGGTGGAGACTAGAAATTTGACTCTGGGTACACTTAATGCAGGATGAGTGAAAAACTGTGCAGTGTATGCTGGCAGCGAAGCTGCAAAGGCACCACTGAGGCCAATGTCAGGAAATAAGGAGAAAACTGAAAGCAGTCTGGCCAGGTGTTGATGACAGTTACCTGGTACTCAACTCCGACGTCTTATTAATCCTGTAATATCACCCTGGAAAGAAGGGAAGAACCCAACAGTGTCATAGTTGATACTCGATCTAGTACATGGGGTAATGAGCATTACAACAGGCAATCAGAAGACCAGACAGGCTACCTAGTCAAGGCAGAAAAGTGTCTTCCTTCCCTATTATACAGCCCATCTAGCTAACCTAGCATTCATCTTTGAATGGAACACTGAGACATGGCTGAAGGGGCTATCCAAAATCTGGTAGGTGATTCCAAGAGCTCTCACTTGGACAATGTAAGTTAGTAACTTCCTAGGAATTGCTTAATTGAGGAACTTAATATTGGTCAGAAAATTGTTAGAGAAAATAAGTAGAAACAGAGAAATATTATCACTGTTTTCTTGTATTTTTGGAACATCTCCCCTTTCATATGGAAGAGAAATAGATGGGCCTTGAAATCCAACAAACACCATTTCTTTATCAGAGTACAAGTACGCTGTCATGTAACTGTCCTTATCAACTGAGTCCTAAAGATTCCAGATCAAATTTATCCAAAAAACAAAAGACTGAATACAATTCCATGGTACAGCAGGATAAAGTCTTGACTGTGCCCCAGACAATCCGTGTTGGATAGGTTGCATAGATGCTGGAGGTAACAGTAACACGTGAAAGAGCAGCTGATGCCAGCTCACTCAGCCTGGACAGAGTGGAAGATTTTTAAGTGATATCTCCAGTTAGAAAGGAACTTAGTTCTTAATTAAACAAAATGTCTGTATCCACAGAAAGTAGAAAAAAAAAAACAGAGAAGCAGTGCTTCAACCTGAGACGTTTGACAGATCCCAAGTGTTTGTAGATTCTGGTCATATGTCACACAGCAGAATTGACTCACAGTTTAGCATATACAGTTAATGCTTCGAGCTGATAATGAGATTCTTTCCTGGGTTTGATTCCCTCTCTCTCTATTTGCCTATGAATGACTGAGCAAGGTACTCGATCAGGCAGTGGTCCAGGACTGCTCCTAAAGACAACCACTTGTGACTAGTCAGTTTACCTACTTAACAAATAAATATAGTGACATATAAAAATGTGTCACTTCTGAACAGCATTAGTGACTGCTAAGCCAACAAGCTTGAATGTATCATTACCCGTTATAAGAATGGCATTATAAAAAAAGAAAACTTATGAACTATTCAGAGACAGAACTTCCTTGAATATTTTAAAACTAAGATAAAATAGCATGCTAATATAGAAAAAAATTTTTAATTAGAAATAAAAGGACACAACTGCACATCTACACACATAAACGTATATAGTTGACATCATGCCCCTTTCTATAACAGTTATGCATAATTGTGATATATGCAGTACATATTCACCTAGTTCTGCGCTGGTCACTTTTCCTGCTTTCGGGTAAAACTTGGTGGCAATAAGAAATCTTCCCACACTAGTAAGACGTGATATATAATACAGATGCTAGGGAAAGTCAGGGCACAAGGAAAACAGAAATGCAATGCTATTGGAAAACAATTCTTCACAGGAGTTCTAGCCATTACTTAGTTATAGTTCTAATTTAAACAAATAAATGAGAAATCCAGACAAGTTTGGGTCACTGTGTGATTCTGCTAGAACCTCCTTCCCCTTTCTTCTCTGGATATAAGGGGAAAACAAGGGAGGAGAGTACTGTAATGGACTAATTGGAGCCCGATCAGGCATTAGTGACAAGATGGAAGAAGGCCAAAAACAGATGCAGAAAAAAAAAATAAAATAATAATAATAATAATAATAATAATAATAATACAGAGGGTTATGAGTGTCGATCGTAATCTGCTTATTAAATATTCGAGACATGGATGTCAAGAAATTCACTTCGAAAGCGAAACTCAAGACGTGAATCTTGGCATTCATGTCAAGAACACATAATAAGGGGAGATATGATCAGTGAGACAATCATGATTCTTTGCAGTGCATGGAGCTTTATCTGCTCCAAGTACTAGTAATTAAAGGGGGAAAAATCACTAAGTGTTTTCCTGGCTTTCATAACTGTACAACACTTAGCGAGCACGATCATAGAGAGAGAGTCCATTACATGTACACTTACCACATACTTTTCAACTGTCGAGATGTTTGCTGGACATTCAGGTTGTTGGTTCATATTTTGGTCTGTTAATCATAAAACATGTGGTTTTCAGACAAACCCCTGAGGCTTGAAGTCACTCATTAATAACATGCATTTGAGTTTCAGAGTTCCCATTCTTGAGATTACGCAGGCAACACACACCCTGTTATTTTAGCAAGTCTCACTTAATTTTTTTCCAGGAAGTTAGGGACATGTTAAACATATGGACAGCAGGCAGAAACAAATGTTTTGTTCTGCCGCTGTCATATATTAGTGAGTATAGGCAGATTTTACTGCTTAGCATGGGGCCAGACTTTAGGAACTTTCACAGGGATGCTTAACATTTATTAAGGTCAGGTCAGATGCCATTCTGGCCCTTAACTGGTTTGTCTTTTTCTGAATATTGGAGTGTAATAAGCACATTCCCTGCATAATAATAATAATAATAATAATAATAATAATAATGATAATAGAGCATTCAGAAGTGTAAATTAATACATACTAGTATAGACTAGTATCATCAGAAATGTCCTGTAACCATTGTAGGACATACTCAGGTACATACTTATATCCACTATGGCTAACAAAAACACAAATGAATTGTTACTGTTACTGCCTGTTTCCAGGCTGATCCCTACCCTAAGTAAAGGTAGGTAAATAAATGAAGCCAAGAACAGATTTTGCCAGCATTTAACTTACTTTAGGCTGATAATTCAATGCCTACAGATTTTAAGAACATAAGGAAATCACTGCAGCATTAAGCTGTGGTGTAACAATCCATACACCAGTTGCTTCACTTACAGTAAAGCAATTTCATAATATGTGGTAGTAACCTGTAAAGAGCTGCACTTTGCCAGTTTAGTTCATTCTGTTTTGTTGTCTGCACTGTTGGAAAGTGAACTGCCTGGCTAAGGACTTTCAATCATACTTTTACTTCTTCCCTTTGGGGGACAATAGTGTGATACCTTTTGTTGGTGATACAACCTGTTGTTACTGGTGCACAGAAGCAATTTCATTCTCCTGACCTAGTCAACTGTGGTTTGCAGTCACTACTGAAGTATTTGTAGTTTAAGTAACAAAAACCTAATATCCATTTGTTTAAGCAAAGAGCTGTCTCATCTTGTGGCATTCAAAGAAGAACCAACTTTAATAGCTACAGAAACAAGGCTCGCATGGAAGTATGACTTTAATACAGGCTTATGAAGATATATGATTTATAGGACTTGGAAGTGAATACAATAAAATAAGGTATGTATTCCCTTTATGTAAAAACATGGATCATGACAACAGAACAAATAAGTAAACGAAAGAAAAGAAGAGCTGTGTGTCATGTGCCAGACTGGAAATGTCAACACAGACTGGCAAGTGCCCACATTCAGGCCCCTTCCTCAGAAGAAAGAAAAAATGAGGCTACAATAAATTATATGGGAGAGAAACAGAAGTATTGATGAAGTGTGTGTGTGACTGTGTGTGTGTGTGTGTGGGGGGGACAAAACTCCAACTACACCAAACAGCAGAATCATTCCTGATGCCAAATAAAGGATATACAGCTGGTTCAAGAACCTTCCGGCAGACAATCACATTTATATCTGGTGCTATGAAAGAGCAAAAACATAGCCTCTCAACTGAGAAGTAAGATACCAATGGGAAAAACTGACCACCAATCAGTATAGCTTACCACTTAAGTATAAAAATCAAGAGAACCAAAAGTAAGTGCTCTGGGTTACAGCAAGGTTAGGCTTTCAAAAATATGGCAGCACCTCAGGAATACAGTAGCCAAAGCAGAAAATATTTGCAAATATGATCAGTGAGGCTAAATCAAAACTGTCATCTTAAAACAACAATTTTTTTTGTGAAACACATACACAAATTGGAACTCTGATTTTTAAAATGAAATGTCATTAAAGGACAATGATAATATACAGTATTAAAAAAAAGAAACACAAGGACAGAGAGCTAAAACAATGTGGAAAAAAGTAGGAGCACTAATCAGAAAATCTAACTCCCAAACTGAGAACTGACTGCTCATCTCAGTAAATAATATTCTATACATACAAAAGGGAGAAAAGAAAGGCTGAGGAGTAAACTGCACCAGTGCACTAATTATGGTCACGAGTGGAAATAAAACATTTTTCTGACCTATAAGACAGACCAATAAAAAAGAAACCGACGGATAGTGAATCTAAATAAAATGGATGATATGCAATCAGAAAAAATGATGCAACAGCAGAACTGCTAAAAGACTGTTGGTCAGTATGCCAAAGAGAAGCGAAACAAGGTCCACCAAATCCAGCCAGTGGATGAAACTAGGATAATAGCTTTGACCACAGTTTTTTTAATAAAAGAAAGAGATCTGAAACAACTCAAAAAGAAAAGAAAAAAAGCACTAATGGTACACAATGCAAATAAGCCTGGTAGGATTCATTCTGGTATTCTTAGAAAACATGTAGTACCAGATACTAACCTTTTTATCATGTCACAAGAAGAGATTAAGGCTGATAAAAAAAGAAGAGTCTGTTTCATTACCTTCATAAGCTTGGAGCACAGGATAGACTGAAAAGTATTATTTGTCCACTTTACAAATTTGCCTCAATTGCCAGGAAAATCTGAGTCACTATTGAAGGAAATAATTTCAGAATATTTGGATGCCTGCAGGACATAACACTCGAGGCATCATGGACTCAAGGCAGAAAAGTCAAAAAGAACAAAAAACAAAGAGTGACCTAATTAAGGTTCCAACAAATTATTTGAGATGGTACAGCACAACATAAGCCTTCATAAGACAAAAAGGCACATAGAGAAAGCTTTGGAAAAAATGTGCCAATGTATTTCAACAGGAAGAAGAAGGAGAGAAAGACGATGTCATGAGTTAAATACAAGAGGAGAGGGTCAGAGTCAAGAGCATGATGAGCACACACACACAAAAGGGGGACTGCAAAAGCACATATAGATAAATGAGCCATTTATACACCCTTTCTGTGAATATACTTTCATAGAGAAAAAGCAAACATCCAGGAAATTGTTGCCACATTACACATTTTGAGAAACGGACAACAACAATCTTTACTAATGAGAGTTTTTACAGAGTGCTGCACAGAATAAGACCAGTCCTTTAAAATATGTAGACTATATGAGTAGTGAATTTTTGTACAGGTTTCAGGTAAGATTTTTAATATTTTAACAGAGCTTTAAAGAACATTAAGGAATGAAAGGCTGGTGTTCCCCTTTCATCTGGGGAGGTTTGAAAAAATCTGCCAATCATCAAGATATTCAGACCTCATATCGTTTTAGAGCACTTTGGACAATGCTACATTTTATGTTAATTGGAAGATAAGAAACATCTACAGTGCAAGTACTGCACTTTATGTCCATCAGTCTGATCATTCTAGTAAGGTCCAGTATTGATATACATGTCAGTGGGTACTAGTTAAGGGCTGGTGACAGAATCTCCTGTCCTACACTGCATTTACGTTAGGACAAATAATTGAAGTGTTATGACAGTGCATGTGTTCATAATGTTTTGAACATTCTCAGCTGGTAGCTGATACTTGGATTTGCTAAAAGAATGATGAAGCCAAGTTCACCAGGCTTTATTACACTCAGTAGTGTGTTCTTTGTGACTGAGAAGAAAATTACAGAGTTAGAATCACAGGAAGGGTGAAGTGAAAAAGTACTCTGGCAAGTTTTGCAGGTTACATTGAGTTAACAGGCAATACAACAAAGAAAACAAGAGATCTAAGCTTTGGATTTACATCATAAAACTGGAAAACCTGATGACATATGAATGTGCATGTATGTGTATAAGTTCGGCTATGCATCGGTCAGCAATAACGGATATGGGCCTTTTAGAGATATGAAGTAAGAGCTATGCATGACATGGCAATAACATTCTATAATGGTAAATCTGAAGCAGCACATTTTCATATTACATAAATATACCTGAATAACAAGTGAGATCCACCACTTTCCTGTATCTTCTCACCTGTCATTTGATATCAGCAGCTTAATATGGGATCATGAAATTGTCTGGGACTGAACTCCTTAACTGAGTGACTTACCACTTAAGGAAAATGAAGATAAGAAGGGGTAAGGTATGAGGAACAAAGTGACACTAAGAATGTTTGCTTAGGATACAGATATTAACATTAATGACTGTTTATTGCCAGTTATGCATATTTTCATAGTTGTATTCACATTTCCAGAACTTGGTAAACTACTTATTTTTGAGGGCATCAGATGAAAAGGTGTGGTAGACAAAAATAAAAAAACACTGCAACAGGTTATGCTGAGTGTATTACATTGGAAATGCTACTAGTCATAACTCATTATGACAATACACAGTAATTTATTATTTACATTAATACTGCCAAAACAAAGTGTCTTCACAAACTATTGGATTATATCTTTCAAAGTGTCATTAACTGGATAATATGATAAAATAAACTTGACCTAAGAAATAAAAATATGAATTTTCACGTCCACAAGTTTAACACAAGTTACTGTTATTTTTCCATTATGATTCACAGCATTGTGGAATAAGCTTCTAGGGGAGAGCAAGTGATCAGAAAGTCCTGCAACATTAAAAAAAAAAACATTAGATACCTTGGCAGGTGACTTAGTATTGATCCTTAAGTGAAGGAATCAGTGTTCCTTGATGATCCAAGAACCCAAGCACTGAAGCATATCTAATATCTACTATAATCTTACCTATAAACTTCACTGACGCTTGGCATTTTCTTTAACTTTTACAGTTTAAGAGATAGTGACAATCATTTATGTTGATAAATTTGCAACTATGCAACATTTCCTTATTTACTGAAATATCTCAAAAAATAAACAGAAATTAATAACTTTTAGACTTACAAGAGCTTATTTTTAGCTGAAAAAGTAAGACTGATACTATGTGTTTAGCCCGTATGTTTTCTAAGATAAAGAAGGCTATTGGAGAAAAATAATGAAAAATACGCATTTGTAATTTATTTGCAATATAAAACATTATTTTTTCAGATGGTAAAACTTCGAATGATGAGTATAATCATTGTATCGTGGTCATTAGTCTTGATATCTTTGTTAACAACAAGAACATGTCTTGTATTTCTTGCAGTACAACTGCCCTAACTTTCCCAGCCAAGTTTTAAGAAGTATTGAGTCGTACTGTCAGCTATGTCTACTAGAGGCTTAGGATATCACAAAAATAAGGAAACAACAAAAAACACTGAGAAACATGTAAAGCTCAGTAAACACGCAGTTTATTGCATTGCAATGGAATAAGCTGCGTGTTTAGTGAGCTTTATGCATTTCCCAATGGTTTTTATTGTTTCCTCATTGATTTACTTGATACCACTGGATTTATCACTGTCTCAACTGCTTTTGCTTTTATACAACAAAAATAAGCAAAGGTTAGCCACTTTATCCACAGCTAGTATAAAG
Organism: Protopterus annectens; assembly: GCF_019279795.1. Taxonomy (NCBI): domain Eukaryota; kingdom Metazoa; phylum Chordata; order Ceratodontiformes; family Protopteridae; genus Protopterus; species Protopterus annectens. The sequence continues at coordinate 412,376,244 of NC_056725.1, forward strand.
TCCACATGTTTCTAATATGACTTGCTGAGTTATATCCAGATGAGGTTACTACAATATAGGGGGAAAAAAAACAATCAGCCGTGGTGGTGCAGCGGTTAGCGTTGTCATCTCACAGCAAGAGGTTCTCCCATTCAATTCTCAGCTGGAGCGCCTTCTGTGTGGAGTCTGCATGTCCTCCCCATGGTCGAGTGACATTTAAAGACATGCAAGTAGGTGTGTGCATGAATGGGTGTGCCTTCTTTAAAGGCTGGGTGTCGGGCTGGCAACTCGGCACCATATAAATCCACTGCCAGTCATTAGTGGACCGGAGTTCCGCTGTCATGACCCCTAACCGGGAAAAGCCGAAAGACATTACTACCAATTCCATATGGAAAACCAACCATCATGTAAAGGGCAAGCCCTCCGCACCTCCTGTACTTATAAGTATGTATATGTATGTGAATGAATGTATGTGTATATGTACGTGTGTATACATGTATATATATATATATATATATATATATATATATATATATATATATATATATATATATACATACACACACACACACACACACACAGACATACATATATATGATTTACTATCAAATGCTGAAACTGAAAACATTTTTTTACAAAATTATGGATTTGTTTATTTGACTTTGGTAATACCAAATTACCAAAATGTTGGAAATGATAACCACAATAATCAGCATTCGAACATCAGAACTTCCAGTGTTGAATGTATGTGTTACCATTAACATTATTGCACCCTCACACCCCCTGCATGTTATATACACCAACTCCTAGATCACACTACTGTAAGGAAAAAGGAAAGTTTCCTGATCTGCACTGTAGCGTGATTTCAATTCAAAACATTGACTTCATATTAGCAACTGTGTACTCACTTTCACTAATATGAATTCAAATATTATCAGTTTGACATTACGGATGTTGGTAGAACACACATTCGATCAACCTGTATTTGACGAACTGCCATTCCACATTTTGATAGTAAACCTATATATATATATATATATATATATATATATATATATATATATATATATATATATATATATATTTATATATATGGGTTACCTTCATTTCATTGACAGCTCATTTCATGGACAACAAAATCAGCAAGACCAATTCACTGAAAGTTTATTTCACTGAAAAATCATTTCATTGACAACTCATTTCATCAACATTTATATATGGCCTGTTCCCCACTGTAGTGCGATCCTGGAGTTAGAATATATAGAAAGGACAGGTGTGGGGGGCACAGCCCCCCACATACTTTGGTTGTATATTGTTTGCTGCAAAACAGTTATTCATTGCACTTGTAAGTATCCATCTGTATAGTTTAAAATGTTTATAACACGTGGGGGGCTTCGCCCCCACACCCCCCGTTACTATATATTCTAACTCCAGGATTACACTACAGTGGGGAACAGGCCATATATAACTGCTGATTAAATGACCTGTCAGTGAACTGAACTTTCAGTGAATTGGTGTTGCTGATTTGCTTGTCAGTGAAATGAGCTGTCAATGAAATGAAGGTAACCATATATATATATATATATATATATATATATATATATATATATATATATATATATATATGTGTGTGTGTGTGTGTGTGCATGTTTGTATATAAATATATCATTTCGTTGTTGCAGAAACAGGAACAAGGGACAAAACTCTGAAAAGCAAAGGGATCACTGCCAGTTCATATGAGGAATCCATATGGGCAATGATTCAGTAATTTTTTATGGAAAAAAGTGATTATGGAGCTCACCGTCATCAAGATGAACTTGATCAAATTGCACCTCATCTAGTTTAACCTCAATAACATGAAGGAAAGCCAATTCAAAACAGAGAAATGTCTTTGGCAATATCTACTGATGGGAATAGTCAATGTCGTTAAATAACAAACATATCTGAATTGTTTTTATTACAAAAACCTTGCTAGGATTTTAGGAGTTTCATTACACTCAAGTAGTGGGAAATACTGTTATGCATGCACATACATGTTCATGTAGATATGTTTGCATCAAAACACAGCAGTGGTTTCCAATCATTCATGTTGCATACTGTCGCATTGTAGGGAAGATTTCAAGTGTTGCTTTTTCTCTTTTAAATAATAGTGATTGTTTTGTTATAATGTTCTGTCTTGAAACAAGTAAGGACAGGTAAGGGTATATATATGCATGTAACATTTACATTTTGAGTGAAGAACAATGCTCTTAACTTGTTGCTGGTTGTGTAATTTTGGCAGGGTCATCTCTGAGTCTCAATAGTTTACTTTACTTGGCTGGATTATGTAACATGAGCATTGGTAACTAACTGCCATTTATTTTGGTTAATAATGTCTATCCTCACTATAAAATGCAACTGGGTAGCCAAGTGGAACACATACATTTACTATCTTTAATTATTATGGCTGTTTATCTGAGTTAAAGCACTGTGCAGGTAACATGATAATGAAATATACACATCAGTTTTCATGTATAACATATAGGTTTCGGGATATGAGTGCAGCCATTTCCCATAGCTCTGCATAACATTTCCCATAGCTCTGCATAACATTCATCATATGTAATGAGTTTAGCCAAGTACGTTTTTAAAAAAGGAATATGTTTAACCTATTACATTTCTGATACAAAGCTACTGCCTTAATAATGGTTCTAACTTCAGAAAATGTCTGGTTAACCAATGCATCAATAGTCCATAAGACTGCTTTAAAACATGCTCTTAGTTAAGATGTGTTTGTTGTTCTCCAGTGTCAGGCCTACATAGAACTACTTGTTTACTCTGGTGGAAATAGGTGAAAGAAATGCAACAGATTGGACTGTAAAGTCCACTTAAGATACTCATTTAACAAAGTCTTCCTAACATACAGCTGATCCCTCATAATAGCAAGGGAAAATGCATAGGATCAGCAATACAAGTTCTTAATTGTTTACATCATACTGCATGTCATATTACTTGTAAGGAGATAAGCTCAGTGTCTGATGCTTCCCTTTTTATAGCAGGCAATGGCAAAGCAGAAAAAGTCAAGGACATAACAATATTGGCTGATGCTTTAGTGATATAGGATAAAGTGACAGGAACAGATACAGAGTAGCAGCAAGGAAGAATTGGGGTTTAGGTACAGAAAATACAGCCACAGCACCAATGTGCAATGTGTTACCATCAACAAAGCGTGTTCCAATATTGCAACAGTAAAATTCATGAACCTGCTTGCAGCTGGAATGCCAGCATGACTCATCTACCTACAAACGACAACAGTGAAAGCAGATACAGAGCAGACAACAGTACAGGCAAGGATGCCAGTCCTACACTAAGGAGAATTAGTTACACAAATGAATGATGTTGCACCACCAAGCATGACAGCTTAGCACAAAAATGATCCATCGCACCATTATATATGGTACTGCATTAAGACACAAATGTGTATTGCACACCCTGCTTCAGAAGAGCTGCCTTGTTTATTTAGTTTATCATTTGTTAACTAGCTAAGTGGCCTAGTCCATACACAATTTCAGCCATAATCTAGGCCACAATTGCAAGGGTAAATACAACATATTAATACATGGACAGTTCAGTGTAGCCAATCGACCAGCATGCTTTTGGGGGGAAACCAACACAGATAGTGATCAGAAGTCAGGATGGAAACCTAGATGCTAAAGCTGTGAACCAGGCATTTCTTCCCTGAGCCACCACGATTGATTGATTACTTGATTAATTGACTTATTCCATTTGTTAACCAGTATAGTGTATAAGCTATCCCCTTTTCAGTGGAGGCTTATGGGAAGAAAAACTCTGGTGTACTAAGAATTGTAATTTGTTTAACATGGAATGACATCAAATGTGATCAAACATAATAGCAGTACATTCAAACAGGTCAACGGACATACTATAATTATGTAAACATCACAGAGAAAAGTAAAACAAGTAATTGATAACGCGTTTAATAATAAACAATATACAGTTGATAAGGGTCCTAAAAGAAAAATTAGTCTGCTTAGAGAACACGGTTGTTCTACAGAAATGATGAGCAATCTGATTAATATTTAAGGTATAGGAGTTATGAGATGTGTGAAAAGGAGGTATTATACAAGGTGAAAGATAGATAAATAGAGAGATAGATAGAAAGACCTGAAAAATGAAGAAAAGAGAATAAAGAAAAATAAGTAATGAAGTCAAGCTCTGCTTAGGGAGAAGAAGACTAAGATACAAAATATGTAACTTTTTAAATTTAAGGGTGTATACAGTGGGGTCAAATGAGATTTACTTATTATGGAGAAAAAATATTTTTGTTGTGTACATTCACTGTCTGTGAGTCATTTTCAGTTTTGCATAAATGACAGTTCCGGTTTTGGGTAAGATTTTATTTTACATAAATCTGTACTGTTTTAGTACTGTGCTGATGTCTACATTGTAAAGATAATGTGCCCACATTTTTGACAAATATACAGAATAAACAGATTATCCTAAATAATTTTGGTAGTTAGACCTGAAATGTATTGATTTTTTTTTTACCCTATACAGAACAGCTTGTTTTTTCAATCAGGATTGTGTAGGATGTTGTGATCTACCTTGAGATGTGTATATTCCTGAAGGCATTTGAATTCTGACCAATTTAGATTTTGGAATGCTGTGTAATGGTTCTGTCTAGTAAGTTTAGCATCAAATTTTGTTATTTTGTAATAGCACAACTCAAGTAATGCTGATTGGTTTTCTGCAGGTTACAAGGGTACAGCATGCCTGGAATGAGAACAGTATTAGTTGCTTGCTTGCACAACCTGTTCTTTAAGATAAAATATTGGTTTTATATAACAAGCTAAGTTTTTTTTCATATAACATAATTTGCATGATCACACTTTAATTTTTGTCAGTGATCCATCCATCCATCCATCCCCAACCCCGTTTCCCCATTTTGTACATGGGGTCGGGGTATCACTTCAGCAATGACAATCATCTTGAGCCACGGGTTACACTGCTGGATAGCTAGCCCTGCCACAGTAGTTTATTCGCACCATTCACTCACACATACACTCTCACCTACGGCCAGTTTTGTCAATGATAACCCCTAGTAATTTGGTATGGATTTATTCAATGATAGTATGATAGTATTCTCAGGAGATGAGATAGGCCATTAGTTTAGTTTCTGTGAAGATAGCAGTAGATTTTTTTTCTGTTTTAGCCATGTTTCTATGTGAAAAAGGCTGCCTAAATAATATTTTTTTTGGTTATTACAGTGTTACTGTTTAACAAGGTAGAGCAGAATCATCTGGCATTGAGTAAGCATTAGTAATAATTGACATCATATCAGTGATAAATATGTTGAATAATAATGGTTTAAGGACAGACCCTTGAGGAACACTCATTGCTTCTAGTACTTAGGCTTAAAATAGTTTGTGCAAGAGTTCTGCATCGTAAAGTCCTGTTTATGAAGCTAAATGGAGTGATAAATGTCCTGTGATTTGGGCTGCAGCTATGCTATATTGGATAAAAAGATTATTCTTAGTTAGATGTCCATTTATCTGAATACATTTTCAAGTAATTTTGATATAGGAGATAGGACAGCTACTGGTCTATACTTTTACAAATCTGTTGATGTACCTCCTTCATGCAGTGGTGTGATACATGATTTTTTTCATAGTTTGCGAACATATTTTTCTTGTATGGACCTGTTTATAAAACTGTTTACTGCGTAGGAAATGGCTTTCCAGCTGTATGGAGGTATCTCTTGGTAAATTATCAGTTGCTAAGGAAGTAGACTTGTTATTTATATATATTTATTTTGGAGTACCCTTATTTGGACTACAAAAACCTGATATAAAGTAAATGAATTATAGGTAGAAGCTGATGCAGAAGTGTTGCTACAGGACTGTTCCTTTTCTTTGATGTTGCCTCCATAATATATGTTTAACATGCAGGTAATGTTATAGATAGATTCATATGGAAGAGTTTGGTGCTGTTTGTTTAGGTGGCTTTAAGAATTTATAATATAACTCCCAGAGTGTTTTGGATTATTTATATTTGTAAATTATGAAATTAGGTCTGCCTTTCTTCATTTACATGATATTCTACTTTGTTCCTGATGTCTGGGTAAATAATTATTATGACATAATATGTTTTAAAGAACACAAAGAGGTTACAAGACTCAATGTCGGTAACACATAAGACAATATTTTGGATATCTAAAATGTTGAAAATACAGAGTCAAGATGGTAAAAGTTAATTTTCTCAAAGTAAAAATGAACAAAGGCTGATTTCAGCAGCTTTTATCATGCCGCCACCCCCCCACCCCCAGCCCACAACACCATGATCACCAATTCTGGGACAAAGCCCAGACCAACTTATATTGTGAGAATTCCTCAATGTTGCAAACACAAGACAAGCTATTTCTTTCTGCGACTGTTTATGCCTGTTCATCATCTTGGGAAGAGAAATGTCACTTCTAGAGCAGTTACCAAGGAAAGAGATAACTAATCACTATCCTTTTACCAGGGAGGAATGTCATCACAGACTCCTTACACGCATCTACATCTACCATCTACTGCTACATGGTATAGCTGAGCGAAACAGTATCAGTCATTCATTCGTTAAACACTGGAAATTCAAACAGAAAAATTAATATGCTTAACAGCCCTGCATTATGCTCCCCTATGAATACAAGGTGACAGTTCAGCAATGCCTATAAACATGTTAAGAATTTGGCTTCATATCAGAAAAAGTGAAACCCAATCCTACATGGAATCAACATGTCAAAAAATAAACTGAGTCAGACACAAAACAGTTAATGCCAAGACTTGGTACACTTTAAGGTAGCAATTGTGCATGTGTGGGTACTCTACCACATCCCTGTATATTATATACACTAAGGTGTTTGTATCTCAGGATACAGATAATACTCCAAGATACTACAGCAGTCTCAGGCGTAGTATATACCTCCTTCATATTTGCACTTCCATTTCTTCTTTTCAAGTAACACAATTTTAGTCCTTGGAATTTTAACAGCCACCTTACAGACTGAGTCTGCTGTATGCAAGGAATGATAAGCTATTCAAAGACCATTTAGTCAAAACTATCAGACCAAATGAACAATTCAGAAAACCATTTTCTACACAGGGACAATGCCCGGTCTCATGTGAGGTGCCCTGTGCACCTTCTAACTAAAATAATGACCTCAAATGTTACTGAATCTCAGAATATGTTAACAAAGGGTTCCTAAATTGCCTGTTAGGTCTGTCAGTCATGACTGAATGGGCTTCAATCAGTTGGTCATCCACAGGTCAATGCACACTATTGGGCATTTCACAGGCTTTGTATTCTGTTACTTTTTTGGAGTTGGGAAAGGACTGACTCGACCCCACACCTTATTTTTGAAAAATAAGATAAAGATATGGAGAGAATATCACCAGCTCAAAGTAAACATAACTGTACAGATGCCATAGATGAGTTAAGGGAATTTAGTCCAATATTCACCTTCATTATTTTACATGATCACATTATTTTACATGATCACTAAACACAGCTCTCTGCATAGCCCTTCACATCTTAGTATTACACTAATGGGAGAAAGAAACAGATGCGGCTATAAGACACAAAGCATGCAAAGTATTATTCAGCACTGAAGAAAAAGGACATCAAAAGTAAGCAATGTGAGACTGTCTGGGAGCCATCAGCCAAAACTATCACCCTTCAAGCAACTCTTGCAGTAATGTTTGACAGTCCCTTATAAATGACAGATTATTAGGAAATTAGGTTCTCACTCATGATTTGCTTACAATATTTAATTAAAGCAACACGGCATCATGTTTTTTTTTTGATGACTGAAACATAATATGCTTGCCTGCAGCACCAGCACCATCTTACTCAGTCCCTGCCCTTGTACTTTCATCATCTTGGATTTTACAGCCATAAGCAAATGATCAGACTAAAACTTACACAAGCACCCGGTCTTAGCAGCACCTACAATTGTAGAAGTGACAAAGCTGATAACTGCAGTCATTACAGGTGCACTTAAAACGTGCTACTTTATAAAGTATTACAGTATTGAAGAAAAACGTAGCAGCTGTATAAAAATCATTTGGGTCAAGTATTTATAAATGTTCAAGTATTTAATGTGAAACACCTCTTCAATATATATATATATATATATATTTTTTGTTTTGTTTTCATTTGGAAGACTTTCTTCGCCGTCATTTTAACCAAATGCATGAAATTCTGGTAAGTATTTTCCCCACCCCAACACATCATGCACTAGTATGGGCAAAATGTTATTGTCTATTGGACCACTCAGTAGCAATGAATGTTTCAAGAATATAAACTGCCTCTCTAGTTGAACTCTCAGAATGACTTTAAGGCTATACATTCCTAATCCCTGTCTTAGCCTATACTATAGATTTTCAGTTATCAGCATGCTGTCAGGGTAAAAGAACCCATCCCTAGCCCAAAACCTATCACAGCAGTGGCAAACATACAAACAAAAATGGAAATTCCTCTTGTCTAATGTCAAGTAAAGCTAGCATGAACAGGAGAATGTTGATGGGGTTTGAAATTTGCTCTCTGGCTTCAGTGAGATATTACCACCAGAAAGCCTAAGGTCACTACTGCAAATTTCAAGCTGAAAATAATGAACTCTTTCTGGTTATCTTTGGCCACATTAAACTGCAAAAACATTTACATTTGTAAGTACTTGTACATCTGTACCTTCAGAGAATAGATGGCATATAGGCTACAAATGCTTGGCACTATATGGGCTCTCACACTGAGGCTGATCTTGACCCTACAGCCTGCCCCTAGGTGCTAATTTCAGCAGCGCCTCAAATTCTACTCATTTTGAATGGGTGTAAGAATAACGCCCTGGATACCTGATTATGTCAATCACTGTCTCATCCAGCTTCCTGGAACCTTAGTTTAAAACATGCAGAATTGATATCAAATTATAATGAAATGTATCAACATGATAGGACTTAGTCCTCCTCATTTCAGGTCCTCAAGTGCAAATTAGGGTCAAGCCAATAATCTCAGGGCTTCTGTATTGCATCAGATCTATACACAAAGGATGGGTGTCAGTCAAGAGTTTATTGCATGACGAAGTGTAGGTTGTACCAGCAAATGGCCTCCATATGAATCATGTTTTGTGCGTGAAACGAGCCCAGACTTGCTGCAGCTGTGATCGGGAGATGCGGAGCACTGATGGCATAAGTCTGTGGTTTCCGGGAATCAAAGGCATGTGCCTGCGGTGAGGCATGCGTACAGGGCTGCTCTCAGCTGAGCGACTGCGCTGGATGAAGCTGCTGCCAGGGTGAGGGTAATGTTCTGTTTCCAGCGTTGATGAAGAGAACACAGAGGATGCCAACCTTCTCAGTGGACTGTACCTTGGGAGTGATTGTTGCGACTGCCTGTCCTCCTCCAACTGAAAAAGACGAACAAAAGTGGAGGAAAGGCATCAGGTGGAAATTCTCGCCCTGTTTAGTCTTTACATGCTCTGTTTTCCTTGTTCGTCATGCTGAATTAATTATTGTAACTCTTTAAGATGTAATGTTCCGTCATACAAAGAAACAATTCATAACCTTAACTAGGCCTAGATAGAAGGGCTTCTTATTCGAGTAATGTGACAATCATTTGTTTTACTATAGTGCTTGGTCATAAATACATTATCTCAGACCATTTTGCAAAAGAAAGGAAGACAAAATGATGACCAAGGCAATGTGTATGACAGTGACACATCTGGTCTTATCAGAAGGTTATCATTTTAGGTGTACACTGGAATACAAAGCAGGCATTCAGCTGGTTAAGACGAGAACCAGATGGCTGCCAGAAATGTAGGCATACCCATGACCATGGGAAAGTTATCAAGTGCTGATAAATAACAGCTGCCCCTGGATGGCATTAATTTAAATCCCCAAAACTAATCTTCAGTCAACAGTAACCATTTATATGATTTAGAACGAGAAGCAAAAAGCCTGTACCTACAGTAAGAAATGTAGCCCTTGCATCTAGCCCTGTTTTAAAGTCATACAACAAGCACTACATTACAACATCTTTTACCCAGTGCATCAGCTTTAAACAACACTACAGTGATGCAGTACAGACCAAGTCACTGTTCATCACCCTAAACGGCCAACAAAACATCTACATTAAAGGACATCAAAATGTTACTCCAATACAGTTAAACAAGCACATGAGTTGACTCTAGATTCAGGCTGCAAAGTACTCCTCCACTCCTCCAAGAGCACAAAACAGGCCATTTGTTTGAGGACCACATGACAGGAGATATACTGTTATTAAACTCAGCCAAGAGAGCTGCTCTAGCTTTAAAGCAATTCATCTAGTATCATAGCATAGTCTTCATTTCACTGAGATCATTCCAGAAGATTGTGTTAGATACATGTGCATTATTTACAGCATTAGAGCTCATGAGGCCATTCTCTTTGCAAATTGTCACAAGAGAACCAAGATAAGTCAAAGATACTCCCTTTTGTACACATAGGAAAGGCCACTTCATAATAATACATTTAAGGCCACATTTTACTTCTCCCTCCCTGAAAATGTACACCTTCAGAACTCTAGGACTGAATTTTAAATACCTGTCTTATATTATTGAAAAGACAGTAGTTAATGAAGGAGTAAAAGGTACATTGCTAGCATTGAATCTTTTTCATGGCTTTAATAACAAAGCATCTTCTAGTGTTTTATATCTAAATCAGTTATCCATGGTGAATGAAAATTATCAGCCTTAGTGTACCACGTATTTTCATCTTCTACATTTTCTGAAGGACATGTTTTTCCCCACATCAATAAATCTAACATTTATTAAACATCTGTCTTAAAGTGAATGAAAAAGAAGCATTCACATAGATAGATTTTTTTTTTGTAATTATAATAGCAGCAATGGAGACAAATCTTATCTGCTTCTTCACAGATATGTAATCCTTGAATTTTTTCAGCTAAATGAAGAACATACCCATCTAATTTCCTTATGCTAATTATAGTACTTTCTGACTAATCTTCCATTTTCACCTTAACAGCCATTAGAAATGATCAGCAAAAATCTCAGATTAACCTCTGGTCTGAAAAACAGCATATCAGCAGTTACACAGTTTACGTTCAGGATATATTTGGGACATAAGGACTGTTTTTCGTGCAGCCACACACCCAACAAACATATGATATTCTGGACTGAGTTTCATGAGAAACTTCTGCCAGAGCTGAAATGCATGATAATTATCACCTGCAGAGCATGCAGCACAGCAGCAGTGATGCATGTGACAGAAAAAAGGAAGTCATGCTCACGGCTGTGATAGGAAGCAGGATGGCCTAGTAACTAATGCTACACGATACATGAAGCAATGTACGTCAATTGATTGAGGCACAACCTCTCAACCAAGGTAACTGAATAAACCCATCACAGTCACAACTGGTTGAATGATCTCAATCCTGCATAGAAGCAGCGTCTACATGCCATTATAAGAAACCAAATCACTGAAGCATACAACAATATGTAATGGGGGGTTGGTACCCTCTGCACCCTCATCTATGCCTCCCTAACCAACCCAAACAGCATTCTAAATAGAAACGCTACATGTACCTTAACACTTTAACAATTCTGATATATTATGGTTGATTGTGCATTCGATCAGTTGTAGCAAATAAAATGCTTGCTGATCAGCTGTGTAATCGATCAACTATAAGTAACCCATAAGAAGACACAGGCAGCTATGGTGTATGCCACAGTGTTGGGAAACAAGTACTGACTGTGATAGTATAACAGAATAAAACCTAGTCATTGATACTGTATGACAAGAGAAGACCTGCGGTCTGCTGCTGTGTAACAAGAGAGCAAATGCTAAGCTTTTAAGAGTTTAGCTTGTTCAAGGAAAACAGAAGTGGTGCAAGAGACAGCTATTCCTGAGTGCAAATGGAAGATACATGGGAAAGCAAGTATGCATTATGCTGTAGAAAGAGGTGATGTCTCTGGAATGCTCGAAAAGCATAACAATGGACAACTCTAAAAGTAAATGAAACATTTACAGTTGCAAGCCTTTAGCATACAATGACATGGTAGAAATACTATATATAGACCTGAATTTCAGACTGGAGAAGAAATTGATAGAAAATGAATAGGTACAGCAATGATACAATCATATAAACAGCAAGTTGTGATGTGCTTACAACGGAGTATGCATGCATTTATGACTAAATGCTGAAAGAAAAGTAAATAAGACAAATGTAGTTAAACTGATGCCACTGAATTAACAGCTAAATCAAATTCCATTACTAGATGTAAGTAGGAAAGATATTTGATGATTCGTCTTTTTGTAGAACCCCTGTCATATAAAGAGTGTCTTCTAATTTTGACAATGACTTTGGAACTTCTTAAAGCTTACTGACTCTCAAGAGATATTTAAAATTGTGGGTATTACATTTATGTATTCTCTATTAGATAAATGTACGCCATTTGCTACTAACAGTATTAATCTGTGATGTAGACTCTTAAAGCCACACAAGAAAGGAATGAAAAAGAGGAACTTCCCAGATACTATTAACGTGCAATATAAGATCATCCTGGTTAAGTATATGAATCAGCGCTATGAGTTCCAGGGAGCCATACTTGCACGAAACGTTTAATATTACAGTGACATGATGAGTGCTGACAAGGGCACTCTCCACAAACTACACATTTCATGGCACTTGGGCAATAATGCAACTTGCTGCGCTCTTCACTTTTTTTTAAGAAAACATGAACAAATGGAAAGAGAAAACAGAGAAACTGGAGTGGTAATATGACCAAGAGATAAAAACAAAGAAAAAAGGATCTTATTCAGAAACAGAAAGGGTATTTGGTTAAATGAATACCAAACAAGACAAAAAAGGTAACACGTGTAGAATATGAAGTAGGATTCAATACATTTTTACTAGGACACTTCTGTTCAGGATTATTTATTGTTGATTTACTGCAAAACTCAATATAGTCAGTGCAAATAATGGAGAGAATCTGTTTAAAAAATACAGTTTATCTAAGCTAAAAAATTCTGAAAGCTAAATAAATATAGATTCTTGGAAACGGGATATATTAATGGGTTTTGATTAATTATCCCATTTAAGCCTAAGAAGTATTAAAAGTATTCTATATGTTTATTGCATTTTTCTTCATTTCAAATCAGACTTTTTTCCCATTTTAATGATAACCAGAAAAATTGTGCTTGATTCAAAAATGGAGTAATACATCTGAATGAAAGCAGAAAGTGTCAGCTACAGAACATTGCCATGAGAGAAACCAGTACACAGTGAATTGTTTATTTGGTGCTGGATATGGTTCTGTTTAAGATATTTGTGTTTCACATTACATTGGGTTTGGACAGCAAAATCAGCTTGTATTTTAAAATAGTAGTCACAGATCAGAAGACCAGCCACTGCAGAGATTTACTGGGTAGACCTGGTAATTAATGTAGAGAAGTGCAAGCATTTGTACATTAGTGGCTATGGGCCTATGCAAATAAAACATTTTTATGTTTAACTCAAAGCAGTACAATATAAGGAAAAGAACTGTGCTTCACCATACATAATCTGAATCATGCTAAACAACAGGAAAAGAAAGTGGCGAAAGCTTACGAGATACTGAGAAACACACCGTACGATGTGGATTTCAGAAAGGTTAAGGTCAGTTTCTATAGTATCTTCATAGTAATGTTTGACTGGCAATTAGTGTAGAGGATTAAGGCTATGAGCTGCTAATGATCTGCTTCCTGTATTCTTGGGTTTGATTCCTCAGCCTCCATTTGTCTTCTATGTGACTCTGAGCAAGTCACTTACCCAGACGGTGCTCCCAGGCAAGTCTGGGAAAAGGACCATGTGGACTGTTTTTGGTTAACAAATACAAATAAATAAATATCAAAGACTGCTACGGCCACATATGGTAAAATGAATTCAGTTCAGTTCATATTAAAATTATAATGACAGAATGTGGGGAATGAAATATTAAAATTAGGAACAGAAAGAACGGGAAGGAGTGCAAGAAGAAACTGACAGATTGTCACATAAGCATCAGATGACAAAAATATGATTTTGAAACATACATCAATGTTTAGAGAAAATAACAGAAGTGAAATTAAAATGAAAGACAAATGAGTAGCAGGGGGACTGAGCTACCACTAGGAGATGAAGTGATACTAGTCAGCAAAAAGAAAGTGCTTTTTCATGAAGAAAACCTGCCTGAGGCAGAGATAAGTATAAGACAAGAAAAGGGTGCAGTGATACCTAGAAGAGCATAAGAAAGGGTGTGGAAACCAGTGCAGAGATACACGTACACCATGGCTACCTGCAACATGTAAGACACACTCAACAGGTGATTTGTAATCTTCCGCTAGCATATTCTTATGTACCTGTGAATAAAATGTGTTTGTTTACAAAACAGTACATTAATGAAACATGAGACATTTACCAATAAACAGAAATATGGCAGATGGCATTCTTTTTTAGGACTTTCAATTGCCCCAGGCTTGATTAGTTTGGTTAGTGACTGCTGTAAGGGGCTACAAACATAAACTATGGGGAAATCCATCATCTGTCACATGAATGTCTCATGGGCACCTTATAAATCATTGACACAGTATTTCCTTTATAAGCAACTACTTTAACTCAAGCATGTCATACCATTTACTAATGATTGTATAAAATGAGAAAAAAGATGTTTCTTAACAAAAGTATAGTCAAGGTATTTCTAAATGATGTCAGACAACATGTGACAAGCCAAATATACTGCTTCCTCTTATCAAATTCCATTCATCTGTTAAACTATGTGAAAATTACTCCACTATTATTTTAAGTGGAAAGGTCAAAGAGTCCAATAGCCAAGGGTTGGAGTGCTAATAAAGTGGATAAGAATAATTAAAAGTAAAGTATGAGTTTTAGCAGCCCAGCTAGCCAGAAGTTGGAAGGACCGTGTTCATAAAAGATGGAATAGGGTAGTCAGCAGATAACATGAAGATAAGACTATGGAAAAGAAGATTGGAAACTGAAGACACTTAAAGATATATTGTATCTGAAGGGGGAATTAAATCTTAAATGATGATTTGGAAGGTTTATTTTTAGAAACATGATTATATTTGTTTACCTGGCTATCTTGTGAGCATTATCTGTACAAAGTTGGTGGTGACATTGTGGCTATGCACATATGTATTACGATTTTATATTCATATTAAATAAAATAAAAGTAAACAATATAGGAAAACTGCCCAAGAAGCTTGTATGTCTTAGTCTAAGCTGATCAAGACTCTGAATACCTATTGATACTGACATGAAACATGTAATATTAAAACACGTCATCTAAAACATTTTACGATGCCCTCATCACTTTTTAAACAGGGTACATTTCAGTAATGTCAGGTTTATTAGATGCAGGGTCCCTAAGGGCTGTCTGTTGCTCATTTTCTAGAAATGCTCTAAAGTTCATTTCCATTATAGCAAGAAACTGCTCATAACTCTGACTGGCCCCCCCTGACGGACCTGCTTGAAATGGTTTCATACTTTTCAGGTATATAGATTAAATAACACAATGTGCTGCAAGAAAGACAGTCTTGTATTGCTAAGAGAAAAGTGAGTGAATCCACTAAATCTATGGCACAAAGTAATGCTAGAAAACTTAAAACTGAAGAGTCTTGTTGCAAACTGCTGGTTAGTGCAGCTTCATTGAAAACATACAGAGTGATCCAGAGAAAAGGATTATGCATATGTACTTAAAGAGTTCAAAATAACCCACACATTCTTAGAAATTAGCAACCATGGGGGTTACCACAACAGTCATATTTAGATTGGTTGGCTACAAGAAGGTGAGAGAGGAAAGTGGGCATTTGGTAAGAATTCTTCATCAGTGTTGTCAATTCAAATGTTCTTCATATTAGAGATCTTTCACAGTATCAGATATTAATGCTGCACAAATTGCAGTTCTTAAGAAACTAGAAAATATACTGCCATTATTGTATCCTTACCAAGGCTTGACTTCCTAACTTATTTTTGTTTAAATACACAATATGCAAAATTCAGTAATCATCAGCTTTGTAGAATGAATGCATAGTAGAAATGAAAGGGGACATTTGAAGGGGTGCAGAATGGGTAAAGTGAAAAAAAATAGAGATACTTGAAAGTGAGGGATATGCATAATGACATTTACAGGGAAGAGGAAGTGTGGCATATGGTCCTAACATGCAAGAAATGGTCTTTAAAAGGGAAGGTCATTCTATATGGCAACATTAGTTTCATGTTAACAGATGTATGCCTTTTGTTGGATGATTAAACGTGAAGTTTGTTTGAGAAAGTACTTGAAACATGATAAGTAAGAAATGTAAGTCTGGAGAGAAGTAAAAGTGATATTTTATATATATATATATATATATATATATATATATATATATATATATATGGGTCTAATTCATAAGATCGACAGAGCATTTGATCGACATTCATTTGGTCGACAGCTCATTTGGTCGACAACCAGTATTCAAGGCACTTAACAGGCATTTGCCCCCCTCCCCAATGATGTACGACCCTGGAGTTGATATACATAGTTGGGAGGGTGTTTTTTGTTGTATTTTCATGTTTTTAAACGAAAATAGGTGGGGGGCTTTGTCCCCCACACCCCCCTAACTATATATATCAACTCCAGGGTCGCACAACATTGGGGAGGGGGGCAAATCCCAGGTTTTTGCCTTGAATACTGGTTGTCGACTAAATGAGCTGTCGACCAAATGAATGTCAATCAAATGGTCTACCGATTTTATGAAGTAGACCCACATATATATATATATATATATATATATATGTGTGTGTGTGTGTGTGTGTGTGTGTGTGTTAGTGTATGGGCAAGTGTGTTATATAATGTATATGTATATGTAACTAGATCTGTTTATTGGTGTGTGTGCATATATATATATATATATATATATATATATATATATATATATATATATATATATATACACACACACACACACACACACACACACACACACACGCATATATGTGTTTGTGTATACCTGTCTCTCTCTCTCTCTTTATATGCATATATATATATCTATATATATATATATCTATATATATATATATACACACACACACACACAGAAACACATATATATATATATATATATATATATATATATATATATATATATATATATAGGGAGAGAGAGACACACAGACAAACACACACATAAATAAAAAGGGAAAAATAGTTATATAATTGTACAGGAATGACTGCTCTAGATATTGGCATATGAAATACTAAAATGGGTCATTGTCACAACTTGTTATGTAAGATCCATGTCAAAGATCACTTTGCATTCTTATTAAAATAACAAACAGGTATTCAAGTTGGAATTGCTTGTTTAAACCACAGTTTATTAAGTTAAAAGAAGAGAGAGTGCTTTCACCCTTGTCACAGCTTCACCAGATTTAAGTTATACATGGTAGTAACAAGTAATATATATTTTTCTATTTTCCATATAAATAACCACGTAAATTACAATGAAGGTTTTACTTCAAAAGTACTTAAACAGATCACATTCAGTAACAGTGATGGAACAGTAGTACATTCACAGTTTGCATCCTTACTGTGATTGGTGCTGCTAACTCCCTATCAAATTAAATACAATACGATATACAGTATATCTGGCTGTTGATCAGTGTGCTAGGTATAATGCCAAATAATGTGGGCATCAGGTCCTACACTTTTATTACATTAATAAACTATATAATGAAACAGATGGCAGAGAGAATACTCTATGTAAACTGCTATGATAGAAGAGGGAAGGAGACTTATGGTTAACAGAAGGAGACTGATCGCTAGCAGAATTCAAATACAGAAGTCTGCTTCTAAGGGCAAAGATGCAATTATGATTTAGCAATTGTGTGTGAGGCTTAGTTTCAAAGTGCCAGAAGAGCAAAATGCTTTCAGGGCTAATATTAAGACAATTTATTTATTATTTGAATTTATTGATTTTTGTTTAGCAGGAAAGTCTGACTGGGCAGAGGTGCCCTTTTTCAGCGAAGGCCCGGGGGAAAGTTGCAAGATATCACATTTAATGTAATCAGTATTTACAACACCAAATTTTAAAATGCAGTTTCTGTGAAAGGTTAGACAAAATAAAAAAAAAACAACTGTGAAGTTCTATTTGCTTGAAGATTCTCAGGCTCAGAAAGCATAGGGGAGGGGAAAAGGAAACTGTATTACAATTAAGGTTCAAGAATTGTAGGATTTAGAATTAGCTGATGCCAAGCTGTAATTGCATAAATGGAAAATGCTGATGTCGAGCTGAAAATCTTTGAATTTGTAATCTTAAATGCTAATTTTTCTCATAGTTCCCTGTCTGCTAAATAAAATTGCCAAACATGCGAAAGAATGTGGAAACAAAATCCTTTTATTTCAAATCAAAGAGATGTCGTGACTTTACTGCAGATGAGAGCTGAGCACAATTTATGTTTTAGTTAAATCACATATATTTATACGCAGCATAATCACATTACCAAGTACGTTGTTACCTTATTTAGTAATTTATAAGATTCACAAAAGATTGCATAAAACTGTGTGACAATATACCATTCACTAATAGGAACAGGCTTTCAACATCAAATTGACCATTTGGAAAAGGTTTTCAAGAGGGACGAGTGCTGCACTGTATGAAAACAGCTGGTTGTGTTACTGGGTGGAATACAAGCGGGAAGTAGCCAATCATGGGTAAATTGTTTCCGTAGGTGGTGTAGAGGCTTTTCAGTAGTAGGGAAAACTAACCAATCCAGGGGCGAGTCTATTTTAGGAGATAACTCCACTAACTTCCTGAGATTTACCTACAGCCATGACAGATACAATGTGGTATTTATGGACCATAATATCCTGAAGCCTAAGCATTCAACAGTCCTGTCAAACAAATTTTTCCAGAAACCCATATGCATTAACCTCCTGCTCCACAGACAGAGCATGCACCTCTTTATCACTAAGCAGAATGGGATAAAATATCAAGGACTACGCTTGGCACAGGTCTCAAAAGAACGTAACGATTTTGCATTAAACTTGCTATAGTTGGAAAACAATTTCATTGCCAGAGGATACAGCAAGAAACTAATTTGAGGCATTCTAGACCCAATCTCTGTTTTCAAACATGAGAATCTGGATTTCCCAACAGATAGAGAAAGCAAAAAAACACAGAAACCACAGAAAAACAATGAATAACATGGCCATGATCATTACTTTTTCACTGGACTGCAATGAAGTAATGAACACCATGAACTAGAACTGGATTATACTAACAAACAACCCTTCCATAAGCAAGGCTATTTCCAAGAAACCAAGTTTCTACATTAGGAGGAATAAAAACATCAGGGACAGTGTAGAAAGTATGGGCAAAATACCTGACATACATCCTGATTGAACCAAGGGTAAATTCACTTGTGGACCCCCAACTGTGTCTGCTGTGGCCTTATGAGCAACAAATATGATTTTTTTTTGCCGTGACACTAAGCAATACTACAAAAGCCATGGTTACAGCAATTGCAGCATCGAAGGTGTCGGCCACCCTGCACAGTGTAAGAAATGCTCTGCTTTCCGTGCCAGTAAAACCATCAATAAACTGAAGTCTACGATTCCCAGGCACCGCATGGACATCAAATACAGGAATGTCAGTAATGCCTTGGCAATACACAGAGCAAGCAAGCTGGATCATGGCTCTTTCCTGTTCCATATTCTTGACCAAGTTGAGAAAGAAGAGCTACAAGGCTCCTTCAATAACCGATTGGAAAAAAGGGAGCTGGAATGGCAGATCAGACTCAAAGCCTGCACGCTCCGAGGTCTGAGTACCCACATCTTGATCACAAGCGAACTTAATCTCCAAATGATCTGCCATCATGGATATTACTGACCAATATCTCTTTACTTTAAACACTTGTAACACTTTTAATTACTGTTCAATTTTTGAGACTTAACACAACTGTATTTTTAAAACTGCCCCATGTCTAACTTCATTTTTTGTACTACGGTTCGTTCTAACCTTTGTTCCCATTTTGTTTTTAGACATCCACATTTTATTGTTGACAAATTTTCTTAACATCAAATACTTTGTTAATTCTTTAGTCTTAACACAACTATGATTCATAACTGCCCCATGGCTTACCTTATTTTTTTCCACATTACGATACTTCTAAACCTATTTTACTTCCAATATGAATGATTTGTCACCACACTTTATATTATTTTTTTGTGTTTTTGAATTATTTACTGTATTAATGAAGTTATGTAGTGATTTGTGTTTACTGACAGATTTGATGAAGCCTTAGCAAAAGCGCTGTACTTAATGTTAAATTTCCCCATTCTGGCTTGTTACAAAGTTCCATTTTCATTAATTGTACATGCAGTTATTGAATACAATGCTCTACTATACACCTTGTTAGTGGTTGTTTTAATTTTCCACATAACACAAAAAAGCTGGGTGTTAATGTTAACCACACATTTCATATGCTCAATATTTGTGGCTCTTACTTGTGATTTTTTTAATCAAATATGATGTAGTTTGCTCATTTTAGTGGGCTTATGTCTTTCATAACTGTTTAAATATTAAACTTTAAATCCTCTACCTCTTCTAATCCTTGTAAAATTATGGATTCTTGTTAGGGTTCGCTACAAACCCATACAATCATTTATGTGGAGGTATTGTGGTGTTATTCTGGTTTTTCGTTTAAAGACCCCTGACAGACCCACTTCTGTTTTGCTCCTCCCACAGGGTCTTTTATTTCTCTTCCCATAGGTGATCCACCCCTTCAACCCCACCAATCACTTCTCATCACTAACCACCCTATCGCACATCCCCTATCCCATTCTTCCACCAATCATACATCAACAGCTTTTAGCCTACCTGGCAGTTTGTACTCTTGATCTCACATTTTGTCAGGCAGCCATACAGCCAATCAGGATCGACATAAAAACTCCCAATAGACAAACACTTAGCTTCCCACCTCCACTCTCCTATTGGCTGAAGTAGTTCCCACCATATGGAGCTACAGTCTGACCTTCCCATTGGCCGGTCCATTTTGACAAACCAAATTCTTGTCACATAGGAGCTTTTACCTGGCCCATCTCCCAAAATAGACCCTCCCCCGGAACGGTTAGCTCCCCTTACTACCAAAAACCTGCCATATCACCAACAGAAACAACTTACCCCCTGACTGGTTTCTCCTTGCTTTTTTCCCACCCAGTAATAAAACCAGCTGTTTTCATACAGTACAATGCCCATCCTCTTGAAAGTCAGTTCCAAATGGTCAATTTGATGCTCAAAGCCTTTTCCTTTTGATGAATGGTATATTGTCACCAAAGTATTATGTTATGTTTTGTCAGTCTTATAAATTACTAAATAAGGCAATGACATACTTGGTAATGCAATTATACTGTGTAAAAATATATGTGATTAAACTAAAACATACTGTATGCAGCGCTCATCTGCCCTAAAATCACAGTGCCTCTTTGACTTAGGTCAACATCCTACAAAGAAGGTCTTACGCAGACTAATGACTGGTGCCAAAGTTATGGTCTTAAACTTCATTCAGAAAATGCATTATCATCCCCTTCACCAAGGGTGATGTTCCTGCAAACTACCACATCAATAGCAATACCATAAGCACACAGTCAGTGGTCAGAGATCTGGGCACACAGGTCGACAGCAACCTTAACTTAGATCACCATGTCTCCACAGTGTTAAGAAGGGCATTTTACATTGCTCATCTCATAAGTAATGGCATTGCCTCCAGAAAAAAAGAGGTTATAACCCCCTTGTACTCTTCCCTCATCAGGCCAATAAAAGAGTACATCACGTCCTTTGGTATGTTCCTTTACAAACACCTGCAGCAACTGCAGAGACCACAAAGGTTCCTTACAAAGAAACGTCAGGGTCTTCAAGATCTGTCTTACGTGGACAGATTGAAATCATTGTCACTTTACTCTGTGTCATACAGACTGCTCAGAGGTGACCTGTGCCTTGCATATAGAGCAATCTCTGACCCAGCTTTAATGGAAATGCTGCACATTTGCAAGTCAAATGGCACATGGGTCACTTGCTCAAAGGATCTTAACTTGGTATATGACATTAAAAGAACTTGCTGGAAAGAGAGATTTGTCTCACAGAGGTTGCCTGACCTTTGGAACAAGCTTCCTATTCATGTTAAACAAACCCTCTCATTGGTCCTATTTAAGTGCAATTTGGACAACTGGATGGGTGACCAGAAATTCACCCCAGGGGTTCCACCAGTGTCCCTCTTGGACAAGGGAAATAGGTGCTGATTTTAGTATTTGCTTGAACCAGACACCCTTGGGAACATGGGTGGAATTTGGCTAGGCTTGAAAGTGTCCTAGGTCCATTAGCCTAGTAACCTCCTATGATCCTATGATGTTATGATTTGAAATAAAAGGATTTATTGTTTTACAGCACTGAGTTTTCTGCTTCCATATTCTTTCGCATGCTCAGCAATTTTATTTAGCGGACAGCGAACTACGAGAATAATAAGGATTTGACATTACAAATCCCAAATTTTTCAGCTCAGCATCAGCATTTTTCATTTATGCAATTACAGTTTGGCAACAGCTAATTCTAAATTTTACAATTCTTGAGTTTCCCTGAGACTTCACTGGAGCCTCAATCTCTGAATTAGCAATTTCATGGGGCTCCTTTAGTGTTTTATTTGTATTCGTGCTTCCCTTAAGGCTGGGACATTACATTTCCTTAGTACTAGGTTATATTGTCTATATATACATATGTGTGTGTGTATATATACATATATATATATATATATATATATATATATATATATATATATAAGTTAATCTAACAAACATTAGATCGACTTGCATATAATCAACACCAACTCATTGATATCAAAAGACTGACAAGCCAGTGGGTATGAATGTAGACATAACCCCAGAAGATCAAAACTAAAAAATAATTACCTTTTCATAAGGTAACCCACCTGCACTCCACCCCACACATCTAAACACCCTGCTGCTTATATATACCAACTCCAAGACAGTACACCCTACTACAATGATGCTCTATTCTGTCAGTTGGCTTTCCTGTTTACAAAACCTAACATCCTGGGAAGCTATTGTCAGAATGAAAAAGTTGATGTGTGTGTGTGTGTGTGTGTGTGTGTGTGTGTGTGTGTGTGTGTGTGTGTGTGTGTGTGTGTGTGTGTGTGCGTGAGTGCACCTGTGTGTGTGTTTATCAATGTATATGTATACATATATATCTATGTGTGTGTGTGTGTGTGTGTGTGTGTGTGTGTGTGTTTAGGCAGACAGACACCCAAACAAACACACACACACACACACATGCACGCATAAACACGCATATATATGTTAGTAGTTGAAGTTATGGAGTAGTCCTTTTAATGATAAAGGTTATGGTATATTTTTTTAGCTGGTATCACATTTTGTCAAATGCTAAGGTGATAGATCATTGCAATGTATATATATATATATATATATATATATATATATATATATATATATATATATATATATATATATTCATGTGGTATGTATGTTAAATGATTGTAAGTGTGCAAGACTGGTTTGCAGGTAAAGGTTAGGAAGGGATTGTTTTCATGTTGTGCATATGTGTATAATGCATAGGATGCTTGCCCACCAGGCTTTTACATACTTCTTAATTGAACAATTTTCATAAAATGTCCAGATTTTTGCTTTATATTTTTAGTCTTTTCTCATAAAATTAGTGGTTTTCTGGCAAATCACTCTGGATTGAAGTCACTAAATAATGACACACATTTGAGTTTCACACTTAGCCGCGGTGGTGCAGTGGTAGCATTGTTGCCTCACAGCAAGAGGTTCTCCTGTTTGATTCTCAGCTGGAGCGCCTTCTGTGTGGAGTCTGCATGTCCTCCCCATGGTCGACTTGTGTTTGAAAGACATGCGTAGAATGGGCGAGCCTTTGCTGAAGGTTGGGCGTCAAGGTGGCACCTCGGCACCCGTAAAAAATCTACTGCCAATCATTAGCAGACCGGAATTCTGCTGTGGTGACCCCTAACCGGGAAAAGCCAAAAGAAAAACAACAACAACAACATTTGAGTTTCACACATCGTATCCTTCAGAAAAAGCATCCTAGCACAAATCCTGTTATTCTAGTAACTTTCTAAGATCATAATAGCAATTTTTTAACTTTGTCCTGATATTTGGGCCCCCTCCATTATTTTAGGCTTTATCCAGTTTTCATTTTGCTAAGAAGTTGGGAGGTATGGTTTTGTGTATTAGCAATGTTAGGAAAAAGGATTTATTTGGGGCGGCCACTGTGGTGCAGTGGTTAGCATTGCTGCCTCACAACAAGAGGTTCTCCGGTTCGATCCTCGGCTGGGGTGCCTTCTGTGCAGAGTCTGCATGTCCTCCCTGTGGTTGCGTGGGTTTCTTCCGGGTGCTCCGGTTTCCTCCCACATCCCAAAGACATGATGTAGGTAGATTGGACACTCTAAATTGGCCCTAGGCATGAGTGTGTGTGTGCCTTCTGTGGAAGGTTGGGCACCAGGCTGGCAACTTGACACTGTAAAACTCCACTGCCAATCATGAGTGGACAGGTGACCCGCTGTGGCGACCCCTAACCGGGAAAAGCCGAAAGAAGAAGAAGGAAAAAGGATTTTCTTAAAGTAATGTTTCATAAGGTAAGCTAAAGTTATGGGCAGGGGCAGAGTTAGGGTTGGTGTCAGCTATCATAATGTGGTGCACCTAACCTAACCCCACCCCTACACATTAGAGTACTAAACCCCCTTTCCCTAACAGTATGACTAATTACTGTATGAATAATTACTGTTTCGCCTGCATTTCTATGTACTTTCTAACCTAAAAAACAAAATAAATCCTTATTTTCCCGCCTTTCTCGACTAGTTTAGACCAGTATACAGGCTTTGCTGTATTCTGGACTGTGGTGTAGTTCCTGTGTTGTCCATTGCCTTACTTGGATAGAAGGAAGTTTCTTTGCTCACCAGTGGGAGTGGGAAGCCTTGAGCAGCCAATCTGTCCCTGAAGGAGTGACCTCAGCACAAGAGCTTGTAGTAATTGGTCGTTTTGGACCATTTCCAGCTCTTTTGAAGTTCCCTGTTTAAAATCCGTGTTTGCGCGGCTTTGCGCGATTGTGCGCATAGCGCAGCGCTGGTTAAACAGGCTTAAACTATTCCTGGCTCCGCCAAGTCTGCACTTCAGTTTTTCCCTTAAGAAAGCTCTACTTTCAACAAAATCAGTCTATTCGCTTTATCATAAGCCTAGCACTTGCTCCTAAAACCTTTCTTTTAAGTGAAGCATCCTTTAACTAACGAAAGCACTACATCCACCTACAACCCGTGCTAATACCCACTTCCCTTCAAAGTCCTCTCTCTGACCCAGTTACACATCACCCCCTTATACAATTCTGGCATGTCGAGTGGTATATTACTGACGTCCTCTCCAGTTCAGCTGGTTAATCTGGGAATCCTGACACAATGTTACAATTGTCTCATGTACACAGACAACCCTCTCCTCCTCCCAACAAACACAAACACATGTGAGAGATGCAACTATATAGCCAAACTGGAGGCTGAACTGTCTCAACACAGGACTAGCAAGACCAGACAGGAGGAGAAGGTAACCACAGACACAACAAACCCAGTCTCACATAAACCAACCACAACTGCAAACCAAACACATAATAACACAAAGACATACAAGGAGGCTGTAATAAAAAACTTACAGAAACAACAGAGGCTCCCAAAGCAGACATCCAAGAAAACACCACCTCAAAACTCTGCACATGCAACACATAGTACACAAAGTCAGTGTGCCAAACAATCACAGCCCTTAAGGCGAAACACCATGCCTGATACACTAGCAACAGGTGACTCTATAGTCAGACACACTGACGTCCCGCTTACCAGGCTGAACAAAGAGAGGGTAACGGTGAGCTGCCTGTCGGGAGCTATGATCCACCACATAACACAAGCACTCAGGTCACTTCAAAGCAAGTACAAATATGACTCCGTCATTGTCCATGCCGGTGTGAATGACCTGAGATGTACCTCCTTGGACTACATGAAAAGAGACACAGAGGAGCTCTCTGATTATGTAGCCCAGGCCGGTATGACCCTGACCCTGAGCAGCATCTTGCCCTCATCAAGAATGATGCCACAATACAAAGACAAGATGATCAGCTTTAATAATTGGCTCAGTTACTGGTGTCATTCTAGGGGGATCCAATGTCTGTCTGCTTGGGATGACATGCTGGACAAGCCACGCTGCTTCGCAAGGGACGGCTTGCACCTGTCACCACTGGGCTTCTGGATATTGGCTAAGGCTCTTGCCACCCCCCATAGTGCCTTTCTTAGGCAAGGCTCAAAAGACAAACCCACCACCTTAGAAAACAATAAAGGAAAAAACTAAGGGTAATGCTGCTCAACACCAGAAGTCTAAATCTCATGATGCAGGCTCTCGAAGCACTCCTTGGTATGGAGAGCATCGATGTCTGTGCAGTAACTGAAACCTGGTTCAAGGCTCCTGAGAGCACCCCGGCCCTACCATGTCATCCCTCGTATCATGCATTTCGGCCCCAAAACCTGGGCCGAACCGCAAAAGGAGGGGGAGTGTCCATATTCATTAAAGACACCCACACCTCCAGGTTAGTGGCAATGCACGAAGCATCGGAGACCATCCATGTGCAACTAACCGTAGGCAAAACTGCTATACAACTTGTAGCATGCTACAGACCACCTTCGCAATCTCAGGAACTCCATTCAGCCTTCCTGAAGACACTGGAGGATATGAATGTCTCACCAAATACCATCATATTGGGAGACTTCAACTACCCAAACATAGACTGGATGCATTACTCAAGCCCCAACACCCTAGCCCAAAGGTTCCTGGAATTCATCAACTCAAATGCAATGGAACAACTAGTCAACTCCCCCACAAGGGGAAATAATATACTTGACCTGATCATCACAAACATGGGGACAAAATGCTCAACACCGGAAGTATACCCCTCACTAGTGAGATCAGACCATAAACTAATATCCCTAGATATTCATATCCCATTTCACCTCCAGCACAAAAGACCACAGTGAGAAACTTCTCAAAAGCCGACTTTACACTCCTTAGGACTGAAATGGTATCTTTCAAGCCCCCTGGGCCAGTGGAAACCACATCCCACACTGCTGAATCCTTCACAAATGCTTTCTACGGGCATCTCCAAGAATGCATGGATCATGCAATCCCAAATAAAACCAAGACCCTCCACCAAAGGCAGGCATCCTATCTGGTGGACCCCAGCCATAAACAAACTTTATAACAAGAGAAGGAAGCTACTGCAAGACAGAGCAAAATCCCATAAAGGGAAGGCATCCCTGATCAGCACTAGCAAAAAACTATGTTCGCTAATAAAATCATCAAAGGCCAACTTCGAGAGAAAAATCGCTAAGGACACTAAAGATAATCACAAGGCCTTCTTCAGTTATGTTAGAAACCTGGGGGGAAACCCTCAGATATGCGCAGAGTTAGTTCATAATGGCAAAAAATACACTGAACCCACATATATTGCCAACATACTGGCAGACAGGTTCAGTGTAAATTTCTCCCCTCCCTCTCCCCCAAAAGACGAAATAAATATCTCAGCTGAATGCAACCTCCCTGAAATCTCAGATGTCCAGGTGAGAGCTGCCCTCAGCAAAGCTAAAAATACAGCATCCATGGGACCTGACGGTGTCCCGGGTTGCGTGCTACGTGAACTCCTAGAGGAGCTAAACCCACACATAAGAACGCTGTTTAATCTTAGCCTTGCTACAAGGATACGTCCCTGAACACTGGGGTACAGCTACAGTGGTCCCACTCCACAAAGGTGGCACCTCTACAGACCCTGGAAACTACCGCCCCATAAGCTTGACCAGCCTGGTCTGCAAAGCTGTGGAAAGGATCATTATGGAACTCATAAACAAAGACATCGGGAACCTACAGACAATTGACCCTACCCAGTTCGGCTTTGTAAAATGCAAATCCTGTCTTTTGAACCTGGTGGACTTTTTTGAAACAGTCACTAGAGCCATCGATGAAGGCATAGCAGTTCATACAGCCTACCTGGATGTGGCAAAAGCCTTCGACACAATACCCCACTCAGGCATCATAGACAAGCTCAACAGCTTAAATGTAAACCTGTTTGTCACAAGATGGGTTGCAAACTGGCTAATGGACAGAACCCACAAAGTCAGAATAGCTGGAGCTATGTCAGACTCTAAGCCAGTCACAAGTGGAGTCCCACAGGGCTCTGTCTTGGGACCCCTCTTGTTCAGCATTTATTTCTCAGATGTGCAGGCAAACATAGGGGGGTTGCGGCTGACAAAGTTCGCAGACGACTGCAAACTAGGCGCCATAGTCGACACACCAGCTGACACATGCATCCTCCAGAAGGGCCTCATAGAAACAGACGACTGGTGCCAGAGTCATGGCCTTAAACTAAATGCCAAAAAATGTATAGTCATCCCCTTTGGAAAAAACAAAGTACCCACAAATTACCACATAGGTGGTAATCAATTAAGTACAGAAAAAGTAATCAGAGACCTGGGGACCCAAGTTGACAGTGACCTCTCATTTGACACCCACGTCACCAAAGTGGTTAGAAAGACCTTCTACCTTGCCTACCTTATCATGAAGGGATTCACATCCAGATCAAAGGATGTCATTGTACCCTTATATTCCTCCCTTATCAGGCCTATGATTGAGTACAATGCCCCATTTGGTATGTACCTCACCCGGCACCTGCAGCAGCTGGAGAGACCCCAAAAGTACCTTACCAAGAGGATCAATGGTCTCTAGCATATGTCATATGCAGCCAGACTGAAGAAGCTCCAGCTCTATTCAGTAGCATACCGCCTGCTCAGAGGTGATCTGTGCCTTACATACAAGGCCATGTCCAATTCAGAATTAATGGACATGCTCCACCTCAAAAAATCCAAATCCATCAGAGTCACGAGAGCTAAAGATCTAAACCTCAGCACAAATATGAATAGGACATGCTGGAGGGACAGATTCATAACCCAGAGGCTTCCCGCACTCTGGAACATGATACCTGTCCATGTTAGGCAGAGCCCCTCACTGACTCTCTTCAAGAGAAATCTGGATGAATGGATGGGTGATCTTAGGTTTACCCCAGGGGTCATCTCTGTGTCATTGCTAGATAGAGGCACAGTAAACAAAATTTAACTTAAATTGTACACTTTTGTATCATTACATGGGGTGGCGAAAGCCACATACACTTTGGCTAGGCTTATAAATGCCCTAGGGCAGATAGCCTAGTACTATACTATGAAACTAAAAATAAGACTAAAACACACACACAAACCTTACAATACCAAAAATTTTGGCACAAACAAAAGTTTTGGCATTACTACCCAGTCCCATTTTCCTTACATGTGATAATCCAAAATTCTACTATCTCAGCATTTGACTATATTAACCAGAAAAAAATTAGTGATTACTTGAATCTGCTACAAATATGCTGTACCCATGTATTGTGTGTGTGTGTGTGTGTGTGTTTTATAACTGTATATACACTCATTGGCAAGTAGTTGATTCATTTGTAATCACGTCATACAATTGAAATCACAAATAAACAAAAGCTGCTGATCAGCATTTAAGAATGAAAAAAAGGAAAAAAGCATTTTTACAGGAGGGCAAACCCTATGCACCGTGACCTGGGAGAAGCGTCCCCAGCACCCTGATGGGGGGGCTATATCCCCTACACCTATATTGCTTATATGCCAACTTCTGTGTTGCACTATCATGTGAAAGGGGAGCACAACAAAATATTGGCAGTTCACCCTTCCATGGAAAATTCAGCCTGTTGCACAACAGCGATCAGAAAATAAGTGTTACTTATTAATGTTTCCTAAACAACACACACACGCAAACACACATATACACACACACACACACACACACACACACACATATATACATATATATATATATATATATATATATATATATATATGTGTGTGTGTGTGTGTTATACAAAATCCACAAACAAAGCAAACAAAGTTGCCCAAAAGGCCAAAGGTGCACGATTAACACACATTTCCACAAAAAACACAGCACTGAAAGAAATGAAGCTACTCTCTGTTTAACAAGAGTAATTCCTCACAACTAACTAGTACATCCAGGATCCCACACTTGCAGACTAAATCCAACACAAAAATAACTTTCAGTGCAAATCTAAAACACTTGTCATAAGCTCAAACTTTATAACAAGACACAATTAGTCACCTTTCCTGCTCGGAAAGGCCACTGTGTGAGGCATTTTTGTAGGATGTGGAACATAAAAAGCATAATAATACAAAATAAGAGCTAACACTGATCACTTAGAAAGTTGCATTTCCATACCAAAGTTCATCAACTGTCTTTAAATCATAAATAAATCTTAAGTATATACTGTATTATTTTGAATATAAAGTATTTGGCATTGCTGGTTTCTTGCTTTGATCCATGAAATCAGCCAATTTCTGGATGTTTTTCTAGACTTACAATCTGATTGACTGCAGGTATTATAAGTAAGCATTTGAAATGTCTGCACCCCAAAACACAGAAAATGAATGGTCGAAAAATGGACTTACATATACCAAGTCTGAGATACTCATTCCTGGAATATTCCCTTTTCTCCATGTTATGGTGGTCTTGCAGATGGTATATATAAGTTTGGGGAGAGACTTGCCTCCACATCAGGGGGTGTAGGGGGGGGCTTGCCCCCTGCCCTGCAAAAAAATAAGTTTAAAGGGGAAGAGTGATCTTTGAAATTTTCTCTTTTCCTCAGTTTTCATTCTTTTTTTCTCCGGCTTGTCAGCTGTCAGCATTTCAAGTATTGACATTTTAAAAGTAATTTTGAAATGAAAAAGACTTTTTTTTTTTTTTTGCAAATCTGACATATCAAATCTGACATATGTGAGTGTGGGATCCTGGATGTACTGGCTGAAGTTATAGATCTGGGAACCTATGTTGACTATGAACTGTAATTTGATAACCCCATATCTACTGCTGTAAGGAAGACTTTTTTCAGTGCACATCTTATATGTAAAGATACCACATCCAGGTCCAGAGATGTAATTGTCCCACGGTAATTGGCACTCATTAGGCTGATCATTGAGTAAAATGTTCCTTTCAGTAGTTACCTGTCCAAACACCCATCACAACTGGAATTACCACAATGCTTTCTCATTAAAACAATCAGGGGCCTAAACCATAAAGACTATGCAGACCATCTCAAAGCCTTATCTCTCTTTTCAGTATCATACAAGTTACTCAGAGGTGACCCTTGCCTCATGTATAGAGTTTAAACAGACCTTATTCTTTCAGGCCTGTTTCATAATCACAGTTCTAATAGTATCATAAACACAGACTCCAAGGATCTCAGTCTGTTTTGTAAAATAAGTAGACTATGTTGGAGGCTTAGGTATGTACCACAGAGAGTACTGCTTCTATGGAACCATCTGCCACTCCACATAAAGTACTTCCCTTACTCTGTTAAATTTTAGTTAGGATGAATGGATAGGTAACCACAAATTCATCCCCAGTTTATCATCTCTGTCCCTCGTGGGTAGGAGAAATATATAAATGTCCCAACATATCCACGTTGGGTTCATCTCTAGGTTATTTCTATGCAAAATATCAGGACTAAAAACTTGCACAGTAATGTCAGACTAGGCTTCAGTTCAATAACCTGATAAGTACCTATGAACATACGAGTTACTTTTATTAAACAGAGAGCAGCAACAGCAACAGCAGCAGCAGCATTTATTTTGCATGCTTTTTCTATGGAAATATATATATATATATATATATATATATATATACATACACACACCCCTACATTACAGTTACATGCATGCATACATACATATATACATACATACATATACAGTAAACACTGCACTGTGAAAGCAGAAAGGAGAACTGCGAGGGATTAGGATCAAAGAAAACAAACAGAAGCCCACTGCAACCCTACTTTGCATGTATGTGTGTGTGTGTGTGTGTGTACATATAAAAATTAAAGTATATCAGCACCTAAATCTAGCCATTGTCCATAAAATGTGCAACTGGCAATAAGTTTTAAAATTTCACAGCAAATATCATTAATTAGCTCAGCAAAACAAAAATGTCTTTCGGCTTTTCCCAGTTAGGGGTCGCCACAGCGGAAATCCGGTCCACTAATGATTGGCAGTAGAGTTTTACGTGCTGGCTTGCCGGGCCTAATGCACAATCTTCAGCGAAGAACGCCCATTCATGCATGTTGACACACAGAAGACGCTCTGAGAATCGAACGTGCAACGTCTAACTGTGAGGCGACAACGCTACCGCAGCACCACCACAGCAGTTAGCTCAGCAAACAAATATTTAAAAATGAGCAAATTATGTTGTGCTTACCTACAAATTTAAAGCTACAAAAGAAGAAGCAGTGTCCCTGCTAGGATCATCACATACCCTTTTAAACATACGGTATTTCAGGAACTTTGTAAAGAAGGACTCTGACTCCCATAGATTCCTGTCCCAGAGACTTCCCATATTATGGAACAAGCTACCCATCTATATCAAACAAAGCTCCTCATTAGCACTCTTCAAGAAAAATCTTGATGATTGCATAGGAGATAGGAAATTCATGCCGGGGATCACCTCTGTGGCTCTGCTCGACAGGGGCACAAGAAAATAATTTTCTTGGGTGGCGAAAGCCAGGGTACCTTTTTGGCTAGGCTTATATAGGCTCTAGGGCCAATAGCCTAGTACCTACCTATGAACCTATTCCCAAGTCAGAGAAGACAGTTGATTGCAAAGGACTGAGGCTTGGTATGCAAAAGGAATTCTGCCAGATATCACAAAATGAACACAGAACTTGGAATTCAGTATCTCAGTGGGAATTAGGTTGAATGGATTTTGGTAGAGAAGAGTAAGAATCTTAAACACACACCTCATGACAAACAGCAGCTAGCACAGGCATTATATGACACATCCGCTACTCAGCATCCTTCAGGTATCATATCTCAGGATAGCTATAAGCAACATTTTGTAAGTGGTCCTTTGCCTCAGTGACTTTGTGTGTCGCTGAATGTACAAAAATCATTACAGGAACTCCCAGGGAGACCTACTGTTTCTGGTAATGGGGTCTCTTACTGAACCCCTTTCAGCATACCTTTCGGCCTTTAACACAAGAAATCTGACAAAACAAAAATAATAGGGGTGCAAAGGTCCAAAAATAAGGTCATATTTTAAATATTGCTCTTATAAACTTAGAAAGATGCTAAAATAATAGGTTTTGTGTTAGCATGCATTGTTTGAAGGATATGAAGTTTGAAACTTAAATATCTATTATTTAGTGACTTCAATCTGCACTGGTTTGCAAGAAAACACACAAAATTTATGAGGAACAGACCAAAAATAGGAGGCAAAAATCTGGACATTCTGTAAAAATCTGTACAGTTGATTGGTATACCTTTCAGACTGAGTAGAAGAGTTTAAATACTTTATTACAACATGTAAGGGCAAGATCACAGGACACCACTGAGTTCTTAACAAGTTTTCTCTAAATATTCTGTAACAGATGAGGTACTTCTTTGCACCTTAGATATACACGTGATATATGAACATCACCCATGATTTGGATATAAAAGCAGTTATATATTTGTTGACCACTACTGATTTATATACATGTAAACTCAGGGAATTTATTCTACAATTAACTGAAGTGGTTCTGATAACAAATGCATTTCTTTACAAGAATGACTATTATTTGCAGTAAAGGATTGTGCAATGGGGTCCTCTTTTGTCCTGATATATGCGGACCTATTTGTGGTATTTTTTCATCTAGTAATGTATAATGTATTTCATTGTTCATACACCTGGCATTTTAAATGACTGCTTGTTAATACGGAAAGGGAACAAATATGAACTTTATGATTCTGTAAAATATTTTAATGAAACAGAGCCAGGAATAAATTTTGAAATGAGAATGAACTTGTTTGCAACTGATTTTTAAGATGTGAAAAAAAAAATAAATGGAAATATGGTTCTTTACATACAACTGTTTTCTAAAAAACATATTCCAAAAAATCCTTATTTATTGACAAACAGTTGACATCCTGAACATGTGTAAAGTTACACGAATGTCGCACTTCATGCAGGTAAAAGTACAGTTAATAATACAGCAAGCTTTCAAAAGATGTGAAATGTAGATTTATACATAGAAAATATCGTTCTGATACTTTACACAGGATAAGATCAGAGGCGGACTCAATGACACATGATGATTTGCTATTTTATGAAGACAATCCAGAAGGCAAGGGTAGCCTTAGATTTATAACTACTTATAAAAATAACAACAGTAAGTTCAGAGAAATCTTATAAACATTGTGATTCATCCTAAGGGATTTTTTTTTCTATGAAGCTCTTCCAAAGAACTATATTATTACATTTAGAAGAGGTAAGGCTCTGAGCCATATTCTAGGCAAACATAATCATAATAAGACAATTAACTATAGAACAGGCATTACAAATACAACATTAAAGTGACATTTCCCACGCAGATATTTCAGCTTCTGTGGTTTTGTATACCAAGCTTACTAATTTCCAAGGAAAAATATTAGAAAAATGTAGTATCCACCATGTTCTTTCTTTCACTACTGAATGTGTACCTTGCTTCATGTTTCTGTAGATCATTTTATACAGGAAATATGTCATGCCCCTTTAAAATGATGATACTGGAACATTTAAGTGACAGAAGATATAAGAGGATGTAGAATGCTTTATATAAACATGCCCTTAAACATAAGGATACAATATTGATATTGACAAATCAGTTAGCAAGCCCCATGACAATGATCCATACAAAAAAATTATGGATTATTAATTTGTGTTCTTTATTTCCACAAGGATTAAGTGATAAGCTTTAAATGCTAAATTATATAATGTTTACAAAATATTTACAGTTTGGAGATGTGTAGCATGCAGGGTTATGATCGAGTCCAATTGTAACTATGTAATATGTGTTCAAGGCATGGATTCCACGAAATTCATCTTGACAGCAAAGCTCAAGAAGTGAATCTCAACATCCATGTCAAGAGCATATAATGAAATGGTTATGATCGTGAGACTCAATCATAACTATTTGTAGTGCAGGAAGGTTTGTCTATTCCATGTACTACCAGTTACAGAAAAAAAATCTGAAGTGTTTTGTCAGCTTCGAAAACAGTAAAGCACTTAGCAAGTGCTGTTCCAGAGACATCAAGTAAATATAATTGCAGGAAAAAGTCAGGGACAGTTTTTAAATATTCCCTAATTTAACTAAGTTACTTACAGACTGAAATCTCTAAACTTCTGATGA
The DNA here is from genome assembly GCF_019279795.1 of Protopterus annectens. NCBI lineage: Eukaryota > Metazoa > Chordata > Ceratodontiformes > Protopteridae > Protopterus > Protopterus annectens. Next base: position 412,411,661 of record NC_056725.1, read on the forward strand.
TGTATGACGAAACATATTCAGGGACATTTGAGAGTGAATGAATGTCCCTTTCCTTATACCAGACCCCAGCAACACTTAGAGGGTTAATAACAAATGCTACACACTTTTGAAAGTGTTGTTACAGTTGGGTCTCGCACTGCTGAAGAATATAACAGGTTTATCATTTTTCCAATTTTGGAACGTGATCGCGGTGATTACAATGTTGTTGGACACCTTTGATGCTTTTGGAGGATTTTGATCAAATGACTACTACTTTTATATTTAAATTAGATTGCTAATAAATGGCAGCATAACTAATGAAGGCACATCAGTGCCGAAACCAGCCTTTGTGTCTTTGTTTTTAATAAAAAAATATTCCATCGTACTATGTTGAGTGACTGGCTTTTTGGAATTTCTGAACTAGTCAGCAACCTTGCCATGGAATTCAGAACCTGTAACAAGCAGGTCCATACCATCATCTAATAGCCTGAAGTTCATGTCATTACAATAGCCAAGCCAGGCTGGAACCATAACACAAACCACCATTCCAAGGTCCAGACATGGAATACACTGTCTGATTTAGACTATATCCCTTACATGAAAGTAAGATGTTTTGACAATGGTTGACATGTGGTTCATCAGTGTTGTTCTATTTTTCAAGAACAATGTCCAGATCACAAATGTGAGACATAAATTCCAACTGAATCCCCCCATATGTAAAACATGGGAGAGCAGAAGATTATAATGATGGACAGTGGCAGGCACAAGCATAGCTTCAGTCTTAGCTGTACATGTAGCTATAGATACAGATATAGTTATAGATACAGATAAAGATATATTATGTATAGCCTTCCTATGAAATGTTGCGTCTTGCAATGACAAGTCCCAAAATGCCAAAAAAGGCTGAAAATATAGTAAGAAAATAAGTATCAATCATCTCTCTTCTCCTTTAAAGCTATTTTTTTGCAAGTAGGCAAACCCCCTTCCCTTTAATAATGTAAACCAACCCTGTGATTGCTATACCTTGAAGAAATGTGAATATTCTGAGAAATGGCAATCTTGGACTAAGTATATTTAAGTCAGGATTTTCACTCTCCATATTCCATGACTTGACAGTAGGAGTCTCAATGTAGGTTTATAGGTTCATAGTTCACAGTTATATACTAAGCTAATGACCACCAGGGCCTTTAAAAGCCTAGTGAAGCAATCCAACTCAATTGTGTCACTATGCAACATGGGTGTTTATTAGGGGGGGTATGTTAGTTAGGATGTTTCTAGAGGTTATGCAGGGGGAGAGGGGTATGTCAGTTTGGGCATTACTGTCTGCCTATGTCTATCAGAGATATGGGGGTCAGACCCTGGGTGAATTTCCAATTCCCCAAGCATTGGACAACGTTATACTTAAATAGGATTAGGAATGGACTCTGCTTCACATAGATGGAGAGTCTGTCCCAGAGCTTGGAGATTCTCTGAGGTACATATCTGTCTAGCCAACATGCCTTATTTATGTCACAAGGAAATGTAAATCCTTGGATCTAGTGGTTCTGATGCTGTTCATTTTGCAGATGTGTAAAAGGTCCATCATACCCTGGTCCAAGGATGCCTTACATGCCAGGAATAGATCACTTCTCAGTAACCTATGGGAGACAGAGTATAGAGACAGGGCTTTAAGGTGATTCTAAAGGACAATGTGTATATGCCCTGGTTTCTCCTGGTAATGAACTTTTGTAGGTGTTCCAACTGTTGTATATGTTTGGACAGATACTTGCCAAAGGTGGTGTTATACTCAATGATGGGTATGAAAAAGCTGAATAAAGTGGCACTGCGACTTTCTTGGAACCAGATACCATTCCCTTACTTATAAGCTGGGAGACACAAAATGATTTTCTTACTACCTTGGCCATATGTTACTCAAAGCTCAGATTACTGTCTATATATGCTTCCAGATCCCTGGCTACTGAGTCAACTCTTAGAGACTGTCTTATTGATGGAGTAAGTAGCATTAACCTGGGTGACAGCTTACCCAAAAGGCACTATAATGCATTTCTTAGTACTGAGTTTTAGTCCATGACTGTGGCACCAGTCATTTCTCTTTGTTAGACCCTTTTGAAAGATGTTTGCATCGTGCTGGAATCTATGATAGCTCACAATTTGCAGTCATCTGTGAACATGGTCAGCCAAAGGCCCTTGACATTAGCCTTTAACCCCGAGAAATAAATGTCAAATAGGAGTGGTCCAAGCATCCAGTCCCAAGGTACCCTGCAGGTGACTGGTCTTAGGGGAGGTGGTATCACCAATCCCGACTTTCTGGGCCCTGTCTGAGAGCCAGCTGGCAATTCAGCATGTTATGCAGAGGTTTATGCCCAGTTCAGTGAGTGTGACAACAATACCTGAGTGGGGTATTGTATCAAATGCCTTAACCAGGTAAGGGTAGTTGGTATGCACCATTTTCCACTCATCCATTGCCTTGGTCACATTCTCAAAAAAATCCACAAGGTTTAAGTAGGCATGATCTTCCCTTGACAAAGCAAAACTGGGATGGATCCAGTGTCTGAAGGTTGCATATGTCTTTGTTGAAAATGTCCATGATAATTCATTCCATGACTTTGCATATTAGAATAGTTAAACTAATAGGGATGTGGTTTCTGGGGTCGTTGATGGTCCACCCTTGCGAAGTGTGATAACCATTGCGGTCCCCCATTCTTATGGTAAAAAGCCTGTTTTGAGGCTATAGTTGAAAAGTGGCCCTGATACATCATGTTTCCAGCTATTTAGAAACCATCCCAGGATATTGTTGTATCCATTGAGGGCTGTGTTTTTGACCTTAGTAATCACTGCCAGAACATACTCCCTTTTAATAGTTGTGGGGATTATGCTAGAAGGTATTTCATGGAGGAGGCAGGAAGAAGTTGGGGGGGGGGGGTTCTGCTGAATTTGCCAGCCAGCAAATTTACTATGTCACTCTGTTCAGTGAAGGTGGCATGACTGACCACCAGTTTTGCACATTAATGTGTGCTGCCTTTGAGGTTTTGGACATAGCTGTAAAAGGCCTTGTGGCTGTCTTTAGTCTGTGATGCTATATTAACCTTGTAATTGTCCTTGCTGAACTTAATTAGTTTATAGGTTCATAGGACGATACTAGGCTATTGGCCCAGAGACACTTATAAGCCTACTCAAGAATTTCACCCATGTTCCCACAAAGTCAACACCTGTTTTCCCTGACCAGCAGGGACACAGGTGGGATCCCAGGGTTATATTTTTTGTTTCTCATCCAGTCATCCAAGTTCCTCTTAAAGAGGGCTAGTGAGGTACTCTGCTTGACATGGAGAGGGAGTCTATTCCACAGATGAGGGACTCATTGGAACTCAAATCTATCCTACCAACAAGTTCTATTAATGTCACAGACCAGGGTGAGGCCCTGCATGTGGGTTGCGAGAGTGGAATTTGACTTATGGATATGCAGCAACTCCATCAAGGCTGTCTGAGATGACCTTGTATGCCAGACACCTCTGAGCAGTCTGTATGAGGCTGAGTAGAAGGACAGGGCTTTTAGCCTATCTGTATAGGACAGGTGATTGAGACCCTGAATTGTACTGGTCAGGAAACTCTGTGGTCTCTCCAACTGCTGCATGTTATTGGTAAGGTACATGCTGAAGGGTGCACTGTACTCTATAAAGGGTCTTATAATGGAGGACTACAGGGATGTTATGACCTCCTTGTTCCTGGATGAAATACCCTTACTTATGAGGTAGGCCATGTAGAAAGCCTTCCGTACAATAGAGGCAACATGGTGGTCAAAAGTCAGGTTTCTATCAACCTGGGTGCCCAAGTCCCTCACAACTGATTGTGTGCTTAGCATATTTGTTTAATGTTGTAATTCGTGGGGACACCATTTCCCCAAAAGGTATAATGATGCATTTATTGGCATTCAGTTTGAGGTCATGCTTCTGGCACCAGTCATTAGTTTGGGTAAGGCCCTCTTGGAGGATGTTCACATCACTAGGGGAATTTATAACAGTGCCCAGCTTGCAGTCATCTGAAAACTTGGTCAGCCACAGACCACTGGTTTTGGCTTGCACCTTAGAAATGTATATCCCAAACAGTAGAGGCCTCAAGACCGATCCTTGGGGTATGCCACATCTTACGGGTCTACTACTAGAGGTGGCTTCCCCTATTTTGACTGAGTGGGTTATATCAATGAGCCAGTTAGCTACAATCTGATAACATATGGGTTGATACCTAGCTGGGAGAGTTTATCTATTATGCCCAAGTGAGGAATAGTGTCAAAGGCTTTGGCTAGGTCAAGGTAGGTGGTGTGCACTGTCTTCCCCCCATCCATTGCTTTGGTGACTGTTTCAGAGAAGGCGACCAAGTTTAACAGGCATGATCTCCCTTTGACAAAACCAAACTGTATGAGATCAAACATCTGGAGGTTGCCAATATCCTTGTTTATAAGGTCCCTGATAATGCGTTCCATGGCCTTGCAGATCAGGCTAGTTAGGCTGATGGGCCTATAATTGCCTGGGTCAGTGGATGCTCCACCTTTGTGTAAAAGGATGACAGTGGCTGTCCTCCATTCTGCTGGGATAAAGCCAGTGCACAGGTTTTGGTTGAATAGGGTGCCTAGTGGTGCTGAGAGCTCTTGCCTGAGTTCATGTAGGACACAGCCAGGGATGTTGTTGGGTCCCATGGAGGCTGTATTTTTTGCCTTTGAGTGGGCATTAATGACCTGCGCCTTGGTGATGAGGGGAGGGGGGCAGGTGCTGCAGATGCCCTGGTTTACTGATGGGGTGGACAGGGGGGTAAAGTTTTCACTGAACTTGTCTGCCAGCAGGTTGGCTATATCTATGGCATTTGTGTATGTGGTATTCGACCACCAATTCAGAGCAGATTTGTGAGTTACCTTTGAGACTGCAGATGTATGCAAAGAAGGGCTTGCAATTGTCCTTAGTGGATGTGGTCAATTTGGACTCAAAGTTAGCCTTAGAGGATTTCACCAGTGACCTTATTTGCTTGTTCAGACAAAGGAAAGATTGCTTCCAACTTGGCACCTGCTCCTTCTTGGTCCTAGACAGCAATTTTTTCCCTTTTATTATAGAGTCTTTATTGCTGCTATCCACCAGACAGGTTTACTCATCCTTGAGAAAAATGATTTGGTCATGTCAGGTATTGCTGAATCCATGCAGCTGTACAGGTGCTCATATATTTTTTTTGGTGTAGGCTTGAACATTAGTGCTTGTTCCAACTTAAGGAATGGTGGCTGTGAAGCTGCTTATACCTGCTCTCAGGAGGTTGTAGTCAGCTTTGGAAAAGTTTTTTGTTCGACCCGGGGGGTGGGGGGCAGGGGAGATGGTGACTTTGAAAGTGATTGCTTTATGGTCAGATCTTACCAAGGAGGATGACAGTGTAGGGGTGCTACAGTGGCTACTCATGTTGGTTAGTACCAGGTCCAGGATATTTTCACCTCTTGTGGGTGGTGTCAAACAGATGATCCAATGCATTGGCATTTACAAAGTTGAGGAATCATTGGGCATTCGTGTTTGTGCTAGAATATGTCTTCCACTCTATGGCTGGGTAGTTAAAGTCACCCAGGGTCAGGGTAGAGGGTTAAATCTTGATGGATTCAAGTAAGTCCAGATAGTTGGTGTGGGCCTCCTGAGTCATGGTTGGGGATCTATAGCTAGCTATGATTTGAATAGGTGTTTTGTCAACAGTTAACTGCACCTGTAGTGTCTCCTGTGTGTCATACTGTTTGACCAGCCTGGAGGTGTATGTCTTTGATAAATATTAAAACTCCACCTCCTTTGGCTTTGTAGCCCTCCATTTGGGGTCGGAAAGTATGGTAGTACAAATAACCTGGTAAGGCTAGAGTGCTCTCTGCAGCTTTGAACCAGGTTTCAATGACCGCACAAGTGTCAGCATCTTCCAGGGGGAGGAATGCTTGCAATGAGTGCAGTTTCATGTTAAGACTCCTAGTCCTCTTAGTTGCTTGTTTAGTTTAATTAGAGAGCTCTTATCATTATGGGAGTTGCTGTTCATGATTTTAGCTGTGATGTTTTTCATTTTGTTAACTACCCTCTTATTGTTAGGATGCCACCAGTGTGATTTGTTTTGGGCTTACTTCTAGTAGGTACAGCAACCTCTACTATACAACCATTTACATGATTGTACAGTGTCTCTTTAAACAATTCTGCAAAGATTGTTGTTAACTCAAAGTTGGGAGGGGAATTGAATTTTGATAAACTATCTCTTAATTGGATGTCATTTGCTTTGGAATAGTTTCTAACTCTTACAGGGTTTGTTGGGGTTACTGAGTTGATTTTTATTTTGAAGGAGACAGACAGCTTTGCAGTCCTATCTCACCACTGAGGATGTGACACTGGTGGGGACCGTTGGGGTGCAGCACACTCCTATATTCATGACTATCAGATCAGGTATGTTTGAACCTATGGTGGGTATGCACACTATCGAGTCAAAGGTATTTGTGTTACTAAAGTCCAGGAATCATTGTCTGTGAGTATGAGGCAGTGTATGTTTTCCAGTGTATAGAGGGGTAGTTAAAGACTCCCATGAATACGGTATTTGGTTTAATGGTGAGTGTCTCAAGCAGGTCCAGGTACAAGCTATGGGATTCTACAGATAGAAGGTGACCTATAGCTTGCTAGGATATGGTATGGGACTTTGTCTGTGGTGGTCTGCATGTGGATAAACTCCAGGGCATCATCCTGTTTAATCAACATAAAGTTATGCTTCTTGCTAATGTAGTTTGAGACACCCACACCTCTTGTCCCTGTCTCGTAACTGATGGTCTTAATTTATGGAAGGCTCTGAAGCCATGCACTACTGTAGTACTTTCTGTGGATTTAAAGCATGTCTCAGTAACGGCACAGATCTCTACATTCTGCAGAGTGAGGAGAGCTAGTAGGTTGTGGAGTTTCTTGTTTAGACTCCAGTTTCAAAGGATGTGTGCCTGTGTTGTTGCATATATATGCATAGCCTATTCTCCTTTTCCTCTGTCATAATTTGCTTTTATTCTTTCAGCTTACTTCTGAAAAAGAGGACAGCCACAATGTCTGTGTGCCACCTCTACCTAGTCTACAGAGATGAAAAAAAAATGCCAAGAACTGTTATTGGACTAGTTTATAAAGGTGAAAGAAGAATCTGCATAGTTTTTATTCTAATCTGTCTGGGAGAAGTGGAACTCAGTGCAAGGCCATGTCATTGTACAGATCCCCAGAGATGGAGTACTGCTCAATTCCAATTAGCCACATGCATGCTTCTTCTCAGCATGCCCTGTATAACATGTTCTTGTTTCCTACACAGTATTTTAGATATAGCAGAATACCACTAAGGGTAACAGTACTAATTTTTGTAATCTCAGTTGTTGAGGCTACAAAAGGAAAACACATTTTTAATTTAAATGAACATGGCAATGTTTAAGTGGAATTATTCAGTGATTATGATAAATGTTTTAATGAAGATTTGCTTTAAAGTTTAACTAAAATGGCAGATGAAGGTTTGCAAACTGTAGCATTTAGAAATTGGTATTTAATAGTACAAAAATGTTGAACTCTGGTATTTAACCAAAAAAGTACAGTAATGAATGCATTGCTGTATAATAACAATATACCTTCTGAGACAGGTCAAACAGTAGGAGAAACAGGCACTTTGTCAGAAATTATTTTTTCCTAGTCTGTTTCTTGGGACTGGTCCCATGATTCATTCATGTTCCTTGTCTTAAAAGATACATTTTAGGTAATGCAAACACAAGGCTAAGGATTTTAAAAGGCCAACTTCTTCACCATACCTTAGGCTTAAGACATGATGTGTGCTTATATCAACAAAGGGATGAACGCTAAGCATGCACCACAGCCCTCAGCCAGTGTATCTCTCTATACTATATTAAAAATTATAGCCCAGCTCCATAGCACTATCCTCCAAGTCCCTTCCACTACCACCTCTACCACCAGTTAGTGCTTCAGTCACACGTTTACTATTCAAACCCAGGACACTAACAATTCGGATAGGAAAATTATCTCTGCACCAGTGGACCGGTCTCACAGAAATTATGCTACTACACTGTAATATATGTCTGGAATATCTTATGTATATGAAGCAAAAGGTCCATTATAATAATTCTCATAATAATGCTATTCTTTTTCTGTGGCTGACCAAAACACAGTGATTCCACTTGGCAATATCATCAGTGTGCATGTGGTTCACTAGTTAATCAGCTCCTTCTGACATTCAGATTCATTGTCTTGTTTACAAATAACACATAAACCTTCATAAATCTGGGGACGTCTGTATCAATAATGTGAGAAACCCTAGCATCTCTAAGGACAACAGCGAGAGACTAATAAAAATGAGAAAAATAATCAAGCACATTAGAAGCATGCAAGTCTTTTTCATTGTATCCTACAAAAGCATGCAAAAATGTAAATGAATGAGTGATTTCATACCTATTATAACAGACTTTCCTATATCCTTGTTTAAAAAACGAGAACTGTTTCATTTTACAGATAAAAGTTTTCTTCTACTAGTAATTTTGAGTGCTTTGGCTGGATATAATAATGGAAGATTTGCATGTTGCAAAAGTGTTTTATTATTTGGTATGACACATATAACAGGCTGTGCTTTAGAACAGGATATCGCGACACCTAGAAGTGCACTGTGTGTGAGGTAAATAACAAAAAGCTATAGTGTTGAGCACTCCTTTGAACATGCTAACCTGATTCAAATGTATTGTTTAAATTATTATACGATGGCTCATTTGGCATGTACTGTTTAATTCAAGTTTAATCAGATAGCAATATCACAAACAAACACTGTAAATGAGATAAGAAAAAAGCTTTATTTCTAAACTAATTAGCAAACAGGACATTAGTTATTACAACTGACTTTACACAACATATTGCATAATCACAGCAGTTGTTCTTCACTTATCTCCAATCAGATTATCTGTAACTGTTCAAATAGCCATTAGTTTCATATTGTATAATGCCTATTGTAGATGCTAAATCTGTATTAAATAAATTATATAATTACCATGTGCACCATCTAATCTGTCTCTTACCATGTGCACAATAGTTTTGGCTTTTAATTCACTTAACCTTACTGTTAAAAAGCCTTAATACTGAAACTTTTCATACTGTATTTGCAGGGAGGGCCCAATTAACCCAGCAAGATGGGAGTAAACAAATGCCAGTGATGGTTCCAGTTCAATGTCCCATTCTTTAAAGATTTTCTATACAACAGAGTATGAGAATATTTAAAATGAAATTATTACTCTCCTAATGGTATTCTTTGACAGCTATGTTTCAGTGCTGTAGTTATCTGTATTTCACAACTGTATTTCGGCATTGTAGTTGTCTGCATTTATACTCTCTTCCAAGAAAGACAGACAGACTGGAACACACAGATGGGCTGCATATTGCAATCAACAAAATAGTGTAAATAACAACCATCAGCAGGGTGTGGGCAATCCAAAACCACCATTTGCACAAAACCACAATGGGCAAAAATGCATGACAGGCAGTGCATGCAAATGAGTATGTAATAACATGTAAATGATAAACCTCATGCCAACGAATAACCCAGAATAAGCAAATGCATGAGGCCAACATGGCAGAATGATTCAGACAAAAAATGGTAATGCTGTGTACCCACACTCACATAGTTAGAACACTGTGATTTAATAATACAGGACAATAGTCATGTTAGGCACAGCCAGTGCTGGTAATACTATTCATCACTTCTCCTTGAACCAATGGAGCTGATACAGGGAGTGACTCCCATAATAGAACCTTTCCCTGCAACAAATAGTTGATAATTTCAGAGTTGACAAGGACACACTAAGGAACCTAGTTAAACAGTATCAACTATGAGTGGAATCAAGGAGTATGTGTGGTAAGCTATAGGGACCTTCTAGTTACAGAAAAGGGACATGTTGAGTATATCTCTAGCTTCTGTCTCACAAACGTTTAACCACAAAGTTAATATCATGTTTTAGAAAATGGGCAAACTGTACATCAGTACTCTGACTGGAGAACCAACGTTCTCCAGCAGGGTATTACTGAAAAACTAGTCCAAAGCTTCACGGCAGCATAGCAAGCAGTCGTGGAGCTTGGACTGAGAAAACGGAATGGCCGCCATTACTTTATGCTCACTAAGCAGTGCTTCTGTTGTTTAGTGAGTGGAAAATAAAATAAAAGTGAAAAAAAGTGTGTGTATCTGTTTGTGTGTGAAAGTGTATGCATGTATGAGTGACAGAGAGATCAGTTAAGCTACTATTTTACACTGGCTAAACAGCATTTCTGCTGTTTAGCAAATGTAAAATAAAAAGCGAGTGCATGTGACAGAGAAAAAGAGAGAGAGAGAAAGAAAGTGTATTCATGTATGAATGTATGAGAGAGAGAGATAATTGTGTATATGTGTATTTAAGTTGCTGTCTGAGTGTGAGTGAACACATGCATAAAAGCAGAAGAGAGAGAGTGTGTGTGTGTGTGTGTGTGTGTGTGTGTGTGTGTGTGTGTGTGTGTGTGTGTGTGTGTGTGTGTTGGGAAATCTGAGAAGTAAATTCAAAACAGAGAGGTACAAGCACCAAGGCCTGAGGGACACCACTGGTCACTTTCTTATTTTATTGATAAACCAGGATGGAAGTTACACTGAACTTGGTCAGTGTGTCTACACTGTTGAGAAAAATGCAGTGCTGTCTACTTCACTGATGTTTCTACTATTTTAGATTTTCTTAAAGAAACACAAAATGACAAGATGATGTTCTGTTTGGTGCATGTACTAATATGCTGTACTTAATAGGTACTTGCTTTCTAGTCTGCGGTGAGATCAGGAGAATCACACGTTTCCATAACAGAGATGTGGATACAGCAGCTCATTCCCTACCCAACAGGACACACCAACTCTTTGAGCACCAGCTACTGTCATAATTACTGGTACTAGAATCTGCTGAAGTGTTGGATTTGTGCATGTGAGAGGCTAGCATACATACTTGTGTGTGTGTGTGTGTGTGTGTGTGTGTGTGTGTGTGTGTGTGTGTGTGTGTGTGTGTGTGAAAAAGAGAGAAAGTGAACAGCAAGAGTGATCCAGCAATCCATGGCAACATCACATAATATCTATGCATACTTCTCTACCACACCTCTTGGCTGAAAAAATCTGGACAGAGCCACAAATATTGGAGAAACAAAGGGCAGAAAATAGGGATGGATTTTTAAATATTGCTCTTACAAACTTTGAAAGTTACTAGAACAGCACGGTTTTCGTTAGCATGCATTTTTTCTGAAGCAGAGATGTGTGTGCGAGAGTGAGTGCATGAGATGACTACTGGCAGCAGCAGTAAAGACAAACCTCTGCATCTTTCAGCTGAAGAAATCTGGATAAAGCCTAAAATAAAGGGGGAAACAAAGGCTGTAAAACAGAAACTTAATTATTGCTCTTATAAAATTACAAAGCTGCTAAACTAAAAGGATTTAAGTTAGCATGAAATTTCTCAAGGAAAAAAGTCTGAAGCTCGAATGTATCTCATTATTTGTCCCGTCCCCCTTTAAATAACCACACCACACACATAAAGACATTTGATGACCTTTATTAAACTGTATTATACAATGAACTATATACACATAAAACCAACATTAATTATCTTCCTCAGCAACGATGATCTCCGGGTAGTGTCACCACTCACCCTGGACGAACTATACCTCAGGGCAGCGTACCTACTCACCCTGATACCTCCTCCACTGGGGCAGCGTACCTACTCACCCACATAAAGAGGCAGCATACCTACTCACCTCACCAAACCATAAACCAATAATCACCTTTTTTAGAGGAGGAACAGAAGAGGACAATCCTGTCCCACTTCTCCGCCTCAAATTGTCCACATCTTTCATCCATATATAAAAGATGAGGGTGGGAGGGCCACTAACTCACACCAAATGTGCCTACTTCCTTTAATCCCTAACACTTAGTACTGTCAGAAGTCCCACCTACTCCTACCTCACTTCCTTTTACATCTCATCTCCCTCTCTCCTTAACCCTTTCACCACCACAAACCCACTATCCTATCCAACTACAATCCTTACCTTACTTTCTACCTCTATACCCTCCCCACACCCCTTTACCCCCTTACTCGAGGGACCGAGACAAATTAGTTTGTCCCAAACTGCATTTGTCCCGTCCCCCCTTTAAATAACCACACCACACACATAAAGACATTTGACGACCTTTATTAAACTGTATTATACAATGAACTATATACACATAAAACCAACATTAATTATCTTCCTCAGCAACAATGATCTCCTGGCAGCATCACCACTCACCCTGGATGAACTTTACCTCAGGGCAGTGTACCTACTCACCCTGATACCTCCTCCACCGGGGCAGCATACCTACTCACCCACATAAAGAGGCAGCATACCTACTCACCTCACCACCATACCAAACCATAAGCCAATAACCATCTTCTTTAGATGGGGAACAGAAGAGGACAATCCTGTCCCTCTTCTCTGCCACCAGCCTGATCCCAGGCTGTTCTCCCTCCTAAACCCTAGCCGCAATCATATCTCTAAAAAGAGTTTCAGATGCAAATTAAAAAGATCCAGTCCCACATCATTATGGTGTACTCCATCTGTTCGATACCAAGACTCCTCTCCATCCCCAAAATCTCTATGGTCAATAGTATGCATCCCCAAAATTCTTAATTTCCTAGCCAACCTTTGATTACACACATTCTGACCCTTTCAACCACCTTATAACTATATGCAGCCCTCCAACACAAAAGTGGAACCAACTCTGACCACACAGTTTCCATACTCTGGTATAATGCCTGTAATCTCATCAAATCCTGCAGCATAATGTCCACCAATTGTTTTTTAGAAACAATACCCAAGGCATTGCCCCCTAAATGAATGACTAGTATACAAGGACAACTCACCTTCAGTTTAGCCCTCTCAAATTCATGCAACAACCCGTCCCACCTAAGACCCCTAACACAATGCCAGGACACTGACCACCCTAAATGTGCTAAACGCAAATTTACCCCATCATCCCTAACTAAAGCACGCTTCTCTGACCAGTGGATGAGCGAATGCCCCAAGATAATAATGTGCTTCCCTAAAAGAAAAGAAGAAAAATTAATAATCAGACCACAACTTATCTAATATAAGACAAAAATGCATTTGAAGACTACCTCCCCACTCTTTTAATCAATTCAATAGAACTACTCTCTCTAGCTAAATCTGAAGCCCTACCTATCCTGAACGAGTGAGCTGCAAAAGTATCTGCCAGAAATCCCATACAACATAAAACCTTCCTCACCAAATGTATGAATCTACTACTCAACACCACCTTCCCATCCACTGAACAAAAAATTAACTGATCCATACTCCCCTTCCACCTCCTCATAAATTCTTTTGCCCACATTACTGGACAAATGCAAGGATTCTTGTCAATTTTAAGCACCACCACACATCCCCTACCTAACTGATCTGTCTTACTCCTCCTTAATGCAAAAGTAACCTCACCCTCCCCTATAATGACATCCTCCCAACATAATGAGCCAAACAACTCCGAATTATGAAAAGCGCCAAAATATAACCATGTACATAACCTACCCCACATAAAATAATCCATAGACCCCTTTTGCATCAAACCTAACTCTTTCAACAAAACATTCAATATAACCCTCATAAGCGGCCATCGAATATCCTTACGTTCCACCACCATTCTCCCCCAACCCCTCAACATACACCCTAATGTCCAAGACCTAGTGAAATCCTGCAACCCCGCTACCTTAGCAAAAATGCTAATCGCAGCCAAATCCACCTTAACTGTCTGCAAAGCCATGCCTAACCCCCAAGCATGAACAAAACAAGTGAAGAAAAAGCATTGTTCCTTTGAGTTACTGGAAATAGTTCTAACCAGTAATTATTTTACCTTTAATGGTGAATTTTAAGCTAACATCTTAAAATGGTTAATGGGATGCTATATTCTACACTACACCTTCCTGACCATTTTTTTATATTGTTCAGGGGCTGCTGTGGAAGCTAGTACTTTGTGGAATCCCCTGGGTTAATGGAACCTGCTATATTACACACATTTCCTGGGCGATATTTTTTATTATTGTCAGGGGCCTCTCTGTGGAAGCTAGTACTTTTGTGAAACTATCAGTTCCACTACTGAATTTTGAAATTCACATTTAAATTTTCAAGGAGTGAGATCGACTTTCTTGATGTTAAATTGGTGAAGGACTCTACTGACCAGGGTAGCGACGCGACCATTTTAGAAAACCTACATATACTTCACCAGCTTTCACCCGTATAAACAGAAAAGGTCTATAGTGAAAGGACAGCTGGTGAGGAGACTTCACTAATGAATGTTCCCTATTAAGGATGTGTTTAGCAACCGAGGTTACCCAGATGAAATGCTATCAGAACTAATAGAAAAGGAACAATGGTTTAGGATTTATTAGAATGGATGATAATCCATTGGGTACAAACTGAGAGCGTTTCAGGAACACAGCCACTCTCCTTCTCTTTTACTTTCTTCTACCGGTCGTCTGAGGGTAGGGGTACCGGGTCCATTATGCAGTGGCTGTTCTAAATTAAATGAACAAATTCTGACCAACGAACGACGCACAAGAGGAAGGGACAATGATGTGAATGGATCCAACCTGTTTGATTGACAACACAAAGGTATGCTAACTGGTACTGTTATATCTAACAACACATGTTTTAGGGGACAAGCTTAATTGTTTGACTCCAAGGTGTTGAATTGTTAGAACTGATTATTAAACACTATGTACTAGTGGTGACCAAAATACAGAAGGGGTAGTAGATATGAAGCATAGATGACATAATAGAAGAAGATAATGAGGGAGATGTAAACCCAGGGCCAAGGAGCATGGGTTAAACACTAACAACAAAGTAGGTAATCAGAATACTTGAATTATTAGCCGCACCACCTTGGCAACTCCCGGTAGTAGGTAGAGCATAGGGAAGAAATTATAGAACTTAAAATGTTTTGTGAGAAAAATGAATCTAAATGTGATGTTTAAAAACCACCTGATATTGAGAAGAATTTAAAAGAAGATGCGGGTGTTTGTTTTACGTACCTTAAAAGTCCTCAAGGAGGAGGGTTAATGTAGTACCCAGAGAATTAGGGATATTTATTTTTTGATCACGCACAATACTAATATACTCATAAATACATTAAATAGTAAATATACTATATACAAGGATTAAAGGTGCTTTCTTTGACAGTTTAAATAGTAATTCTTCACAACAGTTAAAACAACCTTTTTAACACGTGAGAACAACAATAATTGATATAGTACCACACTCCATATACCTGGAGTGGATAGGGTCTGTGGATAGGGTCTATGCTTCGTTCTTAGGGGCTTAGGGCTCTGGGAGAAATAGAGATTACCACTAAGAGTTACTATTTTACCTTTAATGGTGAATTTTTTTACCTTTAACGGTGAATTTTGCTGGGAACGGGCATGTGGTGGTGGCTCCCATGTAGGTGCTGTTATGGGATAATGGCTAACATCTTAAAAATGATCCCTGGGTTAATGGAACCTGTTATATTCTTTCCACATATTCTACACACGGTTCCGATCATATTATATTGTTCAGGGCCTGCCCTGTGGAAGCTAGTACTGTGGAAACAGAAACACTCAGAATTCAATTTTGAATTTTTTGAAATTCAGATTTAAATTTTCAAGGAGCAGATCAATTTGATGTCTGTGAAGTGGTACAAGACCTAGCTGACCAGGTACTGGCCCTTTAGAAAAACCTAAGACACATCAATTCATTCCTGCTGACTTCCACAGCTCTTTCACCCGTATAAAGAAAAGGAATATAGTGGAAAGAGGGCAGGTGGGGAGGAAATGAAAGAATGCCTAACCTATACTTGTAATGAATGAATCTATTAAGGGAGATGTTTAGCAAACGAGGCATTACCCCAGATGAATGCCTATGGAACTAATAGGGGAAGTTACTTTTAAAAGGAACAATGGTTTAGGATTTATTTGTGTGGTTTCTGCCGACAAGGACCCTCATTTTGGTGCCCCAAGCATGAACTACATATCACAGTAGTAATTCCTCTGACCATACCCCTTCCTCCTCTGGCAGCTGCAAAAAATCAGTAAGAGCCCTACCATACGCCTTCCTTGTAGAAGGGGCCCAGGAAAGCCATACCAACTGCCTAGTTACATCGATCCAAGATTCCACACCTCCTCTGGCAGGATTTCTGGCACCTCCTCTGCCCATGGAACCAACCCTCGAAACCTGCGAAATTGTAATTGGGACAAGCTATCAGCAATCTCATTCCTTACGCCAGGCACATGCACTCCTGTAAAAGAAAAATTTATTAAAAGGCTCTGCAAAACCAATTTATGCAATACCAACAATTAACAAGCCCAACTTAGCTGTCTTCTTTGGCAATACCCTCACTACAGCCATATTGTCAGAGTGAAAAACTACATGTTTGCCCCTCAATTGCTCCTTCCAGACCACCGAAGCTGCCCATATAGACATCAATTCCAGAAAGGCCACATCCCGCTTCCATACCTCCTCCCAATCCCGAGGCCATTCAGCCGCAAACCACCGACCCCAGAAATAGGCCCCCATGCCAGCACCCCCAACTGCGTCTGTAAACAACTGAAGTTCCTCCTGCCCCACCCAGTCTGACTGCCAAAAAGATATCCCATTAAATTGTTGCAAAAACCCATTCCACAACCCCAAATCCTCCCGCACCAGTGGGGTTACCCTAACCCAATGGTGTTTGCTCTTACCCCCTTTCGGCAAATATGCCAGTGACCTGCAAAAAGCTTGCCCTGGGTGCACCGCTCATCAGGCAAAATTCAAAAGCCCAAGCAACTCCATAGTTGAACGAATCCGAATCTTATCCTTACCCAACACCGAACGTATCTATTTTATTCTCTGGTAAACAAAACAGTCCCCGCTCCGCATCAGCTGTTATTCCCAGAAATTCAAATGCCCTTGCCGGACCCCTCCATATTATGCTGAGCCAGTGGTACCCCTAACTTCTCACACATAATCGTAAACTCCCGCAAACCCTCCTGTGCTCCTACCCTTCCTTCGCCCACCAACAAAAAATCATCCAAATAATGCACTGCATTTTGAGTCCCCACTTTCTGCTGCCAAATCCAATGCAATACTGTACTGAACTTCTCAAAAGTCGCACATGCCACTGAACAACCCATAGGCATAGCTTTATCAAAGTAGTACTTTTCTGCTACCCACATCCCCAGTAGCGGCCAATCCTCACTCCTAATAGGCAACAATCGAAAGGCCGACTCAATGTCGACCTTAACCAACCATGGCTCCCTAAATTCCCTAATCACTTTCACTGCATTATCTAAGGAAGCGTAATGCACCCTAACCTCCTCTTCTGCAATAAAATCATTTACTGAATTCCCTTCCGGATAAGACAAGTGATGTATCACTCTGAATTCCCCTTCTCGCTTCTTTGGCACCAACCCCAAAGGTGACACCCTGTAAGCACTAAAAGGCGGACTGTCAAAAGGACCCAATAACCGTCCCGCCCTACACTCTTTCTCGAGCAAAGCCTCCAAGATGTCCTCTTTATCGTGAACAAATCATAAATTCTTGCAACCCCCCCCTCTCATGGTGGACTTAATAGGAAACCCCCTTGAAATCCTTGTATTATCTCCTCTTTGATGGCCAAACCAGGAAACAGATGAAGCATCCCCCGGAGAACCTCCACCTTAATAAGGAACGGTGCCACTCCCTCTATTGCCTCTAAAGAACCTGAGCCCACATCCCCAGGACCCACAAAAATTAGCCCTCCCTGAGCCAGCTGAAAGCCTTGCCCACCAAATCCACACTCATGACCCATAACATTAGAGTTCCAGGACAAATCCTGCCGACCACAGCCAGTGGCCGAATGATCCCCTCCACATCTCGAACATACATGGGCAAATTTGCACTCCACCCATGAACAGGAGCCACTATTAAATGACAAACACACACCCGCTGTTTCCGGCCCACTCAACCTTCTGTTAAAGCCCCCGTAACTATCCATCATCGTAGCCAACCATAGATCTGGATGATGCACCTCCCAACGAAGTGACTGGTCCACAGCCTTCCATTTGCAGAAACGCTGATCATGCCAGAGCCACGCATTACCCGGCCTTAACTGTTGTGCATCACAAATAGTAAGGAAATAGCCTAGCAGCAGCAGGGCCAAAGACCCATCCTTCTCCAGCTGCACTGCCATAAAATAAATAAAGCCAACCACCCAAGTATACCATTTCCTAGGGCAAAGCTTACCTACCCTCTGCCTTCCCAATGCTGCTAAGGCCGCTAACAAGTCCTTAATGTTACAGGACTCTGCTTCCACTAGCCATTGGACCCCTTCCACATCGATCAGCTCAAAGAAATCCACATACTCCCCTTTCCAAATTTTTCCTTAACCGCACCAGGAATGTGCGGAGTCAGGAAAACTGCTCCAGTCCCCTGCCTCAAAGATTGGGTAGCCAACCAGTCCCCAGGCCACAGCCCAAAATCAGAGCCTACCTCCGAGCCCAGGAAAAAACTGTCTCTGGAACCCACCGCCACCCCCCCGTCGCAACTCGAACTGGGTACCTGGCACCCTCTGCTAGTTGTCTCTGTGCCTCCTCTATCCCTTGCACACCACCCCGAGATCCCCAAATGACAAGTCATCACACCCCCACAATCCTGAACCCCTAGCTCCCCTAACAGCACTGCCGTAATAAAACCATTACCTGCACCTTCATCTTGCGATGTGCTGGGAACCGGTGTCTCCACTGCTACCACCTGCTGCAATGCCTGTTGCTTTTTCTCCCCAGCTGGGGTTCTCACTGCTGTGCGTTGCCTCTTCCAACCTGGGGTCTGTTCAGGTTCCTGTACCACCTCCGATGTTGCCACTTCCTGGAACAACTCCTCAGCTTGGGCCACAATTGCTTGCCACCTCTGCCTTAGTTCTGGTAATTTGGCCATCTGTAAAAGAGAAACAAAATATTAAAACTATTCTATAAGCCCGACTGCCCTACTCCCCCCAACCCCTAGTATTGCCATGCCCTCGCACCTTAACTTACCCCTGCCTGCCCACACTTCACCTTTCAACCACACTGTCAGCCACACCTCCTACCATTTGCACCCCTTCCTATCCCTAGAATATCCCCTATTAATATCCCTCCCCATGTGTATCTATGAGAAAAAAAATAATAATTAATTAATTAATGAATCCTGTCCCTCTAACTATATCCCGATCTACCAGCCACCCAATCCCATCACCATTCACACAATCAAGCCTAAAAACACTTACCTTTCCTCCCAGCATGATCCTTCATAGCGGTAACGGCTAAGCAAAGCAGTGTGCATGCACAAACCAGCACTCGGACCCAACAGCCGAAATAATGGCAGAAGCAACCCAATAAACCACCAGGGAGTACGGAGAAGATATTCCACCGCCACCACTACTGAAATTCAGGACAGAGGGACACCCAATCGACCGCGACGCCATCCTGAAGCCGGAAAGACCGGAGAAGATGGACTGACACCCACCAGGGAGCACAAACACCAATCCGCCACTACCACCAACGATGATGAAGCATGATGGACCCCCGAACACCTGTCACAACCACCGGGATAATGAATACAGACACAGCAGCCCATGAACCCACCATGGATAAGATATTCCACCACCACCACCGAATACCAGGACGGATGGACACCTGAACGACCATGACACCATCTTGAAGAGAAACCGAAGAAGACAGATGGACACCCATGAACCCCCCAGGGAGCACAAACAGAAACCCGTCACTACCACCAATGCAGGTGAAGCCAGATGCAACGATGGACCCCTGAGGAGATGATCCGCCACTACACACCAACGCTACTGTCTACCATGACCATCGGGAGAACCATTTTCCCCAGAAACGGACATAGCCAGCCCACGAACCCACCAAGGAGCATGAGGGGTGATCCACCACTACCCCCCAACCTAAATGGGACCGGATTACACCGATGGACCCCCCCCTTTGCCTACCACGACCACTGGGAGAACACCTTCCTTTTTTTTTTTTTTCTTTTATTACCCCGACCTCATGGCACCGACGGCCTACTACCTGATAGAGCTAACTACAGGCCCAGCCTCCCCCCACAGATGTCACTCGACCGCATGGCCCCACCAAAAAAGGCCTGACGAATCCCCCGGAGACCCGCGGATGACAGGAAGCAAAGAAAACCTCAACACCCAGGTAAGCCTAGCACTACTCCCATCCACTTCATTTCATAGATATATATATATATATATATATATATATATATATATATATATACACATATATATTTTTTTGTTTGACCACCCCCCAACTATTCACACACACACACACACACACACACACACACACAGTATTCTATTACCCTTTCCTACCAGTAAGCTCAAACTATATTCCCAGACTCCAGCCCTCCCTTAAATTAACCTCTAGAAAACACCAAAAGGGGGACTGACCCAGACAACCTAACCCCTTCTCTCCCCACCATCCAAGGCCTACCTTCAGCCATGATACCTACAGGTCGTCTGGACGTAAGCTAGTTGTTACTCCACCAACTCACGCCAAATGTGCCTACTTCCTTTAATCCCTAAGACTTAGTACTGTCAGAAGTCCCACCTACTCCTACCTCACTTCCTTTTACATCTCCCTCTCTCCTTAACCCTTTCACCACCACAAACCCACTATCCTATCCAACTACAATCCTTACCTTACTTTCTACCTCTATACCCTCCCCACACCCCTTTACCCCTTACTTGAGAGACCAGGACAACTTAGTTTGTCCCAAACTGCATTTAGTATTTTTAGTAAAACTTGGAACTCTCTTCCTGCTGATCTTACTCTTGAATCCTCTCTTACTCAGTTCAAAAAAAGCCTCAAGCAATACTTTAAAACTCACTGGCTATATGTCCTTGTTCAAAACCGACTAGATCCTTCTCTATAGTCTGTAATCATGCTATATTGAAAAGTCAATTTGTCAACACTGTTTTAAAAATGTATGATTATATTACCTTCTTCCTCAACCGGAGCTTGTAAACTGTGTGTAACTTCTAATAAGTTTGTGCTTTTTACTGTACGTTTTACCTTGGAGCTTTTCTCCCGGACCTTCACTGAAAATGGACATGTATCCAGTCAGTTTATCCCGGACAACAAATGTAAAATAAAATAAATAAATAATTTCAATCTGCAGTGATTGCCAACCAAAGGATTTAGGAGTAAGGGACCAAAAAAATAAAGCAAATAACCTAGTTATTTTTTAAATGTTATATTTTGGCTGTAAAATTCTTCCTCAAACACCATTAACATATATTGCAGTTTGCTAAGTTTGAAACATTAGGTGGAAGAACTATTTTACTTCAAAAATATATCAAATATACTAACAATAACACTAAAATGTACATATATAAAGTAAGTAAAACACAACCATTTTACAGAAAGCCCATTTTCTAAGCGCAATAATGCTGTCCAGGGTGTGTGTTAATGTGTAATTAACGCCCTTCCATGGGTTAACAACCCTGGGAGGGAGTTAATTACACATTAACTCACACCCTGTCAGGCATTATTGCTTGCATAACATGTGGGCAAGCCTATCTGGTTCTCAGGAGATCCAGCATCATAAAGGAATTCTGTAAGAGAGGACACTTTCCTGAGGTCCTGGGCACCATAGATTCTACTTTGGTATTTAGTCCCTGCATGTCCAATGGGACAGAGATACATAAGTATTATTAAGATTACTAAGATTAAAGTGTAGCTATCATTTCTAAGTCTTTTGGATTAAGCACTTGGGCTTCAGACCAGTTGTTTTACATTAGGAAGGTTTGTGGCCTGCACTGTGGTGGCAGGACAGGTAGCTTACATCCTTCTAAGTTGGAAACTGCTGATTGAGAGCTCAGTGTCTGTTATTCTAAAAGTGTATTAGTTCTGGTTTAAGCACTTGGGCTTCAGGCCAGTTATTTTACGTTAAGAAGGATTGCGGTCTGCACTCTTGTGGGAGGAGAGGCTGGACTCTGCCCTTCTGAGCAGGGAATTTCTGGTTAGAGGCTTATAGTGCCTGCATATTCTAACTGTTTCTTACTGAAATTGGTACACCTTGTTTGCTGTAGCATAGACTGGATCCAGGCCTGCTGAATCTAGCTTTATTTGTATGCTTGTTGTTTGTTTATTTCCCTGAAACGCTAATTCCACCTAAAACGCGGCCTTTTAGCACTTCTCTGGATCCCTAGTGATATCTGCATTGCTTACTGTACTTATTTCCTTGTTTCACTTGAAAGAAAGTTACTGTTTGTCATTTTTGCATTTAAGTTACTTGTAACACATTGCATTTAAGTTACCTGGCACTTGCTCACTAAAGCAATTATATAAGTCAGCTCTAAAAAATTAAAAGCACTACACCCTCACAAACTCCCATTGAGTACCTTGTTCCCCATTGGCCCTTTTTTCAATTATAAAGGAATTCCCAATACTATTCTAGCATGTCCAAAGGTCAGTTGTCAATCTCCTCTCCGGTCCAGCTGGTGAATCTGGGAATCTTGAGGCAATGTTACAACTGCCTCATGTACACAGACAACCCTCTCCTCCTCCCAACAAATTCCAACACATGAGAGATGCAACCATATAGCCAAACTGGAGGCTAAGCTCTCTCAACTCAGTACTGGCGTAACCAGTCAGGAGGAGAAGGAAACCACACTCACTACAATTCCAGTCTCACATAGACCTACCACGACAACAAACCAAACACATAAACACACAAAAACATACTCGACAGCTCTAAATAAAAATCTGCCTAAGCAGCAGGGACCTCCAAAGCAGACACCCAAGCAACCGCAGTCACAGCCCTTAAGGCTAAACAACACACCTGATACACTTGTAATAGGTGACTCTATCGTCAGGCACACTGACGTCCCGCTCACCAGGCTGAACAAGGAGAAGGTCACGGTGAGCTGCCTGTCGGGCGCTAGGATCCGCCACATAACACAAGCACTCAGGTCACTCCAAGGCAAGTACAAATATGACTCAGTCATTGTCCATGCTGGTGTGAATGACCTGAGACGTACCTCCCTGGACTACATGAAAAGAGACATAGAGGATCTCTCTGAGCATGTAGCCCAGGCCGGTATGATCCTGACCTTGAGTAGCATCTTACCCTCACCAAGAATGATGCCACAATATGAAGACAAGATGATCAATTTCAACAATTGGCTTAAGTGTTGGTGTCATTCAAAGGGGATCCAATGCCTGTCAGCCTGGGATGACATGCTCGACAAGCCACGATGCTTCGCTAGGGACGGCTTGCACCTGTCACCCCTGGGCTTTCGGATATTGGCAAAGGCTCTTGCTACCCCCATAGTGCCTTTTTAGGCAAGGCTCAAAAGACAAACCCACCTCCATAGGTATCACAAGGGATAAGAAACTAAGAGTAATGCTACTCAACGCCAGAAGTCTAAACCTCAAGATGCATGCACTCAAACTCTCCTTAGCATGGAGAACATCGATATCTGTGCAGTAACAGAAACCTAGTTCAAGGCTCCCGAGAGCACCCCAGCACTACCAGGTTATACCTCATACCATGCTTTTCGGCCCCAAAACCTGGACCGAACCACAAAAGGAGGGGGAGTATCAATATTCATCAAAGATACCCACACCTCCAGGTTGGTGGCACAGCACGAAGCATCAGAGACTATCCATGTGCAACTAACTGTGGGTAAAACTGCCTTCCAGTTTATAGCCTGCTACAGACCACCCTCCCAAACACAGGAACCCCACTTGGCCTTCCTGAGAATACTGGAAAATATGAAGGTCTCTCCAAACACCATTATATTGGGCGACTTCAACTACCCAAACATAGACTGGGAGCATTACTCTAGCTCCAACACCCTAGCCCAAAGGTTCCTAGAATTTATAAACTCAAATGCTATGGAACAACTTGTTACCACTCCCACAAGAGGGAAAACATACTGGACCTGATCATCACCAACATGGGGACACTATGCTCCAGACCAGAAGTGTATCCCTCACTGGTAAGATCAGACCATAAACTAATTTCACTGGATATTCACATCCTGGCCCCACCCCTGCCCAGAAAACCACAGTGAAAAACTTCTCTAAAGCAAATTTTACACGCCTCAAAACTGATGCGAAATCCTTCAAAGCCCCAGGGCCTGTGGAAAATACGGCCCAGACCGTGGAATCCTTTATAAACGCATTCTATGAACACCTTCAGGAATGCATGGATCATGCAATCCCAAATAAAACCAAGACCCAATCCTCCAAAGGCAGACGTCCTGTCTGGTGGACCCCAGCCATAAACAAACTATACAATAGAAGGAGGAAGCTACTACATGATAGAGCAAAATCCCAAAAAGGGAAGGCATCTCTGATCAGTATTAGCAAAAAACTACGGGCACTCATAAAATCGTCTAAGGCCAGCTTCGAGAGAAAAATTGCACAGGACACTAAGGATAATCACAAGGCTTTCTTTAGTTATGTTAGGAACCTGGGTGGGAATTCCCAGATATGCTCAGAATTAGTCCAAAATGACAAAAATACACCGAGCCCACAGACATTGCCAACATCCTAGCTGACAGGTTCAGTGCAAACTTCTCCCCCCTCTCCCCACCAAAAGGGCAAATATCTATCCCAACAGAGTGCTGCCCCTGACATCTCAGATGCTCAGGTAAGAGCTGCCCTCTCCAAAGCAAAAACACAGCATCAATGGGACCAGATGGTGTCCCGGCTGCGTCCTACATGAACTCCAAGAAGAGCTAAACCCAAACATAAAACTACTGTTCAATCTTAGCCTTACTACAGGATATGTACCCAAAGAGTGGCATACAGCAACAGTGGTCCCTCTCCACAAAGGTGGTGCCTCAATGGATCCTGGAAACTATCGCCCCATAAGCCTGACTAGCTTGGTCTGCAAAGCTATGGAAAGGATCATCATGGACCTCATAAATAAAGATATTGGGGACCTACAGACACTGGATCCTACCCAGTTTGGCTTTGTTAAGGGCAGATCCTGCCTCTTAAACCTGGTCAATTTCTTTGAAACAGTCACCAAGGCCATTGACGAGGGGAAGGTGGTCCACACAGCCTACCTGGACCTCGCAAAAGCCTTCGATACAATACCCCACTCGGGCATTATAGATAAGCTCACCAGCTTAAATATAAACCCCTATGTCACTAGATGGGTTGCAAACTGGCTCAAGGACAGAACCCACATGGTTAGAATTGCTGGAGCCATGTCAGACTCCAAACCAGTTACAAGTGGCATCCCACAAGGCTCAGTCCTGGGACCTCTCTTGTTTGGTATATATTTCTCGGCTTTACAGGCCAACACGGAAGGACTGTGGCTGACCAAGTTCGCAGATGACTGCAAACTGGGTGCCATAATCAACTCTCCAGCCGACACAAGCATCCTCCAAAAGGGCCTCATAGAAACAGACAACTGGTGCCAGAGCCATGGCCTCAAGCTAAATGCCAAAAGTGTATAGTCATCCCCTTTGGCAAAAACAAAGTGCCCACAAATTACCACATAGGTGGTAATCCATTAAGTACAGAAGAAGTCATTAGGGACCTGGGGACCCAAGTTGATAGCAATCTCTCATTTGACAACCACGTGGCCAAAGTGGTTAGAAAAACATTTTATATAGCCCACCTAATCATGAAGGGATTCACATCTAGATCAGGGGAGGTCATCGTACCTCTTTACTCATCCCTCATCAGGCCCATAATTGAGTACAATGCCCCTTTGGGATGTACCTTACCAGACACCTGCAGCAACTGGAAAGACCCCAAAAGTACCTCACCAAGAGGATCAAAGGGCTCAAACAGATGCCATATGCTGCCCGGTTAAAGAAACTCCAGCTCTACTCAGTGGCATACCGCCTGCTCAGAGGCGATCTGTGCCTGACGATAAAGCCATGTCCAACCCGGAATTAATGGACATCCAGCACCACAAAAAATCCAAATCCCATCGAGCTACAGGCTCGAGAGACTTGAACCTCAGCACTGAAATAAATAGGACATGCTGGAGGGACAGATTCATAACCCAGAGGCTCCCTTCACTCTGGAATAAAATCCCAGTCCAGGTTAGGCAGAGTCCCACATTGACTCTCTTCAAGAGGAATCTTGATGAGTGGATGGGAGATCGTAGGTTTACCCCGGCTATCACTTCTGTGTCACTGTTAGACAGAGGCACAGTATACTAACCTCAAAAAAAGGCATAGCAAAATTAATTTAAAATGGGTGGCGAAAGCCAAACACACTCTGGCTAGGCTTATAAATGCCCTAGGGCAGATAGCCTAGTATGAACTTATGAACCTATGAACCTATAAATAGGAAGGGATGCCACTTCCTGAACTGCCAGATGGCCTGTAATGTACATGATGTAATCTTTAGTGTGATTGTTCACCACCCCAACAGTTCACATGATTCACACATATGGCTCACATTTGACCTACACTAATGACTACACATACTACTGACCTATACTAGGGAACTTCACATAGGATTTATCTTGTAGTTAGCTACACACACCACACACACACACACACACACACACACACACACACACACACACACACACACACACACTACAGGTAACAGCCTAAGCATAAGAGTCATAACAGCAGCAAGCATATATAATGATATGCATTCTGTATTGTGGTCAATACCCTTGAACTATAGAATATTTGCAACCCTCCATTCTCAAGTCAGAGCCAATGGCAGAAATGTCTTATATCACTCTCCTGACCAAAAAATGGGAATATTGTGGAAAGATAATTTGGACTTCAGAAGATTAAATTCTGCTGTCTAGTCACCTGCAGTGGGCCACTATAATGCAGCTCAGAGATATTTGTAATGTGTACCAGGCTACACAACATGATCAACAAGCTGGTGGAGCAGGCTGGCAACACCATGTCATGACAGTCCATAAATGATGTAGCTGCAGCACCTGATACAAGGGCAGACAATGAAGGAGTAAAACCACAGCAGTGCCAGGCACAATATATTGCAGTACTGGCAAAGAGACAACATCTAATCAACAGCTATAGACCATAAAATAGATAACACAGAATGTGATGCATGCTGCAGTACTCAGGCCAGATAAGGCAATGCACAGTTTGCAAATTCAGTCCAAAAAAGTGCAAGAATTGTCTGCATTCAAGATGTAGCTGAAACCAGCCTTGTTTTGTTCAGATGTCATTTCAATAAGTATTTATTGTAAGCAAGATACTCCATTCTGTGGTAGATTGTATTGTACAGTATACAGTCTGGCCACACTATGCATCAGACATCAACAAACTGACACTGGACAGGAGGTGCACAGAGCGCAGTCATCATCACCTGCACAGGCAAAGGGGCACAGTGACAACTGATAGCAAAACTACAGTGTGGGGTAGGCCACAACAGGTGACCATAGTAGACGCACAGTCTGGGAGATTGTTGGGAGCCAGGGCACACATCTTCCTTCAAAAGGACCAGGGTGTCACTACATGAATGTTATCAGCATGTACTGATCTTGCTAACTGTGTCAAACCTGGATCTGTACCATAATAGGGATGGCATCAAACAGGTGGACCTTGCAGGGCAAACCTAAGGCAGCAATACATAATTACATTCTGAGAAACAACTCATGACTGAGATGCCAGGCCAAATGCCAGCAAGTGACAGCAATGGTGTATTTTCAATGCTGTCCCCTCCGAGATGGGATACATTATGCATGTCTGTGTCATGTATGGGCATTGTCATTGTCATGTGTCACTGACTGTGATACTATGAGAAAAGGAATACTTGCATCCATGGGTACACAGATACTTGTGAAGGTCAATCATGAGCACATGATCTCATCTGGATGAAAGTACCACATGGGGAAATCAGATGGTGCTGCCTGCTTTTGCTATCATTAGCCACAACGTACTGTTGTCCCATTGTGCTGGAGTCTCCATAATAGGAACAGGTGAATGTATGAAACATATGATACCAGTGTCAGCCCACAACAATATGGTTGTAATGTTCCCCTGTGCCATGCATTATGGGAAACATATTAAATAGTGCTACACCATACTCTGTGACACACACCTTATTGGGTGGGGCTTTCTGCTTACAATTCAGAAGTACCTACAGTATAGAGGTGCAGGTCACTAACTGTCAAACACACTCCACTTTATATGCATGTGTCAGTCTATAGGAGTATGGTCACAGGTAGCTGCTGTCAGCCCTACACTCCCATTCAAGCCACCACTTGCTATGATGACGCAGTCCTTCTGTCTGGTGAACTACATCAAAAACTCCTCCGGCTTTATCAGCTACATCATTGTAATTGGTCCATCCCTTGTGGTGGCAAATGGCCTGCAGTAGTACATCATTCTCTTGACTTATGAACTTCTCCAGGGACCCCCTCAGATGGCAATTCTTGTGCCTGAACACCTACAAGCAAAGTCTGACACTTAGTGAGCCCATGTGCTCAGCAACACCATGGCGTCCTCTCACTGTATCTACCTTGGCTGAACCTGAATTACCAGACCCGGCTCCTGTACTTCCCTCTGCAGTATTCTGCATCCAAAGGACTTTCACATATTCCAATAAAATATGTCCCTATGTTTCAAGGAGGTTTTGTTAAGGATGGCAATGATCCTTTGTATTAAACTAACATGGGATACTTACCATAGCAAGAATGCTAAGGAGGCCAAATAGCATCAACATTTGTGAATTGTTCACCTTGAGCACTGCAATATGTACAGCCAGTAGCAAGAGACATCCACATGATGTTTAGTATGAGGTTTGTGATGCCTTGTATGTCTATCAGGCCAGTGAGCATTTTAATGACATGCATCATTGTGCTGTGTGGTATGCAATTCAGCAACATGGGGTCCGTGCATACAGATCTACCATACTGCTTCTCATATACACCTTATGAGTGATCATTGCTTCTTACAGTGGCAACCACAGTACTTCTGCTTAGTATGCCAGGGAGCACAGGATTTTCCTGTTCTTCCTATAAGGGGACTCTAAGCACTGTCTGCTGGGGAAGTATGAGGGCCCCTTTAAAAAGGTTAATGCCTGGTTTGAACTGGCATGGGCACTGTCTCATGTCACAGGCATCACCCACAGAGGTTTGCAGTGATGACCTGAAGTTGTGTCACTTTGACCTGCCTTACCTGTAGGAATCAGTCATCCAGGATATGAAGCCAGAGCTGTACTGTAAACATTTTTATGCCATTTACAGGGCACTGTGTTATGTGCTGTCCACTTATGCTGGTTAATATTGGTTGAATATGGTTGACTGCCACAGAAGGCAGATGTACATCTCCAGTCAGTAGGATGTGTACAGTCTGTATATAGCCTACATGTGTACAGCTGCAATGTTACCTATGCCCTATGTGTGTCATATTATCTTCTCTCCATTGTGTTTCATATATCCTCGGACAACTGTGACAGAGAAGGTGGGTCAGCTGTTCTCATCTTAGCCTTTGTGATCCACTGCAGCTACTTCTGGGTCATTACAGACAGACCTCTGAGTTTGCCTCTCAGGAGGGAGGGAGGAACAAAGGCTCCTTTCTGGAGGAGAGATTGGGTTCTGTGGGAATAAATGTATCAGTCTGTCAAGGGAGAGTGAAGATTCCTCTTCTAAAGCTGGACAGTCAATGTCACCTGTGCAGACAAAGCAATAGATGCAGAGACTAATGGTTACTAAAGTGAGCCAGCAGCTTGGCAACATACATCTGGAGTGGCTTGATTAGTCACTTAGCCAGGGGTCTAGCTATTGGACCACCAGAGAAGCAACAGGTCTGTGACATTGGCCACCAAGGTGTGCATTGCCTGAGGTGGCTGCACTCTGGGCCAGTATAGTGGCCAACTAGAACAGCAGCTCACCCCATCTCTATCATGGTGACTCCTTCTCTCTTTCTCATTGCCATACATTCTTCACTGCCCTACCCTATCAATCACCACTTTCCTACCCTCTGCCTGCATCCAACCATTGTTGTATGTTCACCATCCCTGTCTGTGTCTGCATTCTATGCTTCTTCTACCTCTATCCATTACAAGGCCATCCCTCATTACCTTAATTATCTACCCTTCTCTTTTCATCATGCTAATGGGATCTCTACTATACATACGTCTCTTTTTCCCAGTGTCACTTCCTTACTGCTCACCCTTGTGTCTTCCCCTCTGTTTGCTCATCTCCTACTTCCTATTTTCCTCTCTATTTATATAGTATACAGACTGGATATTTGGTGTTCATATCCAGGTGCTGTTTATGCACAGTACTGTGCTAAGCTATGCTACCCTGCCTGTGGTGTATGCTATGGTCTAGTGTCAGCAATCATAATGATGCATATGATGCATGCTGCCATATATGCAAGCTTGGGTACAAAGGGGCAGTATATGTCTCTGTATACATCACCCATGCATGCTAAGGCAGTGAAGCTCTTCGGGTATGCTGCTGAAGGATTGTCCTACACGTTAATGGTGCACATCTGCATTATTACATGGCTTTATGCTCATTATGCTGATGCTAACCCTTGCATGGTCCATCCATAATTCATTTCTGTTTGTTTCATGCAGTGAGCATCCTTGTTTAGCACTGTACAGGCATGCTCTGCACCTCTATGAATCTCAGCCACAGAGAGACAGATATGTGCATCAGCCTGCTTTTCAAACAGGGGGTGGACAAACATAGGGCAATCTTTTTCTCTGTTGTGTCTTGAAACATAAACAGCACTTTGTGCTGATTGCCTGAATGTCCCAGTTAAAATGAAATGTCTCATGCAATTATTTTATACAACAATTGTATCTAAGTCAACCTCCCTGTATAAACAGGTTAAGTTAGTAATTAAACTCTTTAAATCAACAATTTCTTTCCATAAATTCACAGGTCATTGTTAAAAAAACGGTCTTGCCTTGAATGCATGGGGATTCAAATACAAACTGTAATTTTATTGTGCTTGTGTGTGTGCATGCACGCATACATACAGATGATAATATATATGTGTGTGTGTGTGTGTGTGTGTGTGTGTGTGTGTGTATATATATATATATATATATATATATATATATATATATATATATATATGTATATATATATATATATATATATATATATATATATATATATATATATATATATATATATATATATATATATATATATATATGAATGTAGACAGCTAGCTATTGTATAGACAGATACATATAAATTTTGGTAGAAAGCTGAAAGTTTTCTCTAAACTGATGAGCTGATTCTTTACAAAGGAGATTACTCTGCCTTTCTTACATGCAAACAACTCGCTGCTTATCTGCACAGAGGAAGCTCGCAGTTTGCAACAAAGCAGTGTTATATTAACTGCAATATAATAAAATCCATGCCTTTTAGGGTGACAATACACTATTCTGATGAAGTTTCTGTGGGTGAAAAGAAAGTGCTTATTTGGTGTGGATATTTTGTATTAAACTTTATACCATATTGGTTTGGCTTGGCTTTGTCTTTGCCTACAGGTGTATGGATCTTTATTGGCTTTCTTTTCTGCACTGCTATGGAGATTTGGCAGTAACAATAACATTGGTTATTATGTCATCTTTGGACATTACAGTTGTAGAGGTAAGCTACTGCTTGTGAACTTCCTCAAACCTGGTTGGGTTTTACATATAAAAGAGTTTAATGAGGTGATGGTGCAGTAAGTACCATGTCTGAATGGTACAATAACTTTCTTATGGCACATGCATGCAGACTGGTTAAATAGGGAACATTTTACTGCAGTGTTTAATGTGGATAAGGTTGCCTTGATAATATGTGCAGGTAAAGACTTCTGCACCATGGTGGAACTTTTACAACAAAGAGATTTTTTTAAGTTCGAGAGAGGTGGAATCATCATCATCAGCCCCCTTTTTTCCCATTTTTTTCTACATGGGGTTGGGGTATCGTGTTAGCCGTCACCAACTTTCTCATTTCAGTGCCACACTCCTGCCTTCTTCAACACTCATGCCTGACTGTCACAGATCTTCTTTCACACAGTCCATCCATAGCCGGCCTTAGGCATAGGCCAACTAGGCGGCTGCCTAGGGCACTGCTCTAGCAGGGGTGCTTTTCCAGTATTTATTTGCTGTAAGTAGACCAGAATGGGGGCACCGAGTGGTGTGGTGGGGGGCAATATGGAACCCTTTTGCCTAGGGCACCAGTTGACCTAAGGCCGCTACTGAGTCCATCCACCTCTTTGCTGGAGGTTCTCGCTTCCTCTTACCTTTTTCCTGTCTGTCGAAAACCTTCCTCACCAGATTGTCTTCTGTTTTTCTACACATGTGCCCAAACCACCGTAATCTGTTCTCTTTGATCTTTTCTGCAATTGGAGCTACTTTGGCTTGGCTCTTTATATCCTCATTTCTTCATATCTCCCACAGTGTTCATCCTACCACCTTTCTCAGGCACTTCATTTCCATCACCTCTACCTTCTTCAACTGTTCTGCCTTTACTGCCCAGGTTTCTGTACCATACAGTAGTACTGGTCACACCACTGTCTTGTACACCTTACTTTTCAACTTCTTTGGCATTCTTCTGTCATAGACTACACCTGATACTCTATGCTAGTTGGCTACAGCTCCTCTGCTTCTAGCTTTGACCTCTTCATTCAGATTACCCTTCTCCTCAACCACCCCTCCCGGATACATGAAGCTGTTTACCTATTCCACTATCTTCCCTTCTATCTCTATTCTCAGCTTCTTCTAATTTCCCCAATTTGTTGCCATTGCCACCATCTTATCTATGCTTAGTTTCATTCCATGTGCCTTCAGATTTGCATTCCATTCTACTATCCTTTGCTGAAGTTCTAGCTCAGTGTCTGCCTGTACTGCCACATCGTCTGCATACAGCAGTCTTGTTGAACTGTCCCCTACAACCTGTTGGCTAATGTAGTCCATCACCATTATGAACAGTAGTGGTCTCAGAGCTGAACCCTGGTGTACACCCACTCTCACTGGGAAACCCTCTGTGAGGCCTAACACTTTTCGTACTTGAGTCACTGGGTCCTTGTACATAATCTGCACTAATTCTACCAATGTTTCTGGGACTTCAAACCACCGCAGTACTGCCCAGATCAGCTTTCTTGGGACCTTGCCATATGCATTTTCCAAGTCTTGGAATGCCCAGTTGGACTCTCTCCCCAGCTCTAGCTTCCTCTCAAGTATCTGTCTCAATACAAACATCGGGTCAATTGTGCTGCATCCTGATCTGAATCTAAACTGCTCATCTCCCATTTTACATTTTTACTACTCTGCATATCCATTTATCAGTCACCCTCTCAAGAACTTTCATTGCAATGTAGTAGGAGTTGATGCCCACAGTTGTAGATGTCCCCTTTGTTATTGTACACTGGTATGAGTATGCTTATTCTCCAGTCACTTGGGATAGCCTTTCTCTCCACACTACAATCAGTACCCTTAGGAGCCATTTCTCCCCTCTCACCCAGCATCTTTATCATATCTGCTGTGACCTCATCTGAGCCTGCTGCCTTCCCTGACTTTATCTTTCTTAGTACTGTTCTTACTTCTTCTAGGGTGGGCTCCTCTTCTTCTCTCATCGTAGGCTGTTTCTGGGGGCAGTACAACTTCTGTGGGGTTTTCTTCATTCAGAAGCTGCTGGAAATACTCCTCCCAACTGCCTTTGATGTCCTGTGGACTGGTGAGCAGGTTGTTGCTGGCATCCCTTATAAAGGGTGTCTGACTATATTCTTTATCTTTCTGTCTTTGTTTTGCAACCTGATATAGTTTCTTTGTGCCCCTTACTGAGTCACTTTCCAGAGGTTGGTACAGTGCCTCCAATGCCCTATTCTTTGCTATTACAACTTCTTGTTTAGCTTCTTTGTTAGACAACCAGTAGTCCTTCCTAGCCTGGTCAGTCTTTTTTATCTCCCACTTCTTCCTCCACTCCTTTATTTTGATGACTTCCTGGACTTCTGCATTTCACCACCAGCTTTCCTTATGTACCTTATTTCCATACCTGGCTCGAGCACATATCTTTTCTGTAGTCCTAACACATGTTGTTTTAGGTGCTGCCACTCTTCTTCAACTCCATCTATTTCTGCCTCTTCTTGGGGTGCTAGAGCCCTGAGTAATTCCTTAAACTGTTGTACTTTCTCTCCAGTCAACTTCCAGGTCTTTAGCATGGTCTTTGTTGACCTTAGAGCCTTCTCTGACCACTGCTAGCAGCTGATTGTGGCAACTAATGGTTTATAATGTGGGCCGACTGTATCACTGGGGATAACTTTGCAATCATGGATTCTACCCCAGTGCCTTTTCCTTACTAGGAGGAAGTCTACCTAAGTTGCATGTTGGCTACTCTTGTATGTGATCTTGAGACTGTCTCTCTTTCTGAACCATGTGTCAGCTACTATCAAGCCATTTGCCAGACAGAAGTCTAGAATGGCTTCTCCTTCTTTATTCCTGTTCCCCCACCCATGTGGACCGAGGGAGTCCTCATATCCTGTTCTGTCTGTCCCAATATGTGCATTCAAGTCCCTCATTATCAGCACCAATTCATGTTGTCTTGCTTATTTTGTAGGTCCTGCAACTACTGTCTGAATGCATTCTTTTTCTTACTATCCCAACCCTGCTGTGGGGCATAGGCTGAGATTGTGAATACTGACTGCCCTATCATTACACTGAAGTTGATTGCCATGAGTCTGTCATCAATTCTGATGATAGCCCTCACTGCCTTCTGAAGCCTCTTTTTCACCATAATTCCTACACCATTTGTAGTCTGTCCCCCACCTGAGTATTAGAGTCTGAATCCAAAGCCAAGTGGCTTTGCTGCACTGCCCTTCCATCTCCTCTCTTGCATACATAGGATGTCCAGCCTCCTCCGTATCATCATGTCATCCACTTCCAAGCTGCATCCTGTCAGTGAACCTACATTAAACCTAGCAATTCTCAGTTCATGTTTGGCAGGTTGGTTAGTTTTTATGTCCAGCTTTCGCTCAACAGAGCTATCCCAGGTAACCCAGGTTGGGAAACTTGACACCGGCCGGCTAGTAGCTTATTGACCCAGGGCTGCTGGGCTTTATGGCGAGCACACACTGGCCAATAGGGGCTCATACACCCCTCCCACTATTAGCAAGGGTCCCCGGCGTGGGTCAAAGTAGGCTGGGTCCTCAACCCACTTATCACTGGTAACTACCCATGCCCATTTTTGGTGACATTAGTCAACATGACCGAATCACCTAGAGCCATATTTTACACTGTCAATAGGCCAGCCCTGCCACAGTGCACAGTATGCGATCCATGTTCTCCTATCTTGAGGATACTGCGCACTGCAGTAGATGCCCAGAGTGGTTGGTCTGTACAACTCTTCTCCCCATAGGGCACCATGTAGAGTCTGTGCTGCTGCCCACAGGTCCATTCCTTGGTGAGTTTGAGATGGAAACACTCAGCATGTTTTTCGGACATGGGAGAAACCCCAAGGAGGCACAGGGAGAACATGCAGACTCCAAACAGGCATTGGTTGGAGGTCAGGATCGAGCCTTGTACCTTGTGCATGGTAGGCAAAGACCTTATCCATTAAGCCATCTGGTCTCACCTACGTTCGAGATAGGTGGTCTAGTGAAATGGGGATGGCAGACTGTGGTGATGTAGCAATGTGCAGATATTTGGTAGGTGTTTGGGATTTTAAGGATCCTGTGGGAGAAAGGCAGAGTCAAAGATCCAGAAGGCTGAATACCAATGAGGTAAGGAAGAATGTGCCTTTAGGCTGATGGGAAGCATATTTGCTTTTGGCAGGGTGACTTACTGGTGTTCTTTCTGCAGGTGAAAGCAAATCAACAAATTTGATCAGGAAGGTTTTGAGATCATCTAGATTTATTATACAATCTCAGATTAATCATAGCATGTAACATAAAAACAATACACGGGGGGGGGCTGTTTACTAGCAGCAGCATCATCTCTTTAAATTCTTGGTAGCATAGACTACCTAGTGTATTTATTTAGGCTTGGAGTTTGCAAACTGATTTGTTAGTATGTATCTTGAATGGGTCTAAAGACAGGTCTAGGTATCTGTATTGGCAAATACATTCAAGGGATAGCAGACATGGGAAGGAAATGTGTGCAACAATGCTTGTGGATGTTAATTTTTTGGTGGCCATTGAAGCATGAATTTTGTTTTAGAAAATATAATTGTTTTATAGGGTTTGTCAGCCATTCATGAATACTGATTAGATTCTATACAACACTTATGTGCATGAGTCTGAAGCTATGGCTGGGAAATCAGAAATCTAATTAAATTGGACAATATAAATAGCAGGTAGCAATCAGTATATTACAAATACTATTTATAAACAGAAATAGTGATACAGACTCTAAAAATTATCTTATCTCCATCCAGGTGTCCAAACCTCAAAGTATGAGATGGCAGTTTGGTAAACCACATGGATGCTACAGTGCTGTTTAAACTAGTTTTGGCTAATTTCACTGAGGGTGAAGTTTGGTCAGATATAAAATTTTTTAAATGGTGCATAGTATAACAGGGCCATGACTATATTGATAAATACAGCAACAGTTAGATTGACTCTTTCTTTGTGTTTATAGATGCCACATGAAAAAACAAATGAGTGCCATGTGCTACTGTGGTTTTTGCAGAGAGTCATGCTTGTTATCAAGATGCTGCTTTAATCTATAACCTATGGCATTCTCTAGAATTTTAAAGAATCTAGACATTTTCTGTATGGATAGAAAATGATCAGGACAGGTTTGGTATGTAATTTGGTATACAAGTATAATATCTGCTCTTCTCCATATGTCTTTGAAGTTGCCAATTTTTGGGAGACTTCTAAGATATACTGAAAAGACTCTGATAATGAAGGTGTTGAATGAAAAATTATGGGTAGAGCCCATCTGATGTTGGTGACATAAAGGGATAAGAAACACAACTGAGTGTGTGTTGTTATTGCACTGAGTTAAGGGTTCAATTGCAGAAACTGTGGTGTCTGACAGAGTTAACACATTTTGGGTAGGTGGATTTGGCATAATAGTTAAAGTCTTTATCTCAAAGACCTGAGGTACAGGATTTGATTCTGACCTCAGGTTATTAACTAGGCTTAAAATGGCCCTTCCAGACAGATATCTTAGTATTCCACTATGAGCCTATGATGGGAGGCAATGTGGACAGATGTTTTCAGCCATTACTTCACCTTGTTTAGATGGATAACTGCAAACAGAAGTTGAGAAGTGGGTGGGAGGCTGGTAGAAACTGCAGTGATATAGTAGGTGTTTATCATATTGTTTATTGAGTTCTGACTTGAACAAAGTGGTTAGCAATGGAATCCTGTATCCTTTCTTCAGGACTGGAAAATGAGTTATTTAGACAACTGGTTGCAAAAAGCTTGAAGTCTAGAACTTTCAGTTTAGGAAAAAATCCTGAGATCTCTCACATGTGATTTGGTGTTAGAAGATAAACTATTACATTTACCAAAAACAAAAAGTACTAAAGTTTCAGTATTTGAGCACCTAGTGAAACTGCAGGTATAAATGCGGACTTAACCTGATGTTTTTAAATCTTGGGGGCCCCAAATAATATCCTACTTTGAGATGTGCAACCATAAAGCACTTAAATGCTTCAGGACAAATTAGGTTGTTATATAACATGTTAATCATTACATTAACTATTTGTCCATAATCATCAAAAGTGTTCATCAATTTCTCTCAAAGTCACTTGTAGTTTACATTAAAATTCAAAGAAGATGACATAGTCAAAGTACAGTTGCCTTTTGACACTCCACCCTTGTTTGTTTTACATCTTGTAATTGGCAAGCACTCATAGCACTTGTCTGTGCTTATTGTTATTTAATCAAAGCTTCTTCCTCTAGTCTTGCTCTGAAGAAATTAAAGCTCATAAACCGAGATGAAAGTACATACCCTTTCATCATTTTAATAGACTGGTTCTTTGGCTTCATATTCAGTGTGTTTTATTTGTCAACATCCATTTCATTTCCATTTTTTTCTTTTTTATTAACAATCTTCTGGATCATTTCTCCCGGGCCTCCGCTGAAAACAGGATCTGTGGAACCTAGTCAGACTTTCCTGGTCAACAAATGTTAAATAAATAAATAAATAAAATCAGCATACAATTAAGGGTAGCACACAGAATCACGGAAAGTGCACCAACAAGCTTGTGATTATAAGGAAAGTTGTATCCATTCACAAAACTGGTCCATGCTGCATCTATTTTGTGTAAGGTCTCCTTATCAATATTTTCCAGGTCATCAGCCATCACACTCCATGAATCTTTATCTTCATGAATGATAACTTTCATCTTCAAAACTTTCAGTAACCACCTTCTATATTCTGTTTTCTCAATTTCACATTTATCTTTCCCAAATTATAGCATGTATATCCCAAATTCTAGGCACTTACACACACACACACACACACACACACACACACACATAAACACTAATAATTGTTCATTGTGTCACTTTTTATGATTACATAGTCATTCACTACTCATGTTATATTCTCCAGTTATGACTTACAACATTTGCTGTTTGGTTTGACAATCTATATTATCATTTATATTATTATTCCATTAGCAAGCAATTTGTTCATACTCATCATAACTATTTTAAAAATAGCATGCATCTACTTTTACATGTGAATATATATGTGTATGTAGGAAATAATGGAAATTGAAATGCTAAATTGGCACTTATATTTATCTATTACCACTTCTTTAATTTGTATTTCTTACAATTTGTATGTCAGCTTTCTCCATAGGTTGCCACTGAACATTGGCATTGCCAAATTTAGGCTTCCCAGTCATCAAATAGATAGCCAGATAGAAATAAGATAGCAGACAGACATATAATAGAGGATAGATAGATAGATGGGTGGATAGACACATACATCAATGGATAGACAGAATGGTTAAACTGCATCAGATTTCAATGAAACCTAACAAAGTGGGTCACTTCATCTGCCATCCTCCACAAGCACCACTGCTTAAGTCTATTGCTCCCACTTGCAAATTTTATCAGCATATCTCACAAGGCACCATCATATAATTTCTTTTGTATTGTCTTCTACCCTTGCTAAATCTTTAAATCTCATCAGCCAGAAATTAACCCAATGGGTTTTTCCTTTTTTACAAAACCTGTTGGTATTTATTACTCAAAGCTAATTAAAGAGAAATTAAACCTTCTGAGCAGTGGAGCCCTGTCAAACTCAAAATTCTACTC
Source organism: Protopterus annectens (assembly GCF_019279795.1). Taxonomy (NCBI): domain Eukaryota; kingdom Metazoa; phylum Chordata; order Ceratodontiformes; family Protopteridae; genus Protopterus; species Protopterus annectens. The sequence continues at coordinate 412,450,937 of NC_056725.1, forward strand.
TCAGAAAAAGAGCCCAGAGTTAAACACATTCACTTCACAGCTAAACGTTGACTTACTGAGTAAAGTAATATGCACTTATTATGTATTTACTTGTCTAGCACTTAATGATCTGATTTCTGTTATTGGCACACCTTGATAAATATTAACCTACCAACAGCAACGTCAGTGCCTTGAAATATGCATGCATAATATATATACAGTAACTGCATTTCCTTTTTCTTTGTAATGTACTGATTTTGTACACATATTTAAGACACGGATGAAAGCTTTTCTTTTGTATCAGCCTTCTCAGCTAGTTAAAATCAAATACATAAATAAACTGTGTTTTGTCTTCAAATATTGCACTGAGTCTCTTTTATATTGCAGTGAACTGTGCTGATGATTTTTATTTATTATCCATATATTTCTTTTTTATGGAGTTTTTTCCTCCCTAGATCTCCATATAAATGTGTTGTGTTGAGCTGACCATACATGGTTAATGAACATAAATAAATACATAATTATAAACTAAATCTACACTGTAAAATACGAAAATATGACCATTTACTCAGCTATGGTGACACCACAGAATATAAGATCAATCAGCATTTTTTAAATTCTTAGCATCTTGTTTACAGTGGGTGATTTCATATCCCAGGGAGATATTGCTATTGCGTGAGTTAACTGTACCTTGGTGGAATACAATCAACATGAAAAGTGTAATTTGCATTTGGCAGATACAGTCTCATGAAACTAGAGTTAATTACAAAATCAGTAAAGGGGCTAGTTTATTTGTACTGTTAACTACATTTCAAACCATTTTGATAACTGAAGCCTGAAAAGTAATCAACAATTTGTCTTTTGGGAATAAGACAACAGGATCTCCATCTTCATAAAAAGTACTTAAAGAGTTTTTAAGACACTCATTTCTGATATTGATCAGACTCCAGCTACCCTGAGTCAACTATGTGTTTAATAAAAGGAGAGTCCAAAAAACATATTGGTTAAGGAACAGCTATTGTTTAAGTTTTAAGGCATGAAAGGATATTGACTCGTACATGATACTTATACACATAATTGTATGCTAAGGCTAAAAGATGTGTGTCCTTTTGCAGCTAGGAGTACAGTTATGAAATAATTAACAAACACTCTCATCAGCCTTAATGCATTTATCATTACTGTTTATGAAGAAGTTTACTTTGTTAGAGTTTTAATATTTTATAATAACACAATACATTATTTGGATGTTCGAATGGTATATGAAATGAGGTTATATAAACTAGGTTATTTTATTGTTTAATCAATATTCAATTTATTTCTTTATTTTTTATTTTAATACAAACTAGTTTATTTTATTGTTTGTTATTCAATTTATTTCTTTATTTTTTTATTTTGTAATGTTTTCAAACTGTTTTGATATTTATTTCATGTTTTAAGGTTATCATTTATTCTTATTCATTTTTTTTCTTTTTCTTTTGTTTTGGATTTTTTTTTCTTTTCTGTCTTTTGTGTGCTATATTTCATTCTTCGAAGTTTGAAATCAAAAACTTGCTTTTACTGTGGTGCTTTGAGGTCATCAGAGATCAGTTTACCTATTATTGGAACCTTGCATGTTCTCTTTATATTTTTTGTATACAGTGTATCACTTTTGAAAATGTGTTAGTAAGACTGTTTGTCATAACATTGTTAATAGAGTGTTTATTTCTTGGGATCGCAGAGCTTTCTCTCTCTGGTCTTAGGAAAACAAATGTTTCATTGTGCTCATATGTAATATGCTGATGCTTACTTCTGAAATGCACATTTGAGACACAGATTAAAATCTGTTATAACGAATATAAATTAATTTATTCAGCACTTTTTCTGTAAACTAATTTCTATTTTATTGGATATTATATGATGGTGTGAGAACTGTGGGTAGTAGTTTTTGATACATTGACAGTTTGAGTTGACATTACTGGTTGATGGAATACACTCTAGTTCTTTTGCAATGGTAATCAGGATGAAGCTGCTAATGGAGTTTAAGAAGATTTTTATTTTTTAGTTTGCGTAACTTCTGTTCACAGGATAATGAGGAAAGTAGTATATAATATTCATTGTGGATGGTCTGAGAAGGATACATTGAATTAAATACCAGGGGCAGCCCGTGCTATTGGACTGCTGGACTGCAGCCCCCTCAACTGTAAAATAAAGAAAAATAAAGAAAAAGTAAAGAAATAAAAAGAAAAAAAATTTAAAACAATCGCGCATGTTTGCTGCAGTCTCGTCGGGGGAAGATCTCGCGACGGGCAGGGTCTGGTGTGGATTTATGTGGGTATTCGGACAGGGATTTGGATTTATGGTGGTTTGCTACAAGATCTGGGGGGTGTGTGTGTGTGTGTGTGTGTGTGTGTGTGTGTGTGTGTGTGAAAATGGTTAGACTCATGGTGGTGTGGTAGGGAATACCTCAGGCTTGAACCCTGTACCTTGTATGCAGGCGTTAAAGACCTGAATTCCCTACCCACCACCATTTGTAAAAAAATTGCAGATTTTTGCCTCATATTTGATCTGATCTGTTTGTCATAATATCTGTGGTTTGTAAATGTTGCAATGCTTGATATTTGATGGTGCAGTGGTAGCATTGTTGCCTCACAGCTGCAGGTTCTCAGGTTTGATTCTTGGCTGGGGTGCCGTCTTTGTGGGGTCTGTATCTTCTCCCTGTGTTTGTGTGGGTTTGCTTTTGTGTCCTCCCATGTTACAAAGACATGTCTGCATTATTTCTTCCTGGACCTCTACTGAAAATTGTTTTTTTGTTCCAAGTCAGACTGTCCTGATTAACAAATGTTAAATAAAATTGACAGGCGTTTGAATTTCAGACTTCAGGTTTCTGAATGTTTAATTCCTTTTATATATTTGATGGTGCAGTGGCAGTATTGTTGCCTCACAGCTATAGGTTTTCTGGTTTGATTCTTGGCTGGGGTGCCTTCTGCATGGAGTCTGCATCTTATCCCTGTGTTTGTGTGGATTTGCTCTGGTGTCCTGCCATTTTACAAAGACATGTGTCTACAGTATTTCTCACTGGGCCTCTGCTGAAAATTGTTTTTCTTCCGTCAGAAGTAAAATTGACAGGCATTTGAATTTCAGACTTCATATTCTTCAGAAAATACATAGTAAAACAACTTTTTATTCTAGCAATAAATATATAGTAACACAACCTTTTATTATAGCAATTTTCTAAGTTTATAAGATGACTATTTGAAATATGTCCTTATTTTTGGGACTGTATCACCCTGTTATTGGCTTTGTCCAGGTTTTTTGTGCTAAGGTTGACAGCTATGGCAAGAACTGAATTCACTGAATATATTTGAGGGCTGTATTCCCTCATTACTGGGTTTGTCCAGGTGTTTTGTGCTAAGAGGTTGACAGTTATGGTGAGAACTGAATTAATTAAATGATAGCCATTTAAGTTTCAGTCTTCCTCTCTTTCACAAAGCAACTGATTTGGTGTAGTGGTATGTTGCTCTGACTGTTTTGCACAGGGACCTTGGCAGTAAAATGTATGGTGGTAACACAGCATTTTTCTTTCACAAAGCAGGTGATTTGGCATAGTGGTATGTTGTTCTGACTCTTTTGCACAGGGACCTTGGCAGTAAAATGTATGGTGGTAACACAGCATTTTATTTTAGGAGCTTTCCAAGATTATACAAGCAATGTTTAATGTGTCCCTGGTTTTTGCCCTTTTGACCCACCCCAATAAATTTGGCTTTTTCCAGATTTCTTGTGCTGCAAAGTTGAGATGCAGTTGAGTATTGAGTAGATTTTACAAAGAGCTGAGAGCTGCAGGGGAAGAGAAGTTTAGTGCTGATTATGCTAAGTCAGCTCGCATTGCTAATAGCACAACAGGTTGTGTACTTGCTTTTGATGCAGAAGGTTGTTGGTTCTACTCCCATAAGGGGTGAATGCTGCCGTACTGAAAGTTAAGATACTAACTATGAGCCTGTTATCAGTTTGCCATCCATTTCCTATTGCAATATTACTAGCTTATTTTTAATGTAATTTAAGCAATTTATTCCTCAGGGGCATGAGACACTTTATTTTTCGATGAAACCATGAAATATAAATGTGATTGCTAGCAGCAACCTCTTCATTACAGATTTATTTAACGTGGAATTATTTAGATGACTTTTTTACTACTTCAGAGATTGTGCATATTTACTGATAATGGTGGACTGTAGAATTGTGCATATTTACTGATAATAGTGGACTGTAGAAGTTTGAGTAGACTTTTATGATGGAAATGTTCTGAATTGGACAGTTTTGTCATCGGTGCATGCGTTTTGTTTCATTGTTTACTGGAAAAATGTTCAAAGCAATAGGAAGGTGTATCAAAGAGCACATGTATGTTTCATATGCAAGGGGCCTATGATTTGAAAACAGCCCAGAATTAATCTTTATCTGCCACGGGTAAAATGTATTTTCTTTGAATGTGGGTTTCAATGTTGTTTCAATGAATGTGAGTTTCAATGGTAGAGAAGTTTTAATGCCAAGTTTATTTAGCAGATGTCTTAGTGTTTGTACTGTAAAATGCAAAATAAAACTTTCAAATGAAGTTCAAATCATCACAGAAGTAAATCAGTATGCACATTAGTGTTTATGGTAAATGGAGTGAAATAGCCAAGTAATGGATCATTGGAATGGCTGCAGGGGGAGGCTCCATTCGACCATGGTTTTGTGAGGGGGAAGGGCGGCAAACTTAGGCAGTCCCAGCTGAACCATACCTCCCAACTGTCCAGATTTTCAAAGAATGAATAGATTTTTGCTTCTTATTTTTGGTTTGTTCCTCATAAAATTTGTGGTTTTCTGGCAAATCATTTAGGAATTAAGTCACTAAATAACGACACACTGAGTTTCAGACTTCATAACCTTCAGAAAAATGCATGCTAAAGTAAGACCTGTTCTATCAACTGTCTCAGTTTATACAAGAGCAATTTTTAGTACTGTTTATATGTTCCCCCAATATATTTGGCCTTGTCCAGATTTATTGCATTAACAGGTTGAGAGGTACATGCAAATAAATTGCTTTATAGAATTAGGCATAGCCAAACCTCTCAACTGTCCCTGATTTTGGCTCAAAATGTTGCTCTTCCCCTAATGATCCCTCCGCAAAATAGCAATTTTGGAAGAAAACATGGAGGGTTTATAATTAAGAAATAACTGTAATAATCAGTTAGATTACTTTTATTTCAGAAATGCATGTAGATTCTTTTATTTTGTCAGCTGCTCAAATTAGCAGTACTAATATTAAAGTATCCTTTCTTTGACAGGTTCCCAGCTGTATTGTGTTGCTATTTTATATTTTTACATCATATTTTTGGTCCATTTTTCATAAAATTGTGTTTTTTTGGCAAATTAGTGAAAAATCATTGAAGACTGAAGTTAGAAAATAATGACAGACATTTGAGTTTCAGATTTCATACCATTCAGAAAATTCATACTAATGCAAGACCTCTATTATCTTTCTAAGTTTATAAGAGCAATATTTTAAAAATTGTCCTTATTTTTGGGCCTTTGTCCCATTTCTTTGTATGGCTTTGTCCAGATTTCTTGCTCTGAGGTTGAGAGGTATGACAAATGTGTCAGGGCCATCACAAGTCAGCCAGAGACATTTCAAACTGTGACATACTTGTTGCACCCCACTCCCCCATGTAGTGACTCTGGATGAATCAAAGCAAGGCAAGGAGTAGTTATGCAGTGTAAATGTGCAGAGTATCCCCCCCATCCAAGGTAGACACAAGTACTAGAGTAGCTTTTCATCTGTCCTTGATCTTTACAGAATGGTCTGGTTTCTGTCATATTTTTTGTACTGTTGATTTATGCTTATTACTCAAAGTGCCTGTTGCTCTGTGTTTAAGTAGCAATACTTTAATGACCATTAGGTAAGCTTGGCTGAGATTGCAAGATGCAAGTAAGCTTTAATAAGCATAATGTTAAAGAATTGCCAACATTGAAAGCCTTTCTGTTGCCATGTAGAGAATGCTTAACTAGATAATGTATAAGCCTTGGGTATTGAAATGCATATGCCAGTATTTGTAATAAAGGACAGGATTACATTATTTTAAGATTCTCATTACACTTGGAGACTTCCAGTCATCTCTGCAGGCTTTACCCATAAACAAAATGCCAATCGTGTGGTCCATAACCTGCACAGTAATCCTTTTAGTGTGGTCCATAACCTGTATAGTAATCCTTTTAAGCAATGTATCTTGAGCTTATTTCTTGTTTGCTTTTCATTTTTTACTTTGATCATGTTTTCCCCATGAAACAAGTAGATGTCAAGCAGCAGGTCTTTTTTTGGATAAGGAACATTTTTACAAGTGGGGGCATCAGAGATTTCTACTTTCAGCATGTTACTTGGTACTTTAATAAAGCTGAATATAAATTATAATTAGAACTGCAGTGCAAGAAGTGGTTTGAGTTGAGTGCTGCTTGTTTTTCTTATACTTGATTTTGACTGGCATTCCATTAATGTATTTAAAAAAAAAGTAATTTATTTTTTCATGCCTCACAACCTTTTTTGTTTCCATCTAGATATTAAGCTGTCATGCAGCCAATGCATTGAAATATTTTTATTCTTCTACACTTCATTTTGTCTTGATTGGACTCTCATAATGACGGTTTGGCACCCAGGGCAGTATATTTAGTTTTTGTGGTTTTGAGCATAGCTCCTCCCCTTTCTAGTTGTCCGCACCCCTTCCCATTGACCCCACCCATTCAGCTGTCTCCTGCAGCCCCCCTTTGATTTGAAGTCACCAGCCGCCACTGTTAAATTCCCAGATAAGATAGTGGAAAATTGATCATGTCAGGTCAACCATATATCTGTTTAATGTTTCAGAGTTATACCTCTTCCAATATTGGACTTAGGCTGCAGTAAATTGTGGTAGATGCCATGTGTATTTAACATTCAGTTTCGGGTAAAAGGTAAAATAAGTATAGAATCTGGGAGCTACTCCTGGTATATATTGAAGGAATGCAGCAGTTTCATGAAAAGAAAAGAAAGTAGAAATTTATTAAGTATTCACAGTACACTTTTACAGAGTTATTTTCCAAATTTTCAGGTCATTACAATGGTTTCAATGTAAAGTGCTTAAATTTAACATGTAATAGTTACATCCATATGCTTTAAAGACATTATTGGGCTGTCATGGGTAATCTAAATGATAGCTACAAATACCTGCTACCCAGTGTGCAATGTGTGTTTAATTTCTAAATGGAAAAATGTAGAAGCTCCATTCTGCTTGTGTAATAAATTTTCTTTTTAAGTGACATCATTTGCTTTGTAAGACTGGCAGTTCTGGAGATTACAACAGTTAGTGTAACTATGTTCAGATTTTCTATTCCTCTGTGCAGTGTATTTTTTTCCACTGGAAACTTCAAATGTCTTTACCAAAATAAAGCATTTAGTATTAGTTGTTATTTAATATACATACAGAAATTTTGGAAACAGGCCAGTGTCATTTCTCTTTAATGACATCAAGTGTATAAATTTACTTAGAGAGAGTGCAGATGCATAAGTTACTTATCATAAAAGTAGATCTTCAAGTAGAAGTCACTGTTCATAACAAATTTGTTTACCAACCTTCTCATTCTGATTTCCTTGACAGACTTTACAAACTATATGTAATTCCTTGAGATCACTAATATTGAGTTTGTACCTCCAAAGGTAGGTATGCAGATACTATAAGCCTTCCACATATAGTCAGCTTTGTCATGTGCCTTATTCACTTTTTCTTGAGTCTGGAAGTCTAAAGGAGAAACTGTGGCTAACACCAAACAGTGAGGGACTTTTTTCAACCTGTTATACCAATCCAAGGCAGTATATTAGCAACATTGTTAGTACATATTTCTAATAGTTTAATAATGTTCATAAATGTTAACCCTAAATTATTTCTATATTGGTTATATTGATTTAATTAAGTAGTCATTTTGATTCATTTCATGTAGTCATGTTATTGGTACTGTTTTTAATATATAGGCATAGTTTTGACTGTAGTGTCATCTGAAGAAGTCCCTAAACACTATTAGGACAAAAGCGCTAATTTATTATACATTCCATACATCAAACTTCACCTCTGGCTTTTGGTTAAACTGGATGTTGTGTCTGAATTTTAGGTACCACATACTTGCAAAGGTTCTATTGGTCCATTTGATTATTTCAAGCTACTTGTAATAATAATCTTCACATATTAGATGCACACCTTTTCTAAAATGAAACAAAGCTGTGACCACTAAATATTATGGACGACCTGGCTTTCACTATGCCAATAATTTATTTTCTTGAACTGTTGTTGTTGTGGTATCAACTCCATATGGCACAGCTCTGTACAACTTATATTTAATTGAACTAACATCCATGATCACGAAATTATAGCCCCCATTCTCCTTCTTTCATTTTACATTTCACAGATGTGAGTTATGTGTTATCTCAACTTACTGGCACCATCCTTTTGTCTGCTTTGAACATTAAGGTTTGGACATAATTTAGTACTATTTTTCAGAAAAAGAAAAACAAAACTGAATTTTTTTCCTTGCAGATGACTTTTCCTCAGTTCACTCTCCTATTGTAAGTTCTTTCAGTAACTGCAGTTCTAACTCAGTTTGTATACATCTCTGGAATTCCTTTACTTTTTTAGCTTCATATGTAGCTTCAGTATCACCAAAATAATTTATTGCTGTTCTTCTAATATTTTTAATACGTCTGTAGTACATTTGCTCTCTGCAATATATCTGCTATGTGTAACTACTCACCCCAACTATATTTCACTTTGAAGCCATTATTTAAATTAAGTATCATCATCTGTAATCTTACAGTTGCATTGCACAAATAATTTCTGGATATGCTTTACAACAGTTTATACATTGTTTATATCCAAATGTCTTTATCATAGTCATATTCATGGAATTTCTTATACACATTCACTACTGTTAAGAGTTAGAGTTCTCTTTTCTAAGTATATACAATTTTGTGATTATGTAAATATTCCTGATTCATAAGGTATTTGTATATTCATTTGCGGAATCACAACTCCTATACATTTCTGCTTGACATCTGCTTGTAATACAACTGGGTTTTTTACTATTTCAGAAGTATTCAATTTTTCATTACTCAGTTCTGAAGCTACTGCTTTTTTACACACAGTCATAACTACGTCAGATATATTATGCTCAAACCTGCAAGATATTATGCCATTCCTATGATCCTCTGTAAAGCTGCATTCTCTTCTAACATTGGCATTTGCACAGACACCATTACTTTTTCCGTCAAATGCTTCAGTCCTCTTGACATTTAAAACTGGAACATTTGCTCTTACTTATTTTGAAATAATTTGTATAAAACTTTTCAGCAAATGTATTTTTAATTGTTTTCTTTTGTATGAGACCAAACTAGCAATCTATGTGTTATTTTATACCTGACAAGCCTTAGGTTAGCTGTACAATAGCTCAATGGAACACATCTTATGTTTGTGAAATACCATAAAAAGTCTAAGAAATCGCTACCTTCCCCACAGTGTATTATATGAACACAGTTTCTAGCTTTCTTTAACATGTCTTATGCACCAGCATCCTGTATTTGAATCCAGTGCTGAAAAACATCATACAAGTTCATAAGAGTGTACTAGGCTAATGACCACGGGGCCCTTAAAAGACTAGCCATGCAATTGAAATGTGACCCATAAATTTGATTTATATTTGATTTATAGTAGGTAATTTACTGACTGTCTTTGTACATCACAGACATAGGAGCCAGCCTGGGTTCATAGGTTCATAGGTTTATAGGTTCATTGGTTCATAGGTTGGTACTAAGCTATTGGTCCTAGGGCCTATACAAGCCTAGCCATAACAATTTCCTGGCTATTTCTTCCCACACTATTTACTTCCCTGGACCCCTGTCTAGCAGGGCGACTGACGTGATCCCCGGGGTGAGTTTCCTTCCTCCCATCCAATCGTCAAGGTTCCTTTTGAAGAGGGCCAAAGAGGTGCTCTGCTTGGCATGTATGGGCAGTCTATTCCAGAGTCTGGGGAGTCTCTGGGTCAGGAACCTATCCCTCCAGCATGTTTTGTTTATTGTGATGACAAGGTTTAGATCCCTGGAGTGTGTGGCTCTGAGAGATTGGGATTTCTTTAAGTGTAGCATATCCAACAGCTCTGGGTTTGTCATGGCCTTGTATGTTAAGCAGAGATCGCCTCTGAGTAGACGATATGTAACAAGAGTATAGCTGGAGTCTTTTAAGGTGGTCAGCATAGGGCATCTGCTTTAGGCCTGTGATTCTTTTAGTGAGGTATTTCTGCGGCCATTCCAGTTGTTGCAGATGTCTTGAGAGACATACCAAATGGGCGTTGTATTCTATAATGGGTCTAATGAGGGATGAGTACAGTGTGACAATGACCTCCTTTTTTCTGGATGAAAAGCCCTTAGTGATTAGGCTCACACAGAAGGATTTCCTGACTGTTGTGGCGATGTGGTTATCGAAGGTGAGAACACTGTCCACCTGTATCCCTAAGTCTCTTATCACACTTTCGGTGTTTAGTGTACTGCCACCTATGTGGTAATTCACGGGTACACATTTTTTCCCAAAGGGGATGACTATGCATTTCTTGGTATTGAGCTTGAGCCCATGGCTTTGGCACCAAGCATCTGTTTCCATAAGGCCCTTTTGTAGAGTATCCACATCATTTGGGGATTCAATAATAGCTCCCAGTTTGCAGTCATCTGCGAATGTTGTTAGCCAGAGTCCCTTAGTGTTGGTCTGTGCTTCAGAGAAGTAGATGCAAAACAAGAGCGGTCCTAGGACTGAACCTTGAGGTATTCCACTTGTCACTTGTCTGGAGCTGGATTTGGAGTTGGCTACTTTTACAGTCTGGGTTCTGTCAGTAAGCCAGTTGGCAACCCATAGAGTGACGTAGGGATTAATGCCCAGCTTAGTAAGTCTATCTATGATTCCAGAGTGGGGGATGGTGTCAAAGGCCTTGGTGAGGTCCAGATAGGCTGTGTGGACCACCTTACCCTCGTCCACTGCTCTGGAGACTGATTCGAAGAAGTCAATCAAGTTCAGGAGACAAGATTGGCCCTTCGTGAACCCTAACTGGGTGGGGTCCAGTGTTTGAAGGTTGCCAATGTCTTTGTTTGTAAGTTCCATGATAATACGTTCCATGGCCTTGCAGATCAGGCTCATCAGACTGATGGGGTGGTAGTTCCTGGGATCCAAGGTAGATCCCCCCCTTGTGGAGTGGGATAACTGCAGCTGTGCACCACTCAGTGGGCACGAAACCTGAGGTGAGGCTATGATTAAACATGACACTCAGGTGAGGTGCCAGTTCATTTTGTAGTTCATATAGTACACAGCCCGGGATGTCATCAGGTCCCATGGATGCTGTATTCTTAGCTTTGAATAGTGTGCTTTTTTACGTGAGTGGCCATTATTACCAGAATTTGGCAATCTTCCAGTATTGAGATGGACTGTTTAGGGGGTGAGAGGGGGTTGAAGTTGGCGCTGAATTGATCTGCCAGGATATTGGCAATATCCTTGGGATTAGTATATTTAATGCCATTCTGTTGTAGCTCAGAGCAGAACTGAGTATTGCCATTTAGATTCTTGACATAGTTATAGAATGCCTTGTGGTTGTCTTTGGAATCTTTGGCAATTTTATTTTAGTAACTAGCTTTGGATTTCTTATTACCTATCCATTGGTCCATGTTGCACTTAAATACAGATAGAGAGGAACTTTACTTCATATGGATAGGGAGCCTGTTCCAGAGAATGGAAATTCTCTGAGAAAAATATCTGTCCCTCCAACATGTCATAGGAAGTTACTAGGCTATTGGCCCTGTGGCCCTTATAAGCCTAGCCAAGAGTTTAGCCCATGCTTAGACAAGTCAGCACCCAAAGCCCCTGTCCAGCTGGGACACAAGTGGAATCTCAAGGGTGTATTTTTTGTTTCCCATCCAGTTATCCAGATTGTGCTTAAAAAGGGATAATGAGGTGCTCTGTGTGACATGGAGGGTGTCTATTCCACAGAAGGGGGAGTCTCTGGGACACAAATCTGTCCCGCCAACAAGTCTTATTGATATCACAGACCAGGTTAAGGTCCCGCGTGTGGGTTACTCGAGTGGAGCTTGACTTGTGGATATGCAGCAGTCCCATCAAGCCAAGGTCTGAGATTGCTTTGTATGTCATACAGAGGTCATCTTTGAGGAGTCTGTATGAAACTGAATAGAGGTACAGGGCTTTTAGCCTATCTGTGTCGGTTAGATGTTTGAGGCCCTGGATTCTCCTGGTGAGGAACCTCTGTGGTCTTTCCAGCTGCTGCATGTGCTTTGCGAGGTACATGTGGAAGGGGGCATTGTACTCAATAACTGGCCTTTAAGGGAAGAATACAGGGATGTTATGACCTCCTTGTCCCTGGATGAGATACCCTTACTTTTGAGGTGGGCCATGTAGAAAGCTCTCCCTACAATGGAAGCAACATGGTGGTCAAAAGTCAGGTTGCTATCAACCTGGGTGCCCAAATCCCTCACGACTGATTACATGCTTAGGACATTGTTATTAATTTGATAATATGTGGGGATGTGCTCAGAATTTGGTTGAAGAGGGTGCCTAATGGTGTTGCAAGTTCATGCCTGAGTTCCTGCAGGATGCAGCCTGGGATGTTATCTGGTCCCATGGAGGCTATATTTTTAGCCTTTGAGAAGGCAGTGATGACCTGTTCCCTAGAGATAAGGAGAGGGGGGCAGGTACTGGGGATGTCCTGACTTACTGATGTGGGGACAGAGGGGTGAAGTTTTCACTAAATCTTTCAGTCAGTAGGTTAGCTATATCTACAGCATTTGTGTATGTGGTGTCCTTGACCACCAGTTCTGAACAAATCTGAGTACTTCCTTTGAGATGGCAGACATATGTGAAGAAGGCCTTATGATTGTCTGTAGTAGATGTGGCCAATTTGGACTCAAAGATGGCTTTAGAGGATTTCACTAGTGCTTTTATTTGCTTGTTCAGCCTAATGAGAGATTGCTTCCAATTGGGCACTTGCTCCTTCTTGGCCCTGGAAACAATTTTTTCTTTTTGTTATATAGTTTATTTATTGCAGATGTCCACCAGACAGGTTTACTCTTCCTTGCAGAGGATGATTTTGTCCTATAGGGTATTCCTGATTCCATGCATCTATAGAAAAGCTCATATAGTACTTTGGTGTACATTTTGACATTGGTGCCAGTTCCTACAGAAGGGAAGGGGGCTGTGAAGCTGTGTATACCATCCCTCAGGAGGCTGTCATCAGCTTTGGAGAAGTTTTTTTGTTTGACCCTAGCTAGAGGGGGTTGGGGGAGATGGTGACTTCGAAAGTGACCGCTTTATGGTCAGATCTTACCAGGGAGGATGAAACTGTAGAGGTACTGCAGTGTGCTGGTTAATACCAAGTCCAAGATATTATCACCTCTTGCGGGGGTATCAACTAGCTGTTCCAAGGCATTTACATTGATAAACATCAAGGAATCTCTGGACATTTGTGTTCTGGCATGAGTAGTTTTCCAATCTATGGTTGGGTAGTTAAAGTCACCCAGGATCAGGGTAAAGGGACGAATCTTGATAGATTTGATGGGGTCCAGATAGGTGGAGTGGGCATCTTGAGTCACATTTGGGGGCCTGTAGCTAGCTATGATTTGAATAGGGGTCTTGTTAAAAGTTAACTGCATCTGGAGTGTCTCATGTGCATCATACTGTTTGACCAGCCTGGAGGTGTGTGTGTCTTTAATATATATTGAAACTCCACCTCCTTTGGCTTTGCTGCCCACAAATGGGTCTGAATGTATGATAGGATGAGAAACTAGGTAAGGCTAGGGTGCTCTCCGCAGCTTTGAAGCAGGTTTGTGACTGCACAACTGTCAGCATCTTCTAGGGTTAAGAATGTTTGCAATGAGTGCAGTTTCATATTTAGACTTCTAGCATTTAACAGCATGATCTTTAATTTGCATTTTGTTGAAATTTTTATGTTAGTAGTATTGATCTCCTATTTATGTTGCAAGAAAATGCAGGACTTTTAATCTAGTAGTTCTGATGCTGTTTGTTTTGTGAATTTACAAAAGGTTAATCAAAACAGGGTTCAGAGATGCCGTTTATGCCAGGGAAAGACCACCTCTCAGAAGTCTGTATGATATGGAGTAAAGAGGCAGGACATTGAAGGGTGTTTTATTGATAACATAGTTACCCATGGTGGCAGACTTCTCCAAAGTACTATAATGCATTTCTTGGTATTGAGATTTAAACCATGGCTTTGGCATCAAGCATTTCTCTGTATTAGAACTTCTTCAAGAGTGTTCTCATCTTGGGCAGATTCAATGACAGATTGCATTCATCAGAAATCCTGGTTAGCCAAAGGCCTATGATATTGGCTTAGACATTCAAGAAGTAGATGCCAAGGAGGAGTGGGCCTTGCAAGGAGCCCTGAGGGACTCCACTGATGATCGGCGTCTTTGTGGAGGAGGTCTCACAGATTCTAATTCCTGGGTCCTCTCAGTAATCCAGATAGCTGTCCAGAGCGTTATAAAGGGGTTTATACCTAGTTCTGTAAGTTTGTTGAAAATGCTCAAGTGGGGTATTGTATCAAATGCCTTAGCCAGATGTAGGCAGGGAGTATGCATAGTTTTCCCCTCATCCATTGCATTAATGGCCTTTTCAAAGAAGTCCATCAGATTCAGTAAGCATGATCTTCCTTTGACAAAGCCAAACTGGGATGGATCCAGTGTCTATAGGTCTCCTATGTCCTTGTTAATAATTTCCATGAAAATTCTTTCTATGGCTTTGCAAATATGACTAGTCAGACTAATGGGTCTATAGTTTCCACGATCTGTTGAAGGTCCTTCCTTATGAAGGGGGATGACTGCTGCAGTCCTCCATTCATGTAGCACAAAGCCTGTTTTAAGATTTAAATAGTGACTCCAGGGGTCCTGATAAGTTGTACTTTAAGCTATTCAGGAGGCATCCTGGGATGTTATTGGGGCCCACTGAGGCAGTGTTCTTGACTTTACTGAGTGCAGCCAGTACATGCTCCCTAATTATAATCGGAAGGGTTATACTTGAGGGTATTATTGGGGGTATGGTTGGGGGTGAGGGGACTGGAACTGAATTTGTCCACTAGCAGGTTCCTGTATATCCAGGCTCAGTGACTATGGCACCATTAACAACCAGTTCAGCACATCGCTGTGTGCTATCCTTGAGGTTTCTGACAATAGCTGTAGAAGGCCTTATGGCTGTCTTTCACCTGGGATAATATCTTAACCTCAAAGTTAGCTTTCCTTGACTTAATTAGCCCTTTTAGTTGCCTTATTTACTTTAATGACATCATTTTTATCTTTATGGGAATTACCCTTCCTGATTTAAGCCATAATTATTCTTTCCTTTTGTTGTATATCCTCTTTAATTTGGTAACACCAGAGCGGTTTTGCTTATGGGGCTAGTTCTGGGCTTACTTCTGATAGCTACCGCAGATTCTATGCAGACATTGACATGGTTGTAAAGAGCTTCTGAGAGCAATTCAGCATAGGCTGGTGTGTTCTCATGATTTGGAAGGGCACTGGATTTTGATAACAGGTAATTTGACTTGGAATAGTTCCTAACGGTTACCAGTTATAATGGGATTAAGAATTGATTTTGATTTCAAAGGAGACAGATCTATGGTTAGACCTTACCAGGGAGGGCCAGACATTGGGGGGCGGCATAGAATTCTCCCATATTTGTGAACATGAGGTCCAGTATGTTGGAGCCTCTAGTGGGCATATTCATTATTTGGTCAAGGTTGTTTGTATTTACGAAATCCAGGAATCTATGTGCCTGTAGATTTGAGGTCATGTAGGACTTCCGTTCTTTAGAGAGGTAATTAAAGTCTCCCTTGTATGGGGTGTTAACATTGATGGTAAGTGTCTCCAGTAGGTCCCAATATGCACTGTAAGCTTCCTGGGACATGCAGGGTGGCTAGGATATGGTACAGGATTTTGTCTATGGTGATCTGCATGTGGAGGAACTCCAGCATGTCATCTTGCTTGACCACCCTAGAGCTATGCTTGTTAATAATGTATATTGAGACACTTCCATCTTTAGCCCTTGTCTGTGCAGCCAGGTAATCTCTGCTGCTTTAAACCATGTCTTGGTAACTGCACAGATAACTATATTCTCAAGTGTGAGGAGGGCTTGTAGGGAGTGTAGTTTATTATTTAGGCTCCTGGCACTAAGCAGTAACACCTTGAGGTTCCATTGAGTTGATTTTGCTATGTTGGTAGGTTTGTCAATTTGGCATTGCCTAAAAAAGGCACTCTGGGGGCAGACAAAGCCTTAACCATTATTTAAAAGCCTAGAGGGGAAAGGTGCAGACCATCCTTGGCAAAACAACGTGATCTGTTAGGCAATTATGATGGTTTGGAACAAGGTAGAAATGTAAGAGATCTTGAAAGTACTAGATTTGAAAATGCAATGGTAGTACCATTTGGTTGTAAGGCACATGAGTTGAAAAAATACTAAACAGAAATTGGGCCATTCTTAAAAATAATCAAAAATTATGGGACATAGGGGGACACAAACCAAATTTTGTCTATAAATTGGGGCCCAATCTGAAAAAACCTTTGAAAGTGGACAAAGGTCAAAGTTACATTATGGTACTAAAAAATGTGGTTGTTGCTCACAATGTAAATATATCTACACCAAAGAAAATATTACATTAAACAACATTTTATCATCCAAAGTCAAAATGGTTAAAGGTAACTGCCAAACTAAAGGAATAATATATTTGGCTATATGTAAATCCTGCCTTTCCTTTTATGTAGGAAAAAGAGAGAGAAGGTTAAGGGAGAGGATTTACGAACACACTTATCAAATTGCCACAAAGAATATGAATAATGCCTTATACAAACATTCAGTAACTTGCAATAATTTTATTGAATTCAACTTTGCCATCTTAGAAAAAGTGGCACATCAACCAAGAGGCGGTGACTATAGAAGCCACATAGAAGAGAGGGAAACACGGTGGCAAATTAATTTACAAGCTGGTCAACTGCCAGGGTTGAATGAAGTGATTTCAATTAAACCTATTTTAAACAAAAAGGCTATAAATGCTAAATGATTTTAATGGCAGCAAATATGTCTTTGCAATATTTTTAGATGTTTTTTTAACCCATTTTATGTATTTTATGTCTTCGTATATATTATATGTCAAATATAAGTTTTTACATTACATTGTTGGTTAAGACCTAGAATTTAAATATTAATTATGATGTCATAGCCACATGGTATAAATGAAGGACAATGGGATTGTGTTTTTTGATTCTGATGAAATCCCTATGTAAAGGGAAGAAAGCGCTCAATCAATCTATTTTATTTTTGTAATAAAGTGTCAGCTGCGAATCTTATCTCAGCAGTGTTTTTTCTGGTATTATAATTATCTTTTTCTTGTTCAGCCTGGTTAGATGGGCATCATTATATCTTACAATGGAGTCCTCTATGATGAGACTCTTGGGAAGTGTGCACACTTGCCTTAGGGACGTAATATTTGGTGCTCCACTGAGAGTGACAGTATGTGTGGTGTTAGTTGTTGTTTTTTTCTGAGTGCCTTTGGGCTTGCTTGAGGCATAGCTTTGACAGTGGGTGGTGTAGGTGATCTTTATTGTTTAGGAAGATTGCTTTTAAGTGCCTCAGCATATGTTAGTCTTTGTGTATATTATGAACTATGTGAGGTGGGTGTTGCGTTTGTGGTTCTGACAACCTGATGTGGACTTGTATGTGAGAGTTTAGCCTTCAGTGTCATTGTGTAATTACACGTCTTGCATAATGTGTCTAATTCTTTAAGGATTAAGTGGTTGACAGTAAACATGAAACAACTGCTACATTGTCGCAAGATGCCCATATCCACCACGGTAGCTACAAAGAAGTCAGAAAATTGCTTGTCCATAACATCCAGTCTTTTGATTTGTGAGGTACATGGGGGTGGTGTATTGTGGTTAGAAGTCTATTAAGGATGGTTTATTTGTGCTTACCAATAAAGATGATTTACTGAGGTAGATTAAGCTAAACAGTGCTAAATTGTGCATCATGCAATGCTGAAAATACTTCCAAAAATGTAAGCAGAAGTACTACAGCCTTTAATACTTTAATCAGATATTGTGGGTCAATATAAGTGTACCTCTTAACTTGTCTACTAAGAGTAACTATATCATTCACCAATTCCAGTGGTCGTATCTGCTTCTTAATGACACTCAAGCCTCCCATTCAATTCATTCCCTGTGGTGTTCTACTTCAAAGAGCTGCTTAGCACTTTTCTTGGAGCATGTCTCACTAGCAAACTATCCGGATTTATTTTTATATGATATTCTTCTGGCAAAGATCTTCAGCCTGAAGAATATCATTGCTCTGCCTATGTATAGTATCCAAGATGACTCTGTGAATGGGCATGTCTGTCTGCACATATTCACTCTTTGATTTCATACTGTGAATTTATTGGAATAGTCACAGTTTTTCAGAGGAACCCAGAATATTCACTAGGTGTCCTGATTATTTTATCAATATGCATACAGCTCTTTTTTTCTCCACCTTTTAGATCAATGTCTCAAAAGTGCCTTCAGACATATTACTCCCTGCAAATATGTTTAGTTCAAATTCAACATTTTCCTGATTATCAGCATTTTTGTGACAAATATTTGACATGTCTCTTTCCACAATGCCTCTGATTCATTGTCAGATTTCACTGTATGAACTCTTTTCATTTCAGTAACAAAGCAAATGTTTTTATACTTCTAGTCAACATTGTGCAAAGAATTTACTACGATTGTTTCTTCTTTTACATATCTTTGAAAAATACATTTTTTCTATCACAGCTTTCACATGTCTGAATAAATGCTTCCACTCATATTTATAGCCACATCTAGTATGCAAGGCTTGAATTTCATCTGTGGCACACTTATTCTGCAAGTCTTGGCTCTTCTTATCTCCGTTACTATTATAATGGGTTCTCACATTATTACTCATTTTATCTTTTATCTGAACCATGCTTTTCTTACACAACTGAATTTCCTTATTTAATACTTTTAACTATATGCATACAGTTTCAGTCACTTATCAAACATTTATAGTTTTTGATACACTGAGGTCTGTTTCTCTTAATAGTCTGCCCACTGCTTGATCATTTCTTATGCCACCAACTACCTTGCCTCATATTAATGAATCATTCCAAATTCATAGTATGTGTAACAATTATTTATTCCACTAAAATAAGTATCTACAGTGTCAGAAGGACTTTATTCCATGGCAAATGATAGATGAAAAAATGGTATGCTCTTTCTAGGCCTTCTATAATTTGTAAATTTGGATTTAGCTGCTGTTGCTTTGTCTTTCTACCCTTTAAGTAATTTACAAGCATTAAATACATTCAAAGCTTTTTCTCCACTGGCATTAATACACATGGCACACTGTAACTCTTCAGGCTTTTCAACTACTTTGCTTGAAGCGAGGAAGAAATTGAGTTTCTGGATCCAAAAATCCATTTTTCTTCTAAATTGCCTTGTAACTAGATTATTCCTGATGGTGGCATTTGGAACAATTTTCCATAGAAGATTATACTTCTGTACTTCTAAGCACATACATTCTCAAAAAATAAATGTATTCACTTCTATAAATATATTTACTGTGTAATGCCTGCATGTTTATTAAAATTCTTTGTAAAAGACACAGACACTGTGGTCCATGTATTATTTTTCATAAGATTAGTCAGACTGCATCTAAATTGTGTACCACATGACATACAGCTTCCATGAACTATATTTAGGCATTACCGTGTTCAAATATCTATTTGGATCTATAGCTATATCTATATTTATATCTATAGACACACATACACAAACATATACATTAAGATACCACTTTACTGAACATTCTGAACTCTGGCATAAGTGATCGAAAACTGCTTTGATCTCAGAATGCTGGCATTACTTTGTGGGAGGTCACAGTACAGTGAACAGTGGAAATGTGTAATCCTGAAGTTGGCATAAATAAATAGCATGGAGTGTGAGTGATACATGGGGTGCTCCTCCCTGTAAATAAAAAAAAATAAATAAATAAATAAATAAAAAAGAAAAAACAGATTTTCTTTTTTCCCTTTTCTTGATATTATGTATTTCAACCTAAAGTTATCAACATTTTGTGATTAGCTGTGCTGCCCCTAAGTAACTCATATCTCAAAAGATAAAACAGACTAACCTATTTAAATAATTTGTAAATACTTCACTGTCATAAATAACCTGCATACATGTTTTTCTTTTTGAAAATAAATAAAAATATTTTCAAATCGAAAAGATAAAACAGATATATTGTTCCCATATACTTTATCACATATATTTGTTCAAAAACTGGAAAGGGGAACAGTTTGGTGAACATTCATTTTGCTGAGCATCTGTGTTGCCGAACATCTGTTTTGCCAAAATAAGTAAGTGGAAGCTATATTAGAGTCCGGTTAGGTATTGGGACAGATTTAGTGTGTGTGTGTGTGTGTGTGTGTGTGTGTGTGTGTGTGTGTACGGACAATCTTATTATATATCAGATGAATTTCTGGAATTTACTTTTAATTTTAATTTATATTGAATAAAAGGGTCATTAGCGCCATAAAAGCAGGTCAGTACCTTAATGCAGGACATTTAAAACACATTTTAATATTTTTTTGTTCTATTTTTGACTATTTGTATACAATCATCTTTAAATATTTTCTCAGAATGGGGGACTCTGATAAAGATGCCCAAAATTGTACATTGACATTTTGCTAACACACTTAGTTCTGGTCTAAAATTTTACATTTTTGTTACACTTCTTTCTTTTGGTACTTATTTTGGTAGCACTAACACTGAGGCTAGACCTGCTTGTATCTGATTGGTTGAAACAGCAAACCACAGCTTCCATATTAATTAGCTGAAAGCTGGACATCCAATCTAGTGCAAGATAGGTTCAGGCCAGTCATAACCCTCCTCCAGTCTGAAGCCCAACACCTAGTAATTTTAATTGAATAAAAGTCAATATTTCACTGTTACTGTTGAGAGAAGGCACACAGCCATCAACATAAAATTACTATACTACTCTTTTAGAGGCTAGATCATCAGGAAATATGGTTTTAATCTTTTTAAGGTCTGTAGCCTCCTAACAGTCCTTGTCAGGAATATCCATATGGTATTTTTATGTTTGACCCTTTTCTCCTATTAGCAAGGAGAAATGGGTTGAGTAAGCAGGACCCACACCCACAGGTGGTCTGCAAAATTTAGACTTTGAAAATGAAGGAAAGACATCCCAAAATGATTATGAGCTGTTGACCTTTAGAGCTCTCAAATCTGTACAGTAGTTGGCTGCAATGGTTGCTAGTTTTTCATGCAGGTAAAGACATTTCTAAATACATTTTCTGAGATGCTGTGTAGAACTGTGTATGAGAAGATATTTTTGTAAGTGTAAAAATCTGAAAGGACAACACTCAGAATTGGTAATGCTAATTTAAAGAACATGATACATGGGCAGGAATAGTCAAATGTACAACAATAAGCAACTTACATAACTGAAGATTTACCATTCAGTCTAAAAAGTTAAATGTCTCCAGAGAGACAGCAGATCTTTCTGAATCAGGATAGACTTACATTAAGAGTTGGAATCTGGCCCACAGTGTGTTCTAACCCAAATGAAGAGGTTGTCTGGAGAAGACCTGATAAGTGAAATCATGGCAGTATGTGATAAGATGGCAAGGGTGTTTAGGATTCTGTTATGGCCCTATGTTTTGAAAGATGATAGAGTAGGAATAAACGTTAAGAATTTTCTAGCATGTATTTATTGGATAATTTTAAGGTTGAATTGCAAGGAGGAATCTATGCAGGGAGGTATTTATGGGAATCTTTCATAGAAAAACAAAGACAACCAGTACTTTATACCCATCATCTGAAGTTAAGTGCAACTATGCAGAACTACAGCTGTGCTCGTAAAACTGTTGTGTTTCAGCCAAGGAGATATTTGTTATTATTATTATTATTATTATTATTATTATTATTATTATTATTACTATTATTATTATTATTCATGGAGTACCAGGTACTCAGTTGGAAACTCCTGGTGTGAGGTTGCATAAATCTAGTAAACTGAACAAGGTTCAAAAAAGGGTCTTAGAAATGATTGCTGTGTATCAGTTCTTTTGGGTCATAGGTTTTCAGTTTAAAAAAGCTTGATGAAGTATCATACAGATACTTAAAAAAAGATATTTGAGATTTTATTTTGGAATTTTTCTGGTACACTAGACATTAGAATGTTTTTTTTCAGGAAAGGATGCTGGTAGTAAGATATTATGTTATCTCAAATCAATATTCAATCTGTATGGCACTGTTTGCATTTAAAATTCACTAATAAAAATAAAAATAGATAGTAAGAATCACTTATAAAATCTCCAATAACAATTATTCTTTTAAATCTCTCCATTGTTCTCACCTTTTGAAGGGAAATTGGCTAGACTTAAAATAGCCCACAGGGGCAGCTAGCCTAGTAGTTTGCTATGAACCTATAAAATAATGAAATAATAAACATATAGGACTGCATAAAATAATAGGTATTATTTTAAAAAGAATAATTTTAAAGCCTTTTTGTTTAAATATTGAAGTTTGCAGCATTCTTAACTTTGCTACTGTAGAAAATAAATTCACACCTTTTAATGTGAGTCACAGTCATTAACTTTCAGATGAAGCTTTGTAATCCCTACCAGCCCCTAAACAGATGAGTAAAGTTGTCAGGATGGGAAGAAAGGCAGCAGTCTTTCAAATACTTGAAAATCCTGATAATGTAGAGCTTTGCACAATAAAACACACATTTTAAAGGAAATACAACATATTATAGAAGTCAGTAAATACTCTGCTGAAGGAGAGATGTTATATTTAATAAAGATAGCTTATACCTTATTAATATCTGATATCTCACTGGATGACTTTCTTGGCTGCCTGGCTTTCTACTGTAATAAGGATGACAAATATATGTTCTAAACTGTAATAAGGATTTATTGATATAAAATGTATACAACTGATATGAAAATGAAAGTAAGTCAAACAAATATTATAAAATAAGTTTAAAAATATTAACAAAAAATGAACACATGAAGGAGGTACACAGTTATTTTAATATTATGTTTTATTGTGCAACAATAAATGAAAAATTAATTGACAGCAGGTCTAGCCAATTTATTTAAGTTATATGAACCTTTCTTTGTTTATACACTCTGATATTCCCTCTGATATCACAAAGTCCAACCTACTTACATTGAGGTTTGCCTGAAATATGCTTAACATTCATAAGCATGTACTCTGATTAGACAGCATTCCCCGGCTGTAAAAATCATTTTCTGTACTTCACTAAGCAGCAGCCATAATCTCTAGACATAAATAACTTACCCACCCTCCCATATAAAAGAAAACTGTTCTATTGAACAGGATAAAACAAAATTACTTAAAAAAAAATCAAAACTCTTGAGTGCTAAAAGTGTTCCTGGAAACCACTCCACACATGCGGTCTTATAACAAACTTAAAAGGGGAGAGGCAGAAATTACAATCTATAAGCCTTTGACAGTTATAAACCCACCATTACTAACATAAACAATTTCCATGTAGCTGGTAGCTGTTACATTTAATTTTTTTAGCACAGCTAAGGCTACTAAACATTATGGCCACTATCTTTCTCTGTTAAAAAGACCTGTTCTTAAACAGCAGACTTCATAGAGAAAGACAGCAGCTATCATGTTTAGTAGCCAGTAGCTATGCCAAAGAAATAAGTACCATGCCATGCCTACTGGCTAAACTAAATCATACATTAATAAATAAAAAAAAGAAAAACAGAAACGGAGATATACTGTGTAAGCTCCAGCACATGCATCCAAAACACTTGTGCAATACACCATTTAGAAACCTCTGCACAACAGAAACAATGCAGAGGAATATTGAAGTGATTTGATGCAATGACATTATTGAGAATTGAATAAAAGCAACAGTCCAATCCTATGTGTGGGTAGTGCAAACGGTATCCACGAGTGATTTTGTGTGATCATTCAGGCTTTACCCTCCTGATCAAACTTCATCAGCCATGGGTAAATCCTGCATTACCACCATCCAGTCATAGACTATCATTAAGTAATTAATGGTAAGAATTAGACAAAGTCACTCCCAACCATCTTCTACAGATTACATCCCGAGTTTATTTTTTATAAGTCTAATGATTACTGAATCCAGAGCCTTCTCTATATTCAAGCAAACTCATAACACATTGAAAGCATTCAGTTTTATTCTGAATCATTTACTAATAAACAACATGTGCAAATTACTAATCTTATTTTGTTAATCACTGCAATCACAATCTTAGGTGATATCAGTCATGTAACATATGTTGATCACTGTCATATTTGTTTTATTATTAGCAGTATTAAATGACCTTATTATGGCAATGGACTTGGTGATGGTAAATATCATCTTGAAACATTTTAACAATATCAACCCATTAAATTATGCAGCCTGTACAATTAAGGTAAAAGATGTATTTTGTTTAGTAATTTGACTATATTTTTATCACAAGAAAGCAAATCTGGTTTTATTGTACATGGAACTTATTGTACTTTAAATAGGGTTATGTGAAGAATTTGGACTTCTGAGACCAATGATTCATTCTTGCCCTGCATTATATAGCCCATTACAACTTGTGGATCAAATTAGGATTTACTAGATAGTACTGTCAACAAAAGATTTATTCAGCAAGCAGGCAAGCTTTAAACTCAGTTGCTTTATTATATCTTTTATATTAAGCAGATTATTCTATGCTAAATAGTACAAGCTGTCATTTCTTTCTAGTTTACTTTATAGTGGAATAACTTTATTATCTAGCTTATTGGGTCATGTTTTCAGTACTTATTTTACTTGAATAAATCATTGTTTTTTTATGTGGGAATTAGTACACTGAAGAAGTAAACAAGTGAACTTGTATATGTTTTAGTGCTCTGAAAAATTTCACACTGATATGTATAACCTTCTATCTTGTCATATTTTGGGTTACAAGCAATGAAGTAATTCTTCTGCATAAACTAAATATTTTGTATCTGATTATTAATAATATATCTTACTATAGATTATGTATTTCATTATGACAGTTTCACACATTTTCCTGGAATAATATGAAATTGGATTAACTTTTTATTTAGCCTTTGTCACACTTATTCCATGTTTTGCATCTCATTACACTGAAATATCCTGATGTCATCAAGGTACTGTATGCACAGACCTAAAGCATTACTCTTGATATACGTCTACTAGATGACTAAGTGGACTTAGTTTTAAGATTAATACACTAAAATTAATAATTTGCTAATTCCAATATATTCATTACTTGACTTTTAACTAAGTTTATTTTATCTTCATCCTCTGAAATGTAGTTTTTCCTTTTGCCTATTGAAGCTTAAAAAAAAAGAACTCAGTGACAGTGCTTGGCTACCAAAGGTTCTTTGTTTTCCAATTTCTTTTCTTTTGGAAAGCACATAGCTCAGCTTTATATTGATTAGGGATAACCTCTATTATGTGCTCTTCTTTTTTTCCACTGTATTATTTTCCTCTCATGGACTTCAAATACATGTAAGTGATATGGCATTTACTAATTGCATTTACTAAAGTATCTTTGTTTTCTGTAGTCAGTGCTTATTAAATGACACATTAAAAGTACACAGACTTGAGTGATAGAAATGTACATATAATTTGCTAAACTGCAGTAAAATTAAGCCTTGTGCCACTGATCAGAATAGAACTTTTAATGATGTTTTATATGCCCATGTCTACAGCACACCTGCAGTAATGTATTCCTAAAAATGTACATTTATTAAACCCATATTCAGTTTGCTTTATAGGAACATCTTCCAAATCTCAGTCAATATAATTTAATATATACTTCAGTTGTTACTTACTCCAAGCTTCATCATGCATTACTCAACATATGACTCCCTTTACTTGAGAGATAGATTCTCAACTTAATGAACTGAATATCTGTCCTCATTTTGCTAGTATGTTCACAGCACAACTAACTTTTATGATAGATGGCATAAAGTCACATATTAGGGCCAAGACAGGTATAGCTATGACAAAAAAAGCAGGGGGGTGCAAGTCTAGAGATACAGAGCATCACTCAAATTAATATTAATATTAAATAAATATTAACATTGAATGAGTCCCTATTTCAGCTGTAAATAAAAATTGGGCTGCATATTTTCATATCAGCTTTAGTCAGAGCAACTCTCATCTAGAAAATACAGGTTTGGCATTATTTGTTTATTTATAAGTTTTTGATGGGGCTAATCCAACTAGGTGCAGCTGATTTAAATTGGAGGCTCAGATGAAAAGCTCCACTCATAAATATAGTATGACAACACTATCTGAGCATAAAGTACAACACAGACATGAACCATGACTTGAAACAAGCTACAATCATGGAATTCAGTGAGTTTGCCTAAGTATAAGGTTAATAACAAGGATCAAATACAAACCATGCCATAAAAATTTTGATATGCTAATAGTTACACAAGACGAAGAGTCATAACATATACTAATCACTCATCAGAGTGGCAACCATAGTGGGATACAATAAGTAGTAGCTCAGGGGTCCTATTCTAACCTAAGTAAGGGCAGTCTGTTAGTCTAAGAAGTAATAACAATGTTTTAAATGTCTCAAACACTAAAGAAAACAGTAAGAATAATATTTAAGTACAAAGGACAACACAGTACAATCATTGGTCAGAATTCAAAACAAGCTGCACTCAAGGTATTCTATGAGGCCTTCAAAGAACACATGTAACGTATAGAAAGCACAAAGTATCTAACAAAATAAGCTATTACACAAATAATTTGACAGGTCAGTATTTTCAAAAGATCAAGATTCATAACATACACTAGTGAAAAACTACTGAAGTTTTCACAGTCAGATGAAAAAAAAGTGTTATTTTTATGGCCCTTATCTAACCTAAACAAAGACAACTTTGTAATTCAAAAAGTAACAATGATTAGTAAAAGATTAGAAGAATGTGCAAAATTATAACAAGAGGTGGGAAATTAATTTGTGCATGAAAAAAAAGCGCCATCACTTTAATCAAAAGTTATATAAATGCAAAGGTGTGGAGGGCAGAAAGAAAGGGAGAAATACCACGTGTGTCAATGGGATTGAAAACCTAATTGTGCAGGGAAACTGGATGCTTGGAGAGGTAAATGGAAGATGGGAAAACAGAGGAGAGAAAAACTGGAGGAAAAAGAATAAAGAAACATGATACAAGTTCAAGTGTACAGGATAACACTGCAAAATTCCAAGAAGTAAATTACTAGTGTGTGTGTAGTAATGCTGACGTTTCTTCCCCAAGGGAAAGCCATTTATCTGGAAAACGTTATTACCAAGGTGAAATCGCTGACTATACAATAGTACTGCCTGGGTGCTTCTCACATTTACCTTTGGATTCTTTATCACAGGAGTAATGGATACTGCATTAACAATGGCCAACGTGCATGGATGAATTAACAAATAACACTGAAAGAGAAAGACATGGTAGAGGCTAAAATAGGTTGGTGAGGGAAGCAGTTCATAGGGATTAGTGGAAATACAGGATACTAAAGTGATTAATATTATATAGTGATAAAATGCACATAGCTTAAAATAATTTAATAAGTGAAATTACAAATTTAAATTTCCATAGAAACAAAGTAGCAGTAAAACAGCGCTCTTGGTTTCATAGCTGAAAATTGTCTTCCTAGATTCAACCACCCAGATTAGCTGAGCAACCGTCAGATGGGGGAGTGCTTCCAGAATCAGCTTAATGGAAAAAATATTTTCCACATAACATGTTTAACTGCATAATGTTTGCCAATTAGGTTACAGATAAATGAATCCTTTACTAGCCAAAGTGCTACCTTCGTTTTGCTTGCTTAAGAGCCTCCTGTGGAAAAAAAAACTTATTTTTGTCATAAAAGGGGGAAAAAAGCTTCAGTTCAATAGCCTACTTGTTAAAAACTGCAAGCTTTATAAAGCTTTCACTATAAAAAAAAACTTTATAAATGGTCAGACATAGTTTATCCCATAAAATCTGGGTGGACTACAAGGCTGTTAGTGAAACCACAGCCCATTCTTATTCTTTCTTAGGTAAAAGGTTTCATCATTATCTTTCACAGTTTACCTGAGTTGATTGGTTACTTTCATGTACAGAATATCTTGGTCTGAAGGCAATAAGCAAGTCTGAAGAAAAACTGTCTAGTAGAGGCAAGGGTTTTTTATTGTTTTCTTTCATAACAGCAGAACCATGCACAAATTTCTCAACCGTATCTTCCCAAGGTATATCATAGGTCACATATAGCAAATATATATTACTAACAATCTCCTGCTCATCTTTCAAGTTCATAAACTTGGTCAGACTGTGGGTATCTTCCTCTAATTTGATTGACATGTCTTTTTACAAATCAACCAGGCAAAATTAACATGCTATAAGTCACAGGGTCAAACAATCCTTAGCTATGTCAGGAATCTTTTTGGGACTACAACTGTCTTTTCTTCATAAATTCCATGCCTGATATGAAACAACCCAAGTGTGCATGTTCATTTTTTCCAAAGCCACTGTTTTCTCTGGATTTTTTTCTATCAAATCTGACAAAGCAAGTCTACTGTAAATTATAGCTTTGTTAATATAAGTAATTCTGCAGGATATAACACAGTGATTGAGGCCATTCTTTAGCTAAATAATAACTGTGTCAGTCTTGCTTATACTGTTCCACTTTCATTTACTGTATCACTGTCTTCAAAGTTTGTACAGACCTATCTTTCTGCTCAGATATTAGATGAATTATGAAAAAGTGTAGTGGCTACAAAATAACTTGCATTTCTTTTCATAAAGTTTGAGTATTCAACAATAGTGAAATATGATCTTCACTCATAAACATTTCTGTAATATCTTGTATGCATAGTATAAACTTCCATCTACTTTGAAGGAAATTCTATCAAAATCAGAAACATTTTTCCTAATGAACAGACCCGTATCATGTAGTATACATATCATAACTTCCTGTTTCACTTCCAATGGTGCAGTAGTGTACTGCATGATGATTTGCTCTTTGCTTGATGTCCATCACACACTTTTCTTTCTTTTTTCTACATTATGATTCATGCCAGCCCACTGTAAATGATAGTTAAGTCTTCAGTCCTTAGAATTCCATCTTAAACTTAAACATCTTGCTGTTTAAGAAAGCCCTTCAAATGCATAATGAATATGAACTTTCAATGTCTTCTGGTATAATATGGTATAAACAAAGTTCAGTTGTTTTGGCCATTCTTTCCGAACAAGGTTACACCACTAGCTTCCTGTTGTTGAATTTACTTATGATTCATTAGTTCACTGTTCACAATATCTTACATGTAGTATACTATATATTTATATCAGCAGCCATTTCTGAAATAGGTAGCCTATTAACATATCATCACTAGTACTGAAGTTTATTTCTGACATACACTTTCTTCTTTACAGTTTCTTTTTCATAAAGCATTTGCATAACCTCTACCCAGTCAAATGTAATTATCTATTTTCTGTCAAGTAATCTGATGCAATTGCTTTTAATTATTTCAAAGGTAATATTCTTTTTTGTTATTTATAACCAGTTTTCACATCTCCAACTTCCAAAACTCATATATGTCATCCTATACAAGTCTGTAATACAAAAGCAAAATAGTTCAAAACTGTTTCAATAATTCTGCTAATGTTCTGCTTAGTCATTAAGATTATACTATTTCCAGTGTCTAATTCAAACTTTATAGGCATGACTTCTATCTTGACTTCTAGACAGAAGTGTTATTTTTTGCAAGCTTAAGCAAAAAGTGTCTTCTTTGAACTTTCTTCAGGAAAATATGCAAACAATGACTATTGAGATTCTTTACAGCTTCTTTAACATCAATGTGTACCTAAATAATAGTTACAAATCTGTATCGCACATACACACACACACACACACATATATATATATATATATATATATATATATATGTATGCATATTATAAAAAAATTTCACTATGTGATGATTCTGCCAAACAAGTTTTTCACTTATAACATTTACACTGAGAAACTATCTGCTGTTTACCCACTCAAATGTATTGAGGTCCAGATTAGCAGAAAACAGTATGCTTAATACTATGCCTTGTCCTGTGCAGACATTTCACTTGGACACATGCTATTGAATTCTGCTTAATTTGCATATTTTGCATATTCTTATTGACTGTTTACAATGTCAAAGCAGTCTGTAAAGCATCTTCAAACAGCCAATTAATTAAAAATAATCTCCATTATATATGCACATCATTTATTTCATAAACAATTCTATTCCTCAACATTTGTTACAATGCCATTCCAAAACTAGTCTTGGGATACGTTTTTTTTTTTTAACTGAGCTGTGTAGCCCGAACTGTATGTTTAAGCTTTTGGATATGGAACAAACATTTAAAACGCAGTAATATTTTAAAATACTTTGAATTTAAATTTCTGTAATAAACTTACCAGTTACAGGTACTTCATCACACTTGGTTTGCTAGATATTAGGAGGTTCTTCATTTAACTGCAAGTTTGAGTCTCACAAGCCTAAAGCAGCATGTCCTTTGTAATGCCAATAGCAATAAAAATGTTTCATACTTTTGCAATCAGCCTTCAAGGACTGAGGTTCACATTAAACACAAAGTACCTATAGCTGCACTTTTCTTTCTTTATTTCCTCTTCCTTGGGCTGAATGCAACTGCTGAAAGTTGTAAAATATGTTTGCCAATAAAGCTGAAGGAATTTTACATTGACACAAAAGTGAAAACATCTTAAATGAATGAACAACTTTAATTAGAATTCAAACTTCAACAGAAACAGCAGCAATAGTAAAGCCAGTGCCCATGGCTTGATAATTGAGAAACTTTTACCTAAATCAGCTTAACGAAAAACAAATGCACTTTAAGTAGAATATTTATCGTGTGTACTAACCAGGTTCAAGCTTGCTTAACTCCTTAAAAGCCAATATACTACAGTTACATTTTTGTTCCAAATGTCCAAAGTCCAAATCTGGAACCAGTGTGAAAAGGCAAGTGAGGTGCCTTTGTTTTCCGCAGCACAACAACACTGGATTCTCTGAAATGGAGCAACCCTGGATTTGAATATTCAGAGAAAATGTGGGAAAACAGATGAAGTAACTCTGTACATTTCCAAATGAGCAATATCTGTATACCACAGGACTCCTTCACACCATACATCCATCTGTACAGAACTAGAGTCAAGGTTGTTTAAACAGAAAGATTTTTTTATGATTGAGATATATGGCATAGCAAAGCACAAGCAAAACATCACTAACAGGAATACTATGAGAATGCAAACCATTGATATGATTGTCAGATGTGTGCAAAGACATTGAGAAAACGTCATAATGCAGCACCTTACAAACTGGACAAACTGAATAGGGACATATATTTGAAAAAAAAAACTTTAAAAATTAATGCTACCAAGTATGAGTTTCAGAATATGGTACTCATAAGCCTACACCAGAGCCTGTACCATTATGCATGGAAGAAATAATACATTAGACTATTAGCTTCTTGAGGTGGTACTTATCATTCCCTCTGCTGTTATACAAGGGCACCACAGACATGACTAGACCAACAGTCTTTTTTACTCCCAAAATTCACTTAATTCTGCAAAGTGATCTTTCAGAATATAAATATAAATTCTGCATCACACACTTCTGTTTCAAAAAGATATCCTGGCCTGGACACAAAGATCTCAACACCACAAAGAAATCTGTCAGAGGGATCAAGGTCCCTAGGGTACAGTAGCCACTAAACAACATCAACAATCAGAGCACCTGCCAAAAAGTCACACCAACTGAAAGGTGCACCAAGGTGATTAATCACCAGATTTTGCAGATCTGGAGACAACTATACTACATTGTCATCAAAAATAAAATATTTAAAGTTATGAAGCAAGTATCTCAGTCTATGATGACTCTCGCCCAAACACATTTGTTACTTGATGAACTATTACTTGAATATGAGGAATTTTAAAGGGGAGGATGTTTAAGCCCTCGGTTGTCTATTTGCCAAGTTATAAATTACCTGTAAGTTAAGGTAAGTGCTGCACACAGTGAGGTAAAGGTAGTAAAATTAATGATAATTAACAGGTGAGTTCTCATTGATGCATTTCCTGCACATTCTGTAAAAAGAGTATATGCAATTGTCTGCCCTTTGTGTTTTTTCCCCTCCCATCCCTAGTATTTCTTGAAAAGTGCTGAATATTTGTCTTCATGATTTTTTTTTTTTGAGTTCTCATGCAAATGTCACATCCACTGAGTGGAGTCTATCAACTAATTACAGGTCTAAGATACTGCTTTATTATTAGCAAAGTATAGTTAAAATGTTATAATATGTTAATGTCTAGCAGTTTTTGTTTAATAATTTTACATAAACTAAAACAAATGATGTGTCTATGCTGCCCACAGCTTATGGTAGCTTTTTACAAAGTTTCAGAATTTGCTGCATTTAAGACAACTGACAGAAGCATGGTGGGAGTAAGCAAGGAAGAAAATATTAAGTCCGAAATACAAATCATAAAAGAAAATGTAAAAATGCATCCGTTCAAGTAACTGAACAGAGTTTAAAGATTCATAGCACAGGTAAGAAAAAAATATTTTTTACTTAAAGTTTGATTTGTAACATTTCACTGATAAACAGTATGCAAGATAGAGAAAAGCTATATATATTTTAAAATATTATAACTGCATTAATGGGTAATGTTATTAATTTGGACACAGAAATCATTAAAAGTGTGGAAAGAATATAATACAATGGAAAGTTATGTTCTAGTCTGTTAAATTACTTAAATATATTGAATATAACCATATATATTAAATGGAAGGGAAGTCTGTTTTTGTAACTGAGAATGACTTTCAGGATACTTTCAACTGAAAATACAAATATTTAAGCAATCAAATTAGAAAAAAGAACATAGTTGAGTAAAAAAGCAAAAACAATATATAAATGAAAATAATAAGACAAAAAATAGAAGAAAAGTTGTATGTCAAAAAGAAAAGGAGAAAGACAAGATGTAAGAGACAGTAGAAGAACAAAGAGGTGGCTTTGATTTTCTTATATAATGTCCTAAGGATACAAAGAGAAACACAAGGAAGCTTAAAATGCACTGAAATTTCTAATACTGATCTTAATACAGAAAAAAAACATGAGCAAGTGATACTGCATGGCTAGAACAGCACTTAAGAATACAAGTTAATGAGGAATACTGAAAACAACAAAATTAAAGTAAAGGAGCTTAGTAAAAGAAATTAAAAAAAAGTGTAGGTTTCAAACTTAGTAGAATGAATAAGTTAAGTTTTACACATATCTACACTTAATTTATTTAATAATAAATGGCAAGGGTATGCCACCTATTTTAAAATTACCATTGCTAAAACAATAAATGGTCAATTAAGATCTGATAAATGATATGGCAAGTATCAAAGTATAGCACTTATTATAGTAATTAGATCAAATGAAACAAGATTAGTTATATTTGTATCTAAAATCTGGGCAGAAAGAAAGGATAATCAGCTCTTAAATAACGTAGAGCAATTACTAAGATTTTCAAGCAGCTTACCAAATTATTTTTCCAAAATATATTCCAAATAGTTTCAAATTCCATTGGAAGAAACAGTGATTAATATTACAGTTTTCACAAACTGGTTTCAATTACATGAATTTAGAGAGGGGGAAAAAGAACAAAATGGAGAAAATAAGAGTTCAGATCTAAAACTCAAAAAAGTGAATCACAAAGTCATTATTACATATATGGGTTAAGATATATGAGAACTATTTAAAAATAAATTAATAACATACTTATGTAACATGAATGGAAATAATTAATCATCAATATGCACATGCACTGAATTAGAATTTATCAATGCTGGCATTCCAAAACAAATAGCAAAAATAAAAAAATATATTAAAAAAGTGTTTCCTTTTGTGATGCTGTCACAAAATCCCTTTACCCCCTGCACTAACATTTTAATGCAAGATAACCCTAACCCTGAAACAGCCCCTAATCCTAAATTGTACCTTATAAAATCATTTTTAATACTACCACTACACGAAAGAACTCAAACACATAGCACAAATAAAAACAAACATGCATAACAATAAATATATCCCATTACCTAGCTCTTACTCCAACCTTATCCCACAAACACCTATATTCTTACCTACAATGTTGAAATTTTAGATATCTAAAATTTTTGTAATTAATTTACTAAATAATAACATAATAAATACACACATGTCCTTCAGAATCCACCTTCCTCTATTCAACATTTCCAAATTCAACCAAAAGTGCATTCAATAAACATTGCATCAATGGAAATTACAATGAAAGAAATCATTCTAAAAAAGGACAATCATTCATTAATGTGTATTCAATGGCTATAATAGGAACATTTAGAAGACATATATTTTTCTTACAGATAATTTCTGAAAGCGATATTAATACTGGCTAAACTAAGTTATATATACATTTCACACTGAGATATTTTTGAAATGTTTAATAAACAAAACAAAATGAAGTCTAAGGCTATAAAAGTGATCATATGAAGTCTATATAACAAAAACATATAAATCTTATATTAAATGTTTCCATAACCATGTAAATAAGGTATCACTTAAGCAATCATGAAAAGAATAAACTGTGTGATAGCATTTTTAGGATATTTAGATTACTCATGAAGCTCCTTCATCCATTCTCTGATTACCTATGTAATTCAGTTCAAATTCACAGAAGAGCCAATGCCTTTTCCAGAAATCAATTGATAAAAGGCAGGGAAATAAATCTGACCTCATGGCACAAATTGATTCTTGATTTCACTCCAGATGACCCATGACTCACTAGCAGAATGGGTACTGGAGGGATTTAGTGGAGAAGGATGGGAGTAAGTGGCTTAATGTGGCTTGCCTGTTCTGGGAGAAGGGAGTCAGCCTTGCTCATTTTTACTGCAGCATGAAAAGCCTGGTGAACTCCATACAGCAAGCAGTGTGGTGCTTAGTCAAAAGATTGTATTTGCATGGAAGTGTCCATGCATCTCCCAAAGCAAGACAGAGGATAGCTTGCAAGACTGCCATGGGGGTAGGCTTGGGAATCAAAGAAAAACAATCCATGGCAACAGTACGACCTGGCACCAGAATCCTTAATTTCTTCAGTGGCCCCAGACTTATAGTTCGGTAGAGCCCAGTGTTAGGCTATGATGACTCCAGTAAACCAAGTAAATGAGAAAGGAGATGGTTGCAGCTGATTTGGCTTCAGGGAGTTAAAAAAAAAGGCAGAGAAATTAATCTTACACAGATTCAAGTGTATTGCAAGATGCACACTCAACCATGGAACACAAACCTCTGGACAATTTGCAGGATTCTTATTCAACATAATAAATGTCTTTGGGATGTGGGAGGACACTGACACACCCAACAAAAATCCATATGAACACAGGGAGTGCATATAGACTGTATTCAGAAATTATCCCAACCATTATTTGAATGGAGTACCAAATACTATTAGCCGTCACATTACACTCTGCATTACTGCACTACATTACTCCAGAACAGATCTGTAGACATTTTGGTAGTTATGGCTTTTCATTACTCACCTTTAAAATAAGCAATATATCTGAGTACTAGACAGATCACTGATATCAGTTTCATGACTTCCTGGCCTACAATGCATATTAATTAACCACAAACTTTTTTTTTCAAATATATTTTTATTGCATTTTCCTCTTTTTTTAATACAAAAAAAAAATAAAACAGAAATATATAAAGACAAGATACATAGAATATCAGTCCACAATAAGCATAATAAGATATACAGAACATATACCATCAGTGTTCAGTTATCAATATGCGTAATTAACTAACATTCACATTATTCACATTTAAGTTTTAAGATAAAAACTACTTTGAAATATTAATCATAATAGACTCTGACATAAAAAAACTGTTACATCAAGACATTCTAGCCTACCTAACTTAAACTGTATCTTGTACTAACTATATACACCATATACAATTGATGTCACCTCAAAACGTATATTTTATGTGCACTTCCCAGACCTGTCCAATTTTAAGATGGGTACAAGTTTTGCAGTATTAATTTTCTTTAATTTTCCTAATCTACTTAGAGTAATAATGATATTGTAGTCCCTTGTTTATAAACCAATTTTAGCTTAAGATTTCAATAAGCATTTTCCAATATTTCTGATAATAAGATAGTTTTTGGCTTCTTGTAATTAGTTTGCTAGCTAATATGTATTTTATAGCCATTCCTTTAAATTCTTCCCATGTAATTTTAGTTCTATCTAACCAATGCTGAGCTAGGTATGATTTTATCATTGCACACATTGTTACTATGATGTTATTGTTTTTGTATGAATAGTTGGTGGGGAATACATGCAACATTGCAATTTCCCATAACAGGGTGGATTTAGTGTATCCCTTTTTTTCTAACTTGATTCTTAACGAACACCAAGATTTGTAAACATTCTTACAGTTCCAAAAAATATGAAGGTTGTCAGCAACACTGTTTGGGCATGTGGGGCAATAAGGAGAGTGAGAAGGATTAATTTTACTTAGAAAGAGTGATGTGTGATAGGCATTATTATTAATCATAATTTGGGTATAAATTAATTTTTTGAGAGGGGTTAATTTCAAAGTGAGTTCAAATGCAGCAGATTTTTGTTAATCATAAATTATGTTATTTTTTTCTCTTCCCAAAATTTCAAATATAGAGTTGCATCATAGTATCTGATACTTATTAGTCTATAAGCGTTTGATAACATTTTAGTTCTTGAAAGCAACAGGTTGATAATTTGTTAATAAAGCTGCATACCTTGGTTGTCTATTTTAACATCAGTAGTAATTATGTTAATCTGATATAGTAATTGGTTGATTATTTACTTCCAGTCTTTGCCTAATAATATCAATTGAAAGACTTTTGACTTGGTAGAAGTCCCATACAGTGTGTTTTTAATTAATGGGTATTGATTCAAGTTTATCATAGTGTTATTTAATTTAATATTAGGATTTCGGTGTATTGGTTGACCTAGTAACAAAGTATCCTTAAGATTTAGGGAAGACACCAGCTTTCGAAATAATAATGTATTTCATATGATTATGGGGTGAATTTTAAAATATCTTAAAGTCTTAAAATTTAGGAAGGGTATTACTTTAGGGTTTAAATTTGATGAGACTAAATGATTGTAATATATTTTAATCCATAGTGGATACCACGTTTTGTTAGATGGTTCAAAATTTGCTATTTGTATAATTTGACTAGCATTTATAATGTCATAATACATTTGAAAATCAGGTAGTCCTAAAACCCCTTTCTGTTTGGGTAATGTTAATCTGGAATATTTTATTCTTGTATTTTTTGGATGCCAAATACATTTCCCTAGTAATGTTTCAAGTTACGAAAATAAATTATTTGGTATATTTTGATCATTTACATTAAAGTGAAACAATAGTCTTGGAAGAATATTCATTTTAACTATAGCCGCCTTAGATAGTGGAGATAAGTTAAAATTTAACCATCTTTTAGTGTCTTCTGCAATATTAGCCCAAGTTTTGAACAAATTATTTTTAGTCGTATCCAATTGGGGGTGAGTGAACATGATACCCAGATATGTGAGATTATAATTAACTTTTTTCAGTCTCAGGTAAATAAAATTCCTTATGTCCTAGAGTATTCAAAGGGAATATGATTGATTTGTTTGGGTTAATGGCATAATTAGAAACCCTAGATCATTTTTCAATGGAATTCAAGATCTTGTTTAAATCTATATTAGGGAATTCAAAGTAAATATTAAGCCAAACTTTACTGGGATTTTTGAGATATTCATAATGTGATGGTAAGTTCTTTGTGATATTTTGAGAAGAAGAGGTTCAATATATATATTGAACAAGTATGGTGATAATGGGCATCCTTGCCTTGTAACATTAGTAATTTGAATAGGTTTGGATTGCTTTTTATTTATAAATAGTGTTGTCGCAGCATTGTTGTATAAAGCCCTCACCATGTTTGTATATTCTTCAGGAATGCTAAATTTCTTGAGTATCTTTAGTCGAAAATCAAAGTTAACTCTGTCAAAAGCTTTAGATGCATCAACAGATAAAGCGTAGTTAGGGCATGTATCATTTGTTTTTAAAGTAATGACTGAATTAATGGTGAGTGCATTGTCATATACCTGTCTATTGTTCATAAAACCTAGTTGTTCAGGAGATATGATAAGAGGTAAGATTTTTTTGATTCTGCTAGCTAACACTGTAAATAGACTTTTGATATTGATATTTATGAGTGCTATAGCATGTAATTGTTTGGATTTGATGGATCAGATTTGGGTTTTGGTATAAATGTATTTTCTGAGTTGTTGATATACAGGTCTTTGATACCATATTTTATTACGTATCCATATACTTTCAACAGTAATGGGGCTAATTGTTTTTTGAAAGTCTTGTAGAGATCTGCCATGTACCCATCTGGCCCTGGTGATTTACCTGGTTCAAATTTATTTACAGAAGCAATGATTTCCTCTACATTAATAGGGGCTTCAAGATTATTTATTTGCACTTCATTCAGTACTGGAAATTGCAATTCTTCAGTAAATTGACGGAATAATAAATCATTAAACTGGTCATGTGGGCCATATAGTTTTTGATAAATCTCTTCAAAAGCCATTATAATCTCTTCACCCGTATCTAGAGTTTTATTATTATAATTTAATTGCTTTATTTTGGTAGGGGAGTTTATGTTTATGATTCTTGCCAACTCTTTTGAGGGGGATTGAGTCCATTCCACATATTTGTGAAGAAGTTTAATTTCACTGATAGAGTACTGTTGTGACTGAATTTCATATATTTGTCCTTGTATTGTAACCATTTGACTTTCAAGTGCTGATGAATGTTTACTTTGTAATTCTGACTCTAAACTTTTTAATTTTGATTCTAATGTTTTGACTTTTTCCTTGCTTAATTTTTTTTATAGAGAGCAGCTTTTTGGATTAGTATTCCCCTAATAGTAGCTTTTGTCGCTTGCCATTGAATGTCATATGGTATATCTGTTATCTCTAGGTTATTTTTAGCTTGAATAAGAATGTCAATAATTCCCTGTGAGACTTCTTTATCTTTTAATAAGTTAGTATTTAGCGTCTAGTTCGCTAGTGTTTTAGATTTTTGTGTTGAGCTAACCATCTGTATTGTGATGTTTATTTTTGCATGATCTGATATTGTTCTGGGTTCACTATTGTAGGTAACTGCATTATTTAGTAAAGTTTCAGATACTAAAAATATGTCTATTCTAGACCAAGACTTGTGGTATGGCAAAAAATAAGTGAGTTTGCCTGTAGATGGATTATTTCTATTGTTTTCAAAAGGGTCAGCTAGCTTAAAGTCTTCCATTATTTCAGTTATTAATGTAGTAAGTTGAATGGCTTGCTTGTTATCTTTATTCCTTCTATCTAGTTCTGGATTAATTATCATATTCCAATCTACTCCTATGATATATAAATAGTTATGAAAGTTCTCCAGAATTCTATATATTTCGTATAGGTAGGATAATTGATGCAAATATGGAGCATATACATTTAGGACTAAGAAAGGTTTTTTAAACATAGGTAATTCGCAAGTAAAATAACACCATCTACCATTTGGGTCATAGCTACTCTTCATTGTAATGCCATCAAATGAGTTTTTAACTATTGTAGCAACTCCCCTAGAAGCTGTCACCAGCAGCAACAATATGTTTCACCCATCTTTTTTTAGTATCTTTCTCCCACTGTTCTTTTAACATATGTGTTTCTTGAATGAAAGCTATCTCTGCCTTAGATTTAAGAATTAAATGCATTAATAGATTTTTTCTTTTTCTTATTTTGTAAGCCCTTTGCATTCCATGAATCAACAGAAATCATCTAACAGATATGTTTAATCAGAATGCTGACTTTCTGAGCTAATGTAAATATATAGGGGCATATATAACTGTAAAACTTTCTTATAAGTTTTTATACAGGTCAATAATATGCATGTATGTGTGACATTCCTCCTTTTCAGCACCCCCCCCCCCCTGTGCATGCCCACGCCAGTGCCCTAACTGAAAGAGAGTTAAATAGAACACTTGCAACTATATTACAAAAAGTTCCTGTCATTCTAAGTCCCACCAAAATTACAGCAACACACAACAGCTTGTACAAATAAAACAAATATAACAACAAGAAATATGATTCCTAACCCTTTCTACATTTGAAAGTAATTAGCCTGAGCATTTTGTAAACTGCCTTTAACTAAGATTAAAATATCTAGCTTAATAAGCAATGTTTAAATAGTACATTTCAAAAGCACACAATAGCATTTCTTACAAACTCTGACAGAAAAAAAAGATTACATGCACATACTAATTATGACTTGTTATAGTTTACAGTTACTATTTGCATGTTCCTTATTTTGATATTTTCAAACACATTCATTCTTTTAGTGTATATCAGTTCTTACTTGTTGGGTCATAACAAGAGTCTTTCATGGTCTCTGCTAGTCTAAATTGGTAAGCTAACTTTTTTTTTGCATACATAATTATACAAATAAAATAAAATATATAAATAGGAAAGAAAATACAGCAAAACAGACCCAACATTTGCTGCAACTACAGCATCTCCTATAGCATCTGACCCAGAAGATTTTTAATTTAGTCTAGTTTGTATATATTCAAAAAACATATAAATACATATATATTTACATTTATAGATAAATGTTTACACTGCTGCATTTAGTTCTAGGCTGTATTTACCTTCTGATTGCCCATTACATGAAATTCTTCACTTCTTTAGTCTTTAAAATACAGATCCAAAGGTTTCAGGAATGTAGAAGCCTTACTTTTATTTTCTTATGCAAACGAGGGTTTTCTGAGTTGTTTGGGCTTAGATGGATGCGGTAAATGTTCCTTTGACCTCAGTTTGCTTATTTGTCTAATTTTCGGTTGCAAAAGATTATGGGAATTTGTAGTTCTTTCGCGATGGTGTAGAGGGACTCCTGGGCCTGGATTTAGAACGTTTAAATGGAAAACAGTGGATTTAAGTAGAAAGAAGGTAATTTAAGTAATTTACCTTGTTATTTGGCTTATTTTAGTGAAAATAAATGTTTAAATGGATATTCTTACTAGCTGCGTTTTTAGCAGAAAATACATTTCTTCATGTTGTTTTGTTTGGTAATTCTTTAAAGGCTTTAAGAAAAGCTGTTTTTGCTTCTTCATTGTTTTTTACTGCATAATTTGAGCCATTATACTGAAAGTGTAGAGTCGCTGGATATTTTATTTGGAATCTTATATTTTTGTTAACGAAGTGTAGTAAGGTAACAGAACTTGTCTTAGCTGTTTGATTTGTAGAGGCATGTCCTGAGCAAAGGTTATCTTACAGCCATTCCAAATAATGTATTTTCTTTTTTTTTTGCAGCTTGAATTATTGCTCGAGCATGCAAAGCATTTAGAATCCTTACATATATTTGCCTAGGGGCATCCAGGGTTTGAGATTTTCATAAAGCTCTGTGTATTCTTTCAATAACAATTGTTTGAGATAGTTCTTTGTTATCAAGAAGAAGATCAAAGATTTATTTTGCCACATTAGTTAGTTGTGACTGTTCATATTTTTCTGGGATGCCTCTGATCAATACATTATTTCTTCTTGCTCTAGCTTCAAGGTCAATCGTTTTTTGTTGTATCTCTTTGACTGAGATTTCGGTAATGGAAGTAGCTTTCTGCATTTCTTCTATCTTTGTCTCATTGCTCAGTATTCTAGCCTCATTCTTATCTAGTCTGGTCATTATTTGGTCTAAGCTGTTACCAAACGCTGTGAGTTTTGAAGAAAAAAAATGTATTTCTGTTTGTAGAGGTCTCAAGGCTGCTTTTAAATCCTCCATGTCAAATGATTGTTCACTT
The DNA here is from genome assembly GCF_019279795.1 of Protopterus annectens. NCBI lineage: Eukaryota > Metazoa > Chordata > Ceratodontiformes > Protopteridae > Protopterus > Protopterus annectens. The sequence continues at coordinate 412,493,002 of NC_056725.1, forward strand.
TTCAGTTTCAGTTGGTGCTTTGCAGCTTCAGCTGGTATTTTAGTAGTTTTCTGCCTCTTTGTGCTAATTTCTTTCTCAGGAGATGCAATTTGAGAAATTCTTGTCTTAGATGTATGTGTTTCCATTTGTTCCATTATTTCTTTGTTGTGTGAAAACTTGCTTCTTTTCTTTTTTATAGCTGCTACTTGCAGGCCCAAGCACATGTACAGGAATTACTGCTTAGTCACCTCCTGGATCCAAGGCATGTATTTCTTATTTTTTAGCTCAGAAGATGAAAATAAGATTCACACAGATAGAGAAGTAGTTTGTTTTTCGCAGGAGATGCTTTTTTGTAGATTTCTGCAGGAGCAGTAGCCTTAGATGGGGTTAGATTCATAATTAGTAGTTGGAGAAAGTTGAAGCATGTGCTGTCTACTTGGCGGCCATCTTAGAATGATTAATTCAAACTACCAAGCTGTGTTTGTGTGACAACCATCAGAGTTTCCTATGCAGGAAGGGACACAATCCCAACAGGAAGGTACTGCAGGTGCATGCATTTATAAACACTGAAAAACAGCTGCTAGAGATGTGATTAGGGTATAAAAATCTCTCACAGCTGCCTGGATCAGGGTTGAGCAATGACTGTCTTTTACTGCAGTACCAAGAAATGGATGGACAATCATGCCAAAGCTAGCTGACTGGCAGACATAGGGACCACAAAAAGATATTTTAAAATATCTGTTAAACAGTACAAAAGTTTGTAACTATTCAATAGTATTACCTGAAGATAGTGTATTGGCACAGTTACATACTTGCACATAATGCATGAATGCAACTTACAGTAAATTCAATCATCCATTTTCTTTTAACACTGATATCTGATGTTTTTGTTATGGGGTACAGGATGGGGACCTGTGACAAAGGGGAAAGAGGTAGCATAGCAAACTCAAGATACACTGGTGAAGAACATGTGAAAAATAGCTTATTTCAAGCATGGCCAAACTTGGTAAAAACTGGATAGTGAAAAAACAAAGTTCTGCTAAAAAACAGTTAATTGTCTGCAACTTACAGTGACCTCAGAAAGTACAGTTGCATAAGTAAACTTACTATAACAGAAGATGTTCATATACATCACTATTGCAATGACATACAGCTATAGGGGATGTGTCCTGCCAATCAGATATTTGGCCAGTAAATGAAAGCTTTTGGGCACCTTCCATGTGCATCATATATCCAAGGAACCATGAGGATGTGTTAGTTTAAAAAATGATGTATGGTGCAACAAAATTCAGAGCTTTCTTGCCTGTCTCAAAGCAGGGAGGCTGACATGTCGAAACAACTTGACCAGGTTGTAATTTTTGGCTGTTTATGTGCTAGAAGAAAGGGGGACTGGGATAAAGGGAACCCTACCCTGACCAAAAAGTTAAGATGCTGAAAGGGAGTGAAGCAAGGGCTGCAGTATTACAACAGTATGAAGATTCCCTAGCCATTGTCAGAGCAGTTAGTAAAAGAGTTTTTCATGTCAAGAACTTAAATTATCTTCTTGAGCTGGTTCAAATGTTGATTTAATGATTTTTTCTCAAACATAGTTGAGATTTCAAGGAGGAGGCAACTGCCTATGAGATGGATAGATGTGCAACATCACTTTCACAAATGGTTTGCCTGGAATAAGGCAGAAAGGGGATCTGAAGGCAGAATGGCAAAATGTTGAAAAGATGAATTTTAGTAGATGAATAAGGAAGGCATAATGTGGACAATTCGCACAGATGGTGGAGTGTCAGAATGGCTTCTATCTTGGATGGGTCCTGGTTCTGCTTGTTTGTGGCACCAACAACAAACATCTTCCATTTGGCTAAACAGGATATCATAGATATAGGTTTTCAAGGCTCTATTAACATCAGCTGCACAAACTCTGAAAAAAGGTGCCTTAGTGGGATCAAAATTCTATCATCCGAGCAAATACAGATTCTGCAGGTTGTAGTAAATAAGTAATTCATTGTCCAGGTTTAATTTCTCCAAGTCACTGGGATTTCTAATCCCATGATGGAAATGGGTCCTGTTCCTAAGTCAAGTTATGATTAGCGTTCATGAAATTAGTACTATTATAGTCTTTGATTTTAGCCAACACTACTCTTCTCAGCACCCATAATGCATGCACAATTGCATTTTTCTGTAATTCATATGGAAATACACCTATTGGTAGCATACCTAAGTACGACTATAAATTCTTTTTTTATTATACCCATTGCTCCTACTACTATTGGAACTATCCTGGATATCTTTCTTCCATGTTGCTCTCTTGTTTCTGATTGCAAATCTTGATATTTTATGCCTTTGTGTCTCTGTATGTAAGATTATAGTAATGACTGGGTGTAGCAATTTCAAATATCAATGTTACTTTTGTTTTTTCATGGACTGCTATGTCTGTTTTTTTCACATCTGTTTTTCGAACTGTTGGTAGTGGGTGATTGCATGTGATACATACTTCATCATTGTCTATAATGCTTTGTGGTTCAAGTTTACAATGCTTCTCTGCTATTGCTATATCACTATTGCAGTGCTTGTACAATCCCCAATGCAACAGTCTTGCCAAATTACTGTGCCTTTTAGTACATAGGCCACTGCCATGAATATATAGCACCAGCAACAAGATGTGTAACTGTTTCCACTTCTCTTTTACAGAAGCTGCATCTGTCTGTTTCTCTCACCTCTTTAATGGCTTTTGTAAATCAACATACGAGTAATCCACTATTCTTGGCCTCCATTATTAACCTTTAATCTTTTGGTTTCAATTTACCTCAACTTACCCATTTCTGCACTGAATTTTGGTCAACATGTGGTTGTTCCAAGATATCTCTGTACTTGTCACAATATTTATGGATTTTTCACATTTCTTTCCTTTTTGTCTGATCCTTCTCCTTATATTCTTTCTTTTTTCTTTATCACATTCAGCTGCCATCTGATTTTTGTCTACTTCTGATGTGATTTTGAATCTTGCTTGACATTGAAATGCTTCTACTAAGCTAAGGAAAGATGTCATCTTAGACTTCTTCTCCTTGTCTTTTAAAATGTCCACTATGTTTGGATCTGATGAGATCATCAGATATGTTTTCACGTCCTGTGATTGCACAGCTATACATGTAATCAGTTTTGAGGAGGCCCATACCTCGTTCAGAGCAAGGAAAACATAATCTTGGTATGCACTGATTTTTATATATCATTTGATAAGCAAGAAAAAATGTTCTTGTTTTCATTTCCAGTTGATCCAATAATCATTGGAGCCATTCAATCACCCCAAAACTTTTAAGTTAGAAAAGAAACAGCAAATTAATTTATAGCTTGGACTTCATTCTGAAATGTCAAGGTAGTTTTCAATGTAAGTGGTAGTCTTCAGATGCATTCCTTACTGAGTTTTACTAACTTTTATTAATGTTTTATTATTGGTCCTTCATCTGTTCCCAAATAGTTATGCACTCCCTCCTGCTCAAGTGCCTTTGTATCACATTCCTGTCCCAGGTTGATATTTTCTTAGTACTGAAGTTTTCAAATTTCAAACGTTGCTTTCGCATATTTATTAAGGCCAAATGTAATTGTTATATGATTTGAGAAAGTTCTTACCATTTGCAGTTGTGCTTTCAACTCCTTATATGATGAATTACACAGTTTTAAGTTGAGAAATCTTAAACAAGATTGTTTTCTGGAAATCAAATTGTAACCATAACCTAATCTGTTAAGTTCATAGGTTCATAGGAGGTCACTGGACTAATGATCCTAGGGCCTTTACAAGCCTAGCCATGTAAAAACCCATGTACCCTAACTGGCCATAGTTAGATGGTTATTTTTAGCAGAGTGATTCTATAATAAGCAATAACTACCTCTGTCCATGAGGGACATAGGTGCCACCCCCAGGGTGAAATTACAGTCACCCATCCAATTGTCAAGTTTGTGCTTAAATAGGGTCATTGAGGAGCTTTGCTTCACATGAAGTGGGAGCTTATTCCAGTGGCAATCTGTAGGAGATATATTTGTCTCTCCAACATTTTCTGTTAATGTCACAGGATACGTTGAGATCCCCAAAGTAAGCGAGTCTTGTCCCATTTGATTTAAAAATATGCAGCATTTCCATTAGGAAATAGTCAGAGATTGCTCTGTAGGCCAGGCATAGGTCACCTCTCAGCAGCCTGTATGATACAGAGCACAGTGACAGGGCTTTCAGTCTTTTCATGTAAGCCACATTTTGGAGGACCTGGATTCTGTTGGTTAGAAACCTCTGTGATCTCTCCAGTTGCTGCAGGTGTCTGGTGAGATACATACAGAAGGGAGCATTGTACTCAATTAGTGGTCTGATAAGGGTAAAATACAGTGGAGTTATACCTTCCTTAGTCGTGAATGCAATGACCTTATTTATGAGATGTGCAATGTAGAAGGCTTTCCTTACCACTTTTGACACATGGTGATCAAAGTTTAGATTGCTATCAACCTGTGTTCCCAAGTCTCACACCACTGGGTTTGAGCTTACAGGGGTGGTATCTATATCATAATTAGCAGGGGCCACTTCTTTGCCAGAGGGGATAATGGGGTATTTTTTTTGAGTTTAGTTTTAGTCTGTGACTTTGGCACCAATCATCTGAGTCAGCCACTTCTGTAATATTTTTAAATCATTGAGAGACTCAGTGATTGCACCCAGTTTGCAGTCATCTGCAAACTTGGTAAGCCACAGGCCATCTACTTTCACATGGACCCCAGAGAAATAGATCCCAAACAGTAGAAGGCCCAGCACAGATCCTTGTGGTACCCTACTGGTAACCGGTCTACTGGTGGAGGAGGACTCCCTAACTTTGACAGTGTGAATTCTCTCAGTGAGCCAGTTGGCTACCCATCTAATGACATATGAGTTATTCTCCAGTTTTCATTTCTCCAAGTCTTTTGGGTTTCTATTACCATGATGGGAATGGACCCCATTCCTAAGTCAAAGTATGATTAAAGTTCATAAATTAGTATTGTTTCAGTCTTTGATGTCAACCATAAGTGCTCTTCACAGCACCCATAATGTGCCCAGTAATGACTCCTTTTGCAATCTGTTTGATGTTACATAGGTTCATAGGTTTGTACTAGGCTATCTGCCCTAGGACATTTATAAGCCTAGCCAGAGTGTGTGTGGCTTTCACCACCCCTTAGGATGAGAATACTACGCCCATTTAGGGTTTAGTTTACTGTGCCTCTGTCTAGTAGTGACACAGAGATGACCCCCGGGGTAAACCTACGATCTCCCATCCACTCGTCAAGACTTCTCTTGAATAGAGTTAGTGAGGGGCTCTGCCTAACATGGATTGGGATTAGTGTAGGGAGCCTCTGGGTTATGAATCTGTCCCTCCAGCACGTCCTATTTATTTCTGTGTTGAGATTTAAGTCTCTTGCTCTTGTGGCTCTGATGGATTTGGATTTTTTGAGGTGGAGCATGTCCATTAATTCTGGATTGGACATGGCCTTGTACGTTAGGCACAGGTCACCTCTGAGTAGGCGGTATGCGACTGAATAGAGCTGGAGTTTTTTCAGTCGAACAGCATATGACATATCTTTAAGACCCTTTATCCTCTTGGTGAGGAACTTTTGGGGTCTTTCCAACTGCTGCAGGTGTCGAGTAAGATACATCCCAAATGGGGCATTGTACTCAATCATTGGCCTAATAGGAGATTAGTACAGGGGCACAATGACCTCTCTTGATCTAGATGTGAAACCCTTCATGATAAGGTGGGCAATATAGAAGGTCTTCCTAACCACTTTGGCAATGTGAGTGTCAAATGAGAGGTTACTGTCAACCTGGGCCCCTAGGTCCCTGATTACATCTTCCGTACTTAATGGATTACCACCTATGTGGTAATCTGTGGGTACCTTGTTTTTCCCAAAGGGTATGACTATACATTTTTTGGCGTTAAGCTTAAGGCCATGGCTCTGGCACCAATTATCCGTTTCTATGAGTCCTCTCTGAAGGATGTTTGTGACCGCTGGAGTATCAATTAATGCACCCAGTTTGCAGTCATCTGCGAACTTTGTCAGCCACAATCCTCCTATGTTTGCCTGTACCTCGGAAAAATAAATGCCGAACAAGAGAGGTCCCAGGACTGAGCCCTGTGGGACACCGCTTTTGACTGGCTTAGAGTCTGACATAGCTCCAGCAACTCTGACCCTGTGGGTTCTGTCCTTGAGCCAGTTTGCAACCCATCTGGTGACATATGGGTTTACATTTAAGCTGGTGAGTTTGTCTATGATGCCCGAGTGTGGTATTGTGTCAAAGGCTTTTGCAAGGTCAAGGTAGGCTGTGTGAACTGCCTTACCTTTATCAATGGCCTTAGTGACGGTTTCAAAAAAGTCGACCAAGTTCAAAAGGCAGGATCTGCCCTTGACAAAGCCAAATTGGGTAGGATCCAATGTCTGTAGGTCCCCAATGTCTTTGTTTATGAGTTCCATAATGATCCTCTCCATAGCTTTGCAGACCAGGCTCGTCAAGCTTATGGGGCGGTAATTTCCAGGGTCCGTAGAAGCACCGCCTTTGTGAAGTGGGACCACTGTTGCCGTACGCCACTCTTTGGGTACGTATCCTGTAGTAAGGCTAAGATTAAACAGCAGCCTTATGTTTGGGTTTAGTTCCTCTTGGAGTTCATGTAGCACACAGCCCGGGACACCGTCCGGTCCCATTGATGCTGTGTTTTTAGCTTTAGAGAGGGCGGCTCTCACCTGGGCATCTGAGATGTTAGGGAGGCTACACTCTGCTGGGATAGTTATTTCTCCTTTTGGGGGGGAGGGGGAGGAGAAATTTGCACTGAACCTGTCTGCCAGAATGTTGGCAATGTCAGTGGGTTCAGTGTATTTATTGTCATTTTGGACTAACTCTGAGCATATCTGGGAGTTTCCACCCAGGTTTCTAACATAGCTAAAGAAGGCCTTGTGATTGTCTTTTGTGTCTTTTGCGATTTTTCTCTCAAAGTTGGCCTTGGATGATTTTATGAGTGATCGTAGTTTTTTGCTAGTACTGATCAGAGATGCCTTCCCATTTAGGGATTTTGCTCTGTCATGTAGTAGCTTCCTCCTTCTGTTGTAAAATTTGAACATATCTAAATATGATTGTAGATTCTTTTTTATAAAACCCATTGCTCCTATTACTATTGGAACTGTCTGGGTATCTTTCTTCCACATTGCTCTCATTTCTGCCTGCAAATCCTTATATTTTATGACTTTGTGTCTCTCTGTACACAAGACACTGTAGTTAGTGGGTGTAGCTATTTCAATGATCAATGCTACTTTTGTGTTCTTTTCATGGACCACTATATTGGGTTTTCTCACATCTATGTTTTGAACTGTTGGTAATGGCTGGTCCCATGTGATGTAGCCTTTGTCATTTTCTATGATGCTTTGTGGCTCATGTTTCCAGTGTTTTTCAGCTACTTCAATACCATAGTGTTTGCACAATCCCCAGTGCAACAGTCTTGCCACATTATTATGCCTTTCAGTATACAGTCCTTCTGCCAATTGTATGTCACTACCAGCAACGAGGTGTGTGACTACTTCCAGTTTTGTTTTACAAAACCTACACTTGTCTGTTTCTCCCACATGTTCAATGGACCTTGTAAACCAAAGTGTGTGTAGCCCACTATTTGAGCCACCAATATTAGCCTTTCATCTTCTGGTTTGAATTTGCCTCTCCTTAAACATTCCTGAGTTCGATCCTGATCAACATGAGGTTCTTCCAGAAGTTTTCTATACTTGCAACTATATTTATACATTTTCTACATTTCTTGCCTTCTCATCTGATCCTTCACCTTATATTCTTTTTTTTTTGTTTTGTTGGCACATTAAGTTGCTGCCTGATTTTTCTCTACTTCTGATTTCCATTACTGCTTGACATCGATATGCTTCTGCAAGACTAAGAAGGGAAGTCATCTTAGATTTATTCTCCTCATGTTTCAAAACTTTCACTACAATTTGGGTCCTGTGAGGTCAGCAGATATGTGTGCAGTCCCACAATTGCAGATCTACACATGCAATCAATTTCAAGGAGACCCATATCTCCTTCGGAATGGGAATATAATCTTGGTATGCACTGATTTTTATAAATCATTTGGTGAGCATGATACAGCCTTCTTGTTCTCCTATCTAATCTTTCCAACATGTTTTGGGGCCAGTCAGTCACTCCAAAACTGTAAGTTAGGACAGGAAGAGCAAATTGGTTTATAGCTTAAATTTTGTTACTAGATTAATTTAAGTATTCTAAAATATTCCTTACTAAGTTTTATTCGCATTTCTTCATGTTTTATTGTTGATACTTGATCAATTCCCAAATATTTATTCACTGTTTTCTGCTCAAGATCCTTTATATCACATTCCTGTCCCAGGCTGATATTTTCTTGGTGCTGCAGTTTTCCTGCTTTAAATGTTGCTTTTGCATATTTATCAAGACCAAATGACATTCCTACATCATCTGAAAAAGTTTTGACTACTTATTTACTTTATTTTACATTTGTTTACCGGGATAGTCTGACTGGACACAGGTCCATTTACAGGGAGGCCTGGGGAGAAAAGCTCCGTACAAGTAACAATATACTTAACACATGTAATACAAGTTACAGATAAAATATAATAGCCATAAAGCATTTTAAAAAAGAAAAAACAATTCTTAATTAAAACGCACATAGAAAATTACATTTTGAGGTTTGCAGTAGGGATTCCTGAGTTTGTAGCAGAACTACAGAAATCTATTAGAGTAGCTAGCTGTTTGTTCTTACATGAGGTAGGGGTTTTATGTGATGCATGGGCATAGCCAAGAATTTATTAGGTGTGCTTTGACAGAGTTTTTAAATAGTGTAGTTGAAGGAGCAGAGGTCAGAGTAGGGGGGGGTTGTTCCAGTTTCTAGCTATGTTGTGGGAGAACAGAGCTTTCCCTGCAGAGTTATTGGCTTTAGCGATACAGAGGAGAGATTTTTCAGAAGAGCGTAGGGGACGATTTGATACGTATTGGGTTAGAAGTTGATTTAGGGATTTTTTTTTAGGGTAGTTCATGATATTGTAGGCAAGTATTAAATGGTGATAGTTGAGTAGCTGAGGAACTTCTAACCATTTACGTTCTTGTAATGCCTGACAGTGATGGGTTTTGAAGGTGGAGTTACTAGCTAATCTGGCGATTTTATTGTAACATGACTCAAGTCGTTCAAGGTCCTGTTTTCTTGTGTGGGTAAAGACTGGTGCAGCATACAGAAGGGTGGACAGTAGGTGTGTTTGGGCTAGTGTAATTCGTGCCTGATCAGATGGGAATTTTCTGTGTCTGTATAGTGTTCCCATTTTTTGTGGACCTTTTTAATTGTTTGTGATATATGGACATCAAATAGTAGTTTATTGTCGATTTCTACGCCAAGGAGTTTGGTGTGGTCAGTGGGAGAGATGTTAGTACCATTTTCGGATGTGATTGTATAAGGTAGATGGGTGGATTTAGTTTTGTTGGGAGCGAATATGTACAATTTAGTCTTGTTGGGGTTGAGGATGAGTTGGATCTGGGTAATCCAGCTTTCCACTGAGGTAAAGGATTCCTGAGTAAGTTTTTGTAGGGCAGTGAGTGATGGTGCAGAGCAGATGAGAGTTGAGTCATCTGCATATTGTATAAGTGTGGCATGTTGGGTGGATGTATGAAGGTTGTAATTAAATATGGAGAAGAGTAGAGGGCCCAATATTGAACCTTGTGGGACTCCTATAGTGGTTGGAAGTAGGGGAGATAGTTCGTTTTGCCATTGGACAGATTGATGTCTGCCTGATAGGTAGCTTTTAAACCAGGTTATAGTGGAAGGGGCGAAAGATAGGGAGGTCATGGAGTCTAGTAGTATGGTATGTGACACCATGTCAAAAGCCTTAGGTCTAAGAATATTGCTGATATGTAGCTGTTGTTATTTCTGTGTAGGTTAACTGCGTTTGTAAAAGAGAGGAGAGCGGTAGTTGTGCTATGGTGTTGCCGGAAGCCGTGTTGTGTGGGGGAGAGGAGATTGTTAGAGTTCAGGAACTGTATAGCTTGAGAGTGAATACACCTTTCAAGTATTTTAGATAAAGGGGGTACGATGGCTATGGGATGGTAGTTAGAGAATTTGTAAGAGTTTCCGCCTTTGTGAAGAGGGATATGATACTTTCCATAGTTGTGGGATATGGGATTCCTGAATGGAGTGGTTAATAAGGATGGAAACGGGGTAAGCTAGGAAGTCAGCTGCTATTTCTAAGATATTGGCTGGTAAGTTGTCTGCAGCAAGGGTGGTAGGTTTCAGTTTTTGTAGCAGTTTTTTAATTGTAGTGGTAGGGACAGGTGAGAGGTAAAGGAGGGGATATTATTAAGGGGTTGATTTGGAGTGTATGAGTAGTTGTTTTTGGAGAGTTGAGAAGATAAGGATAGGATGGTTTCAGTGAGGTGGTGGTTAAATTGGGAGGCAACATCTTTAGTGTTATTGTTGGCAGTGAGATTTGGAGTGGATGTTTTACCTGGGTTAAGTAGGGAGTTGATAGCATGCTAGAACTTTTGGGGGTCTCTTGTGTGTTTGTTTTGGATGTTAAGGAAATAGTTTTGTTTTTCGAGTTTGGTTTGTTTTTTTTGCTTGATTTCTTAGTTTTTGGTAGTTTTGTCTGGATAAGTTTGTGTTATCTCTTTTCCATGCTTTCCAAGACATATCTCTAGCTTTTAGTAGGGCTCTTGTGTCCCTGCTTAGCCATGCTGCATAGTTTGCCTTTACTTTGATTCTTCTAATGGGTGCAATTGAATTTAGGATGGTAGTGAAAGTATGGTTAAAGTAGTCAACGGCTTGGTCTAAACTTAATGTTAGTAGTGGGTCCCATTTACATTGTCTTAGGCTGTGGCAAAGGTCTTGTATATTCAGTTTAGTGTCATCTGTAACTTGCCGAAAACTTATATGGTTGGAAAAACTGAAGCGTTTGCATAGTAGGAATGTGGGTTGGTGATCACTTAGGCTGTCTGGTAGACATCCGGTGTGATATTTTGGTTTTGGGCAATTAAATAGTGTCCAGTCTAAGACTGATTGTTTGTGGGATTTTTTGTCTATTCGAGTGGGTTCATGAATGAGATGAGTAAAGCTGTAGAGATTGATATGGTTTGTGGGGTTGTTGGAGTTACCGGCTAACCAGTCTGTGTTTAGGGCACCTAAAGAATGGTTTCATGGGGTAGTTTATTTGAGATCCATTACAAGATTTCTTCTATGGTGGGAGAGTTGTTGCCTGGGGGGTGTAACAGCAGATAATATTGATTTTTTGGTGCCACTTATGAACAGAGTTGAGATTAAGGTTTCAGCATTTTGAAATGTAGGTATAGGGGTTTCTAGAGTTTTTATGTTGAGTGTATTTTTAAACAGTATGGTAACTCCACCATCCCTTCCTGCCTGTTCTATCCTGCTTTAGTATGTTATACCCTGGTGGGAGAATTTCCTTGTTCTGGATGTTGGGTTTTAACCAGTTTCAGTCATAGTTACTATATCTGGGGAGTAGTGGGTTATAAATGCATGGATATCAGGAAGTTTGTTACTACTTGCAGTTGTGTTTTCAGTTCCTCATCTGATGAGCTATACAGTTTTAAATCATCAACAAAGAGAAGATGAGAAGTCTTTACACTTTGTTGTTTTGTAGGAGCCAAATTACAGCCATGACCTAATCTATTAAGTAGACAGCTTAATGGGTTAACGGCAAGACAGAATAGCAGAGGTGACAGGGAGCCACCCTGGAATATCCCCATTTGGATTTTTATCCCTGGAGTAATAATTTGTCCTTTATCAAGGCTTAATTGTAAAGTGATCTGCCACTGTTTTCAGTTTATTTAGCAACAGATGATCCTTTGTTCCATATGACTTTCCTTTTTTTGCCCTTTTGTTCTATTGCCATGATTGAGTTTTATTCTAAATGCCTATAAATTATGTTGGTGTCAACTCTAAAGTATAGTTTATAGCAATAACCCACACCTGGGTGTGGGTAATGCGGGATTTACCAAACAAAGACAACCGTGGGTAAATCCCGCATTACTCACACCCAGAAGTGGGTTATTGCTATTATACTATGACATTATTTAAGAAAATAAATAATTACTTTTCTTAAATAATGGCATTGTATAATGCCTCTTTGCTGCCCTTCCGCAGCTGTCTGGTATCCGCGGCAGTTCTGATGTACTGCGCATGCCTACGCAGTACATCAGAGCTGTGGGCAAAAGCAACGGAGAAAGCAAGATCTCCGTTGCTTTTTACTGTTTCACTATGTTAAATGGGTTAACATAGCGAGACAGCTTTAAAATAAGCAACGGTGTGTTGCTTATTTTAAAGCTGTCTCGCTATGTTAAACCCATTTAACATAGCGAGACAGGTTTAAAAAAAAAGCAATGGAGAAAGCAAGATCTCCATTGCTTTTTACACACTATGTCACTATGTTAAAGGAGTTTAACATAGCGAGACAGCTTTAAAAAAAGCAACAGAGATCTCCATTGCTTTTTTTAAACCTATGTCGCTATTTTAAACTGTTTTAACATAGCGAGACAGTGTTTTAAAAGAGACTTATACTAATGGAAAAAGTCCGGGCGACCGGACCCTTTTCCATTAGTATAAGTCGATTTACAACGTGCACGCTGGCCAATCAGTGTGCACGTTTTGGAATATTAATGGGGGGGTTATGGTATAATATATGCAGTTAGAAGGCAAGTTATTGGTCTATAATTTTTCAGTTAGCTTACAGGTTAATTCTTAAGTAAGAGCATTGTTTTGCCTGTTGTTAGCTAGGTTGGTGTCTGTTCAGGGTGCGCATATAAATAGCTCTTACTCATGGCTAAATCTTCATGCAAAGATGTTAATACTTTTAACCAGAAGTTAGGTACTGCATCTGGGCCTAGTGTTTTCCAATAAGAGGCTTTTCTTAACTTTGTCTCAATCTCTCTGGCTGTTACTTTATCCCATTTCATATCTTGCACCTTGGAACTTCTTATAGTTTCTTTTATTTCTTCTATCCATTTAGCATCTTTGTTATGTTCCACAAGATCTTCATAAATACTTCTCCAAAATGTATCAATTTCTCCTTTTTTGGGTGGTCTTTCAGTTCCTTTTACCTTGTTTCCCAATTCTCTTTAAAACTTTTTGGGTTCATCAATAAATTGCTTATTTTGAACTTTTCCTTTATTTATTTCCGATAGTGCATGATGGATCCTGATGCGTTATAACATTGTGCATTGCTTTTATCACATCTGTCTTTCTGAGTATTTTTGTTGGTCTGTTCCCTCTTCTATACTCATCAAACAGTGACACTTCTTGTCTTAACTGCTTTATAGTTTTTTCTATTCTATATGTTCATGACAGTATTTGATTTCTCCACTTCCTTTCCCTTACTACCCTGTGTTCTTGTGGTAGAACTTTATCAGTTATTAATTTAGCTGCACAGTAATATATCCTGTTTACTTATATTATAGCGCATGGATCTCTATGGATAGTCCTAATTACTGTATTCATTTGTTTCATCAAACTTCTGACTTTTTGGGTATTGTTGACCTCCTTCAGTTTATTTCTTTCATTGATCTTAATATATCTATCTCTATTAAATCAAGCAACTCTTCTCTTAGCTCATTTTCATCTAAACTGAGAGCACATTTTTTGTTCTCCATTTTCTGCAAGCATTCTGTAGAAAGTTCTATAGCATCTTGAGCAATGCCAATGCTCATTTCCTGATTAACTCCAACTAGGATCCTAAGTGTCTTCTCTACTCTCTATAACCTAAATGCTCTTTTATTCATCCTGTATCAAAAAATCTCATGATAGACCATTATCCTGTGTCTACTAGTTCTTTTACAGGAATAGTCTTCTTCTTACCAATACCTTATGACTTTTGTTTTTAGTATGTGTGTTAAAGGATGCTGCCTATATTACTTATATTAGTAAATTTCCTATCTTGTTTGTAGAACACAATGACATGTATCTTGCAACCAACCACAAAACTGGTATGTATTTATGTAACTCATATTTGCTGTTTTTTTTTTTTTTTTGTCTGATGTTGGAGCTTTTCTCCCCGGGCCTCCGCTGAAAATGGACATGTATCCAGTTGGACTTTCCCGGTAAACAAATGTAAAATAAAATAAAATAAATAAATAAAATCTTCCTGTGACACATTCTCTTCAATTTCCGACTGTATCACTTGTTGCTCTGTGATATGGAGACTCACCGGCCTAGCACTTCTCAACAATGACTGCTCCAGAGTTGCCACAGTCTCCTGTTTGTTCCTTTGCTGTCCAGCTTCAACTAAATGTTTATACTGGTTTCCTGTGGAAGGCTCCAAAATATCTTCATATGGCAATTGACTGGTTGCTTCCCATTCCACGGGTTTCTGCTTAATTTGGATGTCTATTGCTCTCTCGCTGTGGTGCTTTCTGAGTAAGATTTTTTACACTGAATCCAACACTTCACAAGTACTCCATAACCTCACTTTATATTTCTTTACCTTCTCTCTTTACTAATCTTCTTTTTTACCTTTCCACTATGTCTTCTCATTTTTTGTATTATAAAGTTTTCCATGTCTGGATTCCTTTGCCTGTATTTCTCTTCAAATAACTTTGGTGCTGCACTTTTTGTACTGGTTAGTTTTGCTTTCTCCTTCGCATAAATATTTCACCATATTAAACCTCTTTTTCTTTCCCATGTCCATATTTCTTCTTCAGATGTCTCCTGATCTTCCTGTTTCTCCTTACTTTGGGGACTCTTTCCATCATGCTCTGATGTAACCGGTGTTAGACCTTCTGCACCAAATCCTTTACTTTGAGAATTCCATAACTACTTTATTAATCTTCTTTTCTACATTCCCTCTTTGTGATATTATTTTCTTTATTATGAAATTTTTCATATCTGGATGCCTTTGCCTATATTCCATTTCTAATATCTTTGGGCTGCCTTTTTTCTATTAATTAATTTGGCTTTTGACTTTGCATAAATATCGTACAATATCAAATCTCTCTTTCTTTCCCATGTCTATTTCTTTTTTATACTTTTCAAAAATCTCTAGGTTTTGTTTATATTTTTGCACTTCCTCAGATGCTTCTTTTTCCAAACAGATCAAAGTTTCTTGATCTATATAATGTTTTTCACAAATCTGTTGTATTAATGAACACAAATTTTTATTTGAGGCAGTTGACAGTTCTTTTGTGGAAGTATTTTTCTTTCCTCTGATTTCTCTCCTAATCTTTTTGTATATCTTGTATCTGGAAATTCTGGGCTTTTTGCATAATAGTAACAATACATATCTTCTTTCTTATCCTCAACAGTTCACTCTATTGTCTTTATGGCTTTTCTTTGGCTTATCAGTTTTTGTGATTTTTGTGGACTGCTACTTCCCTTTATAACAGGGGGGCTGGGAGAGTTTCTCAAGGATCCCTGAATGGTGGATTGTGTCAAAAGCCTTGGCTGAAAGATAGGTGGTATGTACTGCTTTGCTCTCATCCAGGGCTTTGCTGACATTCTCAAAGAAGTCCACCGGGTTTAATAAGCACAATCTACCCTTGATGAAACCAAATTAGATTAGGTCTAGAGTTTGAAAGTCACTTCTATTATAGTTAATAAGGTCCACGATGATTCTTTCCATGGCCTTGAAGATATGGCTGGTTAGGCTTACTGGTCAGTGGTTACTGGGTTGGTTGATGGACCCCTTTTGTGCAAGTCGATTACTGTTGCTGTTCTCCATTCTGCCGGAACAAAGCTTGTGTTCAGGCTATGGTTAAAGAGAGTGACAAGTGATTCTGTTAGGTCTTGTTTTAGATTTTTGATGTTATCTGGTCCAATAGAGGCCGTGTTTTTGGCCTTCGACAGTGCTTTTATGACATGTTCTTTGGAGATACTCGGCAGTGGACTGGTTTGGGGTATGGCTGCTGGAAATAGGGGGCTGAAGTTATTGCTAAATCTGTCAGCTAGCAGGTGGGCAATTTCCTCAGGTTCAATGTGAGTGGTACCATCCACTATAAGTTCAGCACACAGCTGGGCATTCCCTTTTAAATTTCAGATGTAGCTAAAGAATGCTTTATGGTTGTCTTTAGCTAGGGATGCTAATATAGTCTCCTAACTAGCTTTAGAGGACTTTAGAAAGTATCTGATTTGCTTGTTCAAGCTGTGGAGGGTATTCTTCCTTTGTTGAGTGAGTTCTCTCTTGTTCTTAGATAACAGCTTCTTTCTTTTGTTATAAAACTTATTTATACTTACAGTCCACCAGAGTGCCTTGTTTTTTATTTTTTTGTTTGGGAGGACCAGGTTTTAATCCTGTCAAGTACCGCTGAGTCAACTGTGTACACTTCTACATAGGATTGATTGTTGACTGTGTTAGCAGGGGCTTAGAAAATATTTATACCATTGTTTAATAAGCTATAGTTTGCTTTGGAGACATTTTTCTTTTTTTTTTCCCCTCATCATGGCTCAGCTGAAAAGTAGTTTGCCATTATTTCATGGTCACTGTAATGTAATTGATCATTATAAGGTGTATCTTACAAACATGTAAGCATTCCTTTATCCATGAGTGTGGGATAGGGTCTATATCACTTCGATGAAACAGCAGAAGTTCGAACACCATATGTTCGAGCTTCTAGCCTCGAAGTGCAAAACCATCGAAGCCTTAGAACAGTGATTTTTTTCAAAGGGAAAAAAAATCGCTGTTCAAAGAAAACACACACACAACACAAGCACACCAAAATAAATCCACACATATACACTTCACAAAACCCTACTTCTAACCCTACACTAAACCGTACATACACTACTATCTATCCACTTACCTTAACCCAAACCCTAACCCTAAGGTCTGTCACTATCACACACTCACCTCACCCGCACCCTAACCCTAACTCACCTAAGTCGCATCCTAACCCTAAAGTCTGTCATTATCACACACTCACCTCACCCATGCCCTAACCCTAACTCACCTAACCCGCCCCTAGCCCTAAAGTCTGTCAGTATCACACACTCACCTGCGCCTTAACCCTAACTCACCTAACCTGCACCCTAACCCTAACATCTGCACAATCGCACACTTACCTGAACTCGACACATAACTTTCCACCACAGTGCTGAAAATAGCAAAGCCACAGAAATGGCCAACCAAATTCTTTCCCTAGGAAAAAATTTGGTGTTCTGCAGGTACGCAATTATCAGTGTTCACTGTTTTGGGTTCGATATTAGAACATTCAATGTTTTCAAACTTTGATGTTCTAATATAGACCCGTGGGATGTCAAATTATTTTTTGTAACCTATCCATGCCATATTTAAATTCTTCCCCTTTTTACAATTTTCTGTTATAGCTTTATTTAGCAAATTATTCTTTATTCCATACGACTTTCTTCTGTTACTCTTGTGTATAATTGCCATAATTGAATCTTTTTCTAAATGACTAAAAAGTCTGTCTGGTTTAATTCCAGTATACAGTTTGAGTATTGTTGGAAAGCAAGTTATTGTTCTATAGTTCTAAGGTTGGCTTGCAGGTTCACTCTCATAGAGAAGTATAGTTTTTCCAGTTGTTAACCAGCCTGGTGTCTGTTCAGGATCCACAGACAAGTAATTCTTACTCAGGGCTAAATCTTTGTGTAAATATGTTAATGCTTTTAGCCAAAAGTCAGGTATCGTGTCTGAGCCTGGTGTTTTCCATTTAGGAGCTTTTCTTAATTTTGTCTCAGTTTCTCTGTTTGTTGTTTTATGCCTTTTCATATTCTCGAAATTGGAGCTCCTTACTGTTTCTTTTCATTTTTGTATCCAGTTATATCCATTTAGTATGGTCTTCATAAACACTTCTCCAAAATGTACACATTTCTTCTCTTTTTTTGGTGGTGTTCCTGTTCCTTTTGCTTTGCTTATCAATTCTTATAAAAATCTTTTTGGTTTATTGATGAATTGTTTGTTTGGTACTTTTCTTTAATATTTATCTGCATACATTCTTAAGATTTTAGTTTATTATTGGCAATAGTATATGATAAATCTTGGTCTGTTTTGATACTGTGCATTTCTTTTGCCACATCTATCTAAGCATTTTTGATGATTTGTTCCTTTTCTATATTCTTCTAACAGAGACTGTCCCTGTCTTAATTACTTTATAGTTTCCTCTATATGGTGATTCCATGGTGGTATTTTACTTGTTTCCTTCCTTTGTTACCCTACATTTTTGTGGTAACATGTTATCCATTATTAATTGCACAGTAGTATATTATATTTATTTCTCTTATATCGCATGAATTTCTCTTAATACTCCTGATAAATGTGTTCATCTGTTTCACCAATCTTCTCAAATGTTGGGTCTTATTTACTTTCTGTAATGTATTTCTTTCATCTATCGTAATATGCCTATCCATCTCTATTAAACAAAGCAGGTCTGCCTTTAAATCATTTTCTTCTGGATTGAGTGTCTTATTTCACATTAGTGATTTACAGAGAACTCATGAAAAATATCCCTATGACATATCCTCTTCAGATGCACCTCCTGCTCCTTTACATGGGAACCCTTCGGCCCCTCACTCCACAACATTATCAGTGTCAAAGTTGCCACTGTTTCCTGCTCCTTCCCTTACCATCCAGCTTCAGCTTGACATACATACCAGTCTCCCTCAAAAGGCTGCAGAGCATCATCATACTGAAAATCTTTTTCTTATGCCTCCTGCTCCACCTGTTGCCCCTTAATCTGGTGACCCATAATTCCATCATGTTGCGGTGTTGCCTATGATGGATTCTCCACATGAAATCCTTCACTTCTGAAATAATCTATAACTTCAGTTTCCGTGTGTTTAACTTTTATCTTGCTAATCATCTTTTGTACATTCCCTCCTTTGTTTTTATTAATTTAATTATTTATGTATTTTTTTGTACTGTGAAATGTTCCTTATCTGGGTGCCTTTGCCTGTATTTCTCTTCAGATATCTTTGGAGCTGATTTTTCTATATTTCAAAAATGTCTGAGTTTTGTTTGTTGTGTTTTTACATATCCTCTATTGCTTCTTTTTTCAGGAAGTCCAACTTCCTATATCTATATAATGCTTTTCATAAATCTGTTGCAATAATAAATACATATTTTTATTTGAAGCATTTGGCAGCTGTTCTTGTACAAGTATTTTTCTTTGCTCTGATTTTTTTCATAATCTTTCTGCATATCTATTGTCTGAAAATTCTGAGCATCTTGCTTAATACTAACAGTATAAAATGCCTTCCTTATCCTTAACAGTCTACTTTGTCATCTTTAGGGGTCTTTTTTTTTTTGGCCTGTCAGTTCTTCAGATTTTTGTGGACTACTTTCTCCTTCTAAAAAGGTGAGGGGTGTCATCTTCTCCCTGAGCCTGGCCTAACCTTATTCTAGGAATGTTTCCTTATACTGAGGATTCTGCACTGCTTTTTTTCAGTCCTTGTACTAGTGTGTACATCAAGGTTGGGCACTTTTGTATTGTGGGAACTATGTGCTCAGCTGTCCTTTTTGTTTTTTAACCCATCGTTCTCCATTATATATGATACATAAAATACAGTCTATACACATATATAAATATATATGCATATATATGTTGGTGTCATTTTTGTGACATTTTGAGAAGACAGAGAGACTCAAAGATGAATCCAGTTCCAGCAGTACTACTCAACTTCTCTTGATGATTTCATCTCTCCATTTTGATAGATGAGTAAGAAAGACCTGATTTGGGCAATTCACATAGTTGGTGGAGAGCTATAATAAGTTACTTGGGGGATTCACAAGAATTCAATCAACTATATGAATGGTAAGAAAACCTGAAAGAAGGCTCAAATTGATATCAGCTTTTATCACAGCACTGTAGGACAGAAATAAGTACACATATCAAAGGCCCAAGCTAAACAGTGGGGCCTCCTGAGAAAATTACTTTAAAAGTCTTGAATTGTATGCATTCAAAACTCACAGTAAATCATGTTTACATTTTTAGTTAGAGAGAATACCTGCACATTTGAAAACAGTCTGTGATCCAACTGGCTTTTTGCAGTATGAGGCAGTGAACACTGCCTTTAGTATAATAAGGATATGAATCTGCCAGCAGTATTTTGAGAATAGTAAAAGGATATATGATCACAGGAAATTATTAGGCTAATGGCCCTGAGGCCCTTACAAGCCTAGCCAAGAATTTAACCCATGTTCCCACAAGTCACACCCAATGCCTCTGTGCAGCAGGGACACAGGTGGAATCCAAGGGGTGTATTTTCTGTTCCCCATCCAGTTATCCAGATTGCACTTAAAAAGGGTTAATGAAGTATACTGCTTGACATGGAGATGGAGACTATTCCACAGAAGACACAAATCTGTACCTTCAACAAATCCTACTGATGTCACAGACCAGGCTGAGGTCGCTCGTGTGGGTTACTCGAGTGGAGCTTGACTTGCAGATATGCAGCAGTCCCATCAAGGAGGGGTCTGAGACTGCTTTGTATGCCAGACAGAGGTCACTTCTGAGGAGTCTGCATAAGACTGAGTAGAGGGACAGGGCTTTTAGCCTATCTGTGTAGGGTAGATGTTTGAGGCATTGGATTCTCCTGGTGAAGAACCTCTGTGGTCTTTCCAGCTGCTGCATGTGCTTTGTGAGGTACATGTCGAAAGGGGCATTGTACTTAATGATGGGTCATATAAGGGAAGAATACAGGGGTGTTATGACATCCTTGTCCCTGGATGAGACACCCTTACTTATGAGGTGGGTCATGTAGAAAGCTTTCCGTATAATGGAAGCAATGTGGTGGTCAAAAGTCAGTTTGCTATCAACCTGGGTGCCCAAATCCCTCACGACTGATTGCGTGCTTAGGACTTTCTTATTAATGTGATCATTTGTGGGGACATCACTCTCCCCAAAGGAGGTGATGCATTTTTTGGCATTCTGTCTGAGGCCATGTTTCTAACACCAGTCATTTGTTTGGGTGAGATCCTATTGGAGGATTTCCACATCACTACTGGAATTGACGACAGCACCCAGCTTGCAGTCATCTGCAGACTTGGTCAGCCATAGCCCACTGGTTTTGGCCTGCACCTCAGAAAAGTGTATCCCAAACAACAGAGGCCCCAAAT